>NW_024037068.1:24919000-25299226 GCF_015706575.1 Patiria miniata
TTGATGATTGGCTGCCTATACAATGCTTTGTGTTTTCTTCGCAGTATTTCGTAAAAGCAAAACAATGTTTTCCACGTTACCCAATTCCTTGTCACAATCATGAGTTTGTTCAGGTCGTCGCTGATCATTGCAAATGTTAGTCGAAAATTACCCACAAAAAAACGCTTTGAATAAAATAATATTGCCACTACTATTGTCCAAACAAGCTGTTTAACACGACAAATGAGTAAAGAGTGGAACTTAATTACTCCGAGAAAATGAAGAAAAGTTTGATATATATTTGTACACAAAGCTATGGAGACACTTCTGTTCTACCGTGAATGACATCACGCTTTGGCTCATGAATATGGACATTTTCATTAGCATAAAAACCAGTATATTGAAATTTCTCCCTTTTAGGTGGAACGTGATAGTTACATGGCTAGACAGCTGTTTTAAATGCATTTAAGTCATACAAATCCTATAACAGTTCCCTTTAACAGTTTCTAACAATTTTAGGTTGTGCCAATGACCTTCTCTACGAATTCTAGATTTCAGATTACCGCTTCCCCCCAAACAAGCAAACATTGTTTTAAAAAAATAAATAGATAAATAACTAAGAAATAAGTAAGATTGGACTAAATCTACTGATCTCTATTTATTATAGGCCTATAGAGATATTAATGATTTGCTGAGCTGTTATATATACGGGCAAAATGTTGTCAGTTGGTGGATAACAATTAGGAAGGAACAAGAAAATCCACGTTTTTATTTAAAAAAGACAATGGTACCCTATGGTTTGCGCGGCAACTTCCCATCAGCAAGGTAAAATCCCAAAAATTTCAGAAGCATCGACACGAAAAAGCCGTCTGTTGTGAATCAGAAGTGTTTCCCGACGTTTCCTGCGTGTTGTGAAGGGACGACCTGACCTGGCACCGTCCAAATGACAGTTTACTCGTTGACGAGTTGCGAAAAATCAGTCAAGAAAAGGCAAGTCAAACCACCTTTTCACTCCCTAGATTAATTAGACTTTCAGTATGTTAATCAGTGATATTTTCGTGTGAGGGTGTTAAAAACAATTCTGTTGCAATTTTGTTCTAGGTCAAGGCATGTGTTGTCGTAAATTGACCTGACTAAATGTAAGTCGACACGAAACAGGGACACTTTCATTTAACTCAAACTCAGTTTTTTTTTCAATTTCACATCAGATCTACCAGATACTGCTACTGTATTGGGTTGTTTCTCTAATACGCCAGGAAGCGTTGGGTAAAACTTACAGCGAATTTCGAATTTTCATTTTCGGTATGTGTGTGATAGGTGAAGTCGACCGAACCTTGTAGGTTTAGAAGTCCAAAGTTTCAAAGTTATTCAAGAGAGCCACTTGAATACAGCGCAGTCATCAGATAAAGCTCTTCAAGGGGGTTATTTTAAGATTAAACCAAGATAATAGGCAATGCGTCATTGTCGCGTGATCGTCTCGTGATGGTACACTAACGTCGCTGGTGGCATGTCGTCCAAATCTGTGCAGGGGCCATTTTCACGGCGCCGCTAAGCACAAAATGCTCACTTGTAAAAGCAGGTTACCAGCCAAAACTATATGTGATTGTCATGCTAAGCAAACAACATCTGAATACTAATCAGAGCAATATACATCACATGGAGTTTTTATAAGCAAGACTTTTTTGTGCTAAGCAAATTGTTGTGCTGAACGGCGCTGTGAAATTGGCACCTGGGCTTAATTTCAAGGCTCCGCTTACCATTAGCGAAAATCCCTGCTTACGGTAAGCGTACTTCAAGGGTTAGCGTTGAATCGTGGCTTATGCGCATGCGTACATTCCGTAACTGAGAATCCTGTGCATACAGGGTTAGCGCAGACGTTTTTTCCTTGGCGTTGTTAGCTCAAAATGATGAGCGAGGAATTCATTAGCACACAATAAAGAGTACTGAATTCATTGTTTGAAATAATTATGTAAACTTTTTTAGTTTTCTTTACGAACTTTCTGTTGAAATCAAAAGGTTAGCTTCAACATTCAGAAATTAATTGTTGACTGCAATTTGTGGGTTATGCCGTTTTGAACACTTTTTAACATGTGTGTGAACCTTAAAGTCGACCGAACTCTTGTAGGTTTAGCGGTCCATAGTTTCACGGTTATGCACACGAGTGCCACTTGAACATTACGCAGTGAGATAAAACTCCTCCAAGTTGTTATAATATAAAGATAATATCCAATGCGTCATTGTCACCTGATCGTCTCGCAAGGTGGTCCGCAGTTTTCTTGTTTGCACCAGAATAGCGTATTAACTGTTGTCATTTCGTCCAAATCTGTCGCAATTGAAACATCGAAGTTGTAGGCCTTCACAAAAACAGCAAGCAATCAGTTAGAGGTAAGAACATTGTTTGATGTCTTTTGGTAAAACATTTCTGATACAAACAGTGTTGCTATTGTAACGGATATTAAACAATAATAGCTTAAGAATGAAACCTTGTAAGTTGACAATGTATTTTGACCAGATGGGGGCATTTAATTGAAATACTGTAGAAAAAAGCCAATCAATAAAGTGGAAGCTCAATTGAAACACGCCTACTTCCATTTAATACATTTTACTGGAATGCAATGGTTCAAGTGTAGTCGGTGGGAGTGGATTTTCACTCTTCGAAATAAGAGAGAAATTGTGCGAAATTAAAGTAGGTTAAATGGATGAATTTATGTTTCACATTTGTACACCTACACGAAATAAAGAAGAAGTACAATATTTGTGTTGTGTAAAACTGATCGCTATAGACAAATATTGTAAAGTTTGCTCTATATTGAGCAAAATGACATTTTCTTTAATTTTACATCCTGCGTAGGCCTATATCATATCCATCATATGATGGGTTATAATAAAGATACAAACAAATCAATTTTCAAGGTACACATTGAATAATTCAATTAACCACAAAATTAGTCAAAATATTACCACTGTACAGGGTAAACTGAAGCACGTGACCCAACATCGTGCAGGCGTCTCACTAATGTACAAGATGGCCGCCGTTTTAAGAGACTTAAACAAGTTGGGGATTTGTTAGACCGTTATTTCTATGTTTCACAGCAACTTACTGAAATGACTTCCAGTGGCATTTGACAATGGATGCTGATGTTATAAGGATTAATATCTGGGAGTTTAGAGAAGTGTCATGCTTGCAACATGAAGGTCACGCTCTGCTATAGGCCCGTTTCCATGCGATTCTGACCGTATGAAGCTAACTTTCTGGAATCATACAGTCCATGAGCACAATTAGGACATTATATTTTTTACCGATTTGATTGACGGAAATTATAACACCCCTGCCCAATAGTTGTAGACCCTATAACTCCATCGCATCTGGCATTAAATCCCAAGTTCATGATGGTAATCCTCAGGCATCAGCACCATATTGGGGGAAATATCATCGTATTCATTTTCATGACTTTCAAACCCAGGATTCAGTTATTGAAATCCCTCGCTTGCCAAGGCCCCGCGATTACAGCCTCTGGCAATTCAGATTGTAGAGTTCAAAGTTGAATAAAACTGCAAGGGCCAATATACACGGGTGCACAATAACTGATTTAAAACAATCCAAGCGATGGGTAAAAATTGCGCATGGTTAAAACTGGCATCCAATATATACGAAAATGACACAAAACATCGGTAAAATTAGTGTTTACCGAATAAAGAGAACAAATAGCGGACATGGTTGTCAAGTGGGTAAACTTATTACACACTTTCTTTGTGCAAAAAATATGCCACACAATTCGTCACCGTTTTCACGAAGAGCCACATATGTCCAAAATTACCATTTTTCCGTTTTTGATTTTTTTCAATATTTTGCTTTAAAACAATGTACTTAACCTTGTTGACATGTCTCTGTAAGCAAAGCATCATTAATTTCCAAGTAACATTAATGTTGCAAGGGGCCAAAATCTCGATAAATGAATTTTGAGTTTTCACGAAGAGCCACATACATTTTGGCCCTTTGAACGCGTACAAAACCCATTGCACGGAAATACGTAAAAGTAGGTCAAATGAGATTTGCGTTTTCATAAAGAGCCACATATCTTTGTTACATTTTCAGGTACGCGCGCGTGCTCACGCGCGCCTATGGAAATACACGTTGAACAGAAAGGGCCAATATGTCGGAAACCTGAATTTGCGTTTTCACAAAGAGCCACATATCTTTACTAATTAATTTTCACTAATTAACTGCTATATTAAGTCTTATTACTGGGCTCATGTAAAAATTCAGCTCTCGTAGAATCGTGTGATGGTTTCCTTGCTGCACAAAGTTGTTGCAAAGTGGTATTTTGTGCAGTTTTAAAATACGAGAAACTTCTTTTGCGATTATCTCGAAAACGCTTTTTCTTCAAAATCCACATATGTGGCTATTCGTGAAAACGGTGACGAATTATGGGTAAAAAGTGACACCGAAATGAGTACTTTTCTACAAACCAGCTGTTTTGTAACTTAAATATTCACACAAGGGGACGACCCTGTTAACTTTTTATTCTCGAAAATGTCGTTATTTTACACACTATTGAGAAATAAGTATTATTATTTGTGAGTCATACGGTATATAGTCTGCACGAAACTTTTAAATCTGTGTATAAACATTCCCATCACATACAAAGAAAAAAAACAAGAGAATACAAGAAAAAAAAAGATCGGCGTCAAAAGTAACCAAGATTTAGATAATTAGTCATTACTGAACTATCTCAAGCTGTACAAAATTTAGACACCAAACTACACATTCAAGGTCCAAAATACACATTCAAGTGCATCCAGTTTACAGAGTAAATACAACGAAGTCACAAACAAACCACTTCAAAACAGATTATCTGCAAATGCATCAGGTTACTTATTAGTCGAGCGGTATCATTTTGTTACCCAGCAACCCCTTCTGGGCGCAACTTCCCATAATGTTCAACATCAAATCGCTCAAGCTATGACAATAACTTCTCGTTTTGTCAAACTGGACCGAACCGACCGGAACAGAACCGAACCTTACTCCGACAAAATCTCCCCAGGTGAACCAAATTTAACACCACCGACCCAAACCCGTCAAATCCGACTCGACCCAACTCAACCTACACAATCCAATTAAACCGAACCAAATGCCTGCCCACCCAAGCTTAGCCAAGCCCAGCCCAGCTCAGCTTGACCCAACCCGACCCAGCCCAAACCCAACCAAACCAAACCAAACCAACCCGACCCGACACACCCAACTGAATTAAACCCTCCCCAGCATATCAAATAGAACATAGTATTTGATTGGCAATATGTATTGCCCTTATTTTAATTCCATGTTGTTGTTTTTTCGATTAGAGATGGCTACCGGATCATCGGTACGTTCAACGTTGCAAGAGATAAGCGCAAAACATCTCGAGTGCAGTATCTGCACAGACCGATTCAAACAGCCAAAACTACTTGACTGCCAGCACACTTTCTGCGGGGAATGTCTAGTCAAATACCGCGATGGCATGTCCCCGAGAGCAACAAACATCCCTTGCCCTGTATGTCGTCAAGAGACAATACTTCCAAAGTCTGGCATACAGGGCCTCAAGTCCAACTTTCATTTGGCCAGTCTGATTGAGGAATTTGAATTACAGGAAAAGGTATCATGTTCAGCTGAAGCAAAGCTTCTCTGTCAGGTGTGTGACAAGGGAAATGATGCCAAAGATCGCTGCATGGATTGTGAGAGGAATATTTGCAAGGATTGCTGTAAGACACACCAGCAATTTCCCACATTAAAGACACACAAAATAGCCAGTTTTGATGACATTCGTCAGGGGAAGGTGACGGTAACTAAACAACCGGACGAGTACACATGCCACGAACACGAGGGCGTGAAGAAATTCTATTGCAAGACATGTGATGAGCTGATCTGCCAAGGCTGTACTGTTGTAGATCATCAAACTGCCACACATGACGTCACTGGCACTGGAACGGCTTCAAGAGAATACAGAGAGTCTCTAAAGAAATACTTTCCTGCTTTGGACAGAGACATACAAGACCTTGACGCGTCCCTGCGGGAAACAACTGCAGCAAAGAAGATGGTCAATGTCAAGACGGCAAAGGCTCGAAAGGGGGTGCAAGACAGAACTGCTGAGGTCATAGCGGTCATAGCGAAGATCAAAGCTGAAGAGAAAAAACTTCTTGATGAGATCACAAACCAGGCACAGGAGCAAAATAAGCGACTGGATGAGCACGAGAAATCACTGAAAAACATGCTGCTGAGAAAGAAGCATTCTCTGAAGACAAGCCAAGAGGTGTCGAGTAATGCATCAGACTCGGATTTCCTTTCCCTCTATCCCGTAATTAAGAACGACATGGACAAGCTCATAGGCCAACCGGCTCCCAAGGCTGCGGGCTTGAAGTCGCATCCCGTGTTCGTTAAGAGTCAGAAGCTTGACATTGATCTGGGCAAGGTGATGGTGGAAGACACGTGGGACATGTGCCAATCGTTCGGGAAACAAGGACAAGGTGAAGGGGAGTTTGAAGCAGCCAGAGGCATTGCAGCTGCAGCTGACCCTGACGAGATTGTGGTGGCTGACTGGAAGAACAAGCGAGTTGTCATTTGTGACAAACAGGGAAAAACCAAGGGCTCCATTTCCGTCATTTCAGGTAAGTCAATCGACTAAAACGCATTTCATGTCGAGGGAAAGCCTTGTTCTTAACGTATGCATGTATGCATGTAATGTATGCATGTAATATGTACTCGTATTACGAAAATTATCTTAATAATGTTATCGCATGAGTGAAAAGGAATGATTCATTATGTGATTTTTTACCAATGTAATACACGCACTGAGTGCAATACACGCATACAAATGAGGTCTGCGTATACGAGTACCCGGCGAGGCAGCGGCGCCGAGGCCTATCGCCTGCTTCACAATGAGCGCCAGGTTCCTGAACGATCGACTTGAGAAACTGATGATTCAAGCACACGCACACACCATACACAAACCAATGCATTTTGAGCTTTTTAGTGAAGCGGTGATGATATGTTACTCTGAAAGCTGCCATCAACACTTATATATAATTTCGTTTCCCCTTTCAATTTATCTGAACATATTGACCAGTTTCAGAATGATAGTCATGGATGGGAAACCAAATGAGTTCATGGAATTGTTCACTTTGAATTATAGAACCCCCTTTTAGGCTGATCAATGCTTCATTTCATTTCATATTTTTCATTTTTTTTTTCGGGATGCAGTTGTTACAACAAACAATGAAATTAAATACACAAAAGTATACATGAAGATTTAAGACAAAACATATACAAAACAATATTCTTTTTTTCCAGACGACGTAAAGGCTCTGTCGGATGGGTGGGTGGTCTCAAGCTTGTCGGTCCTCAAGGTGTACAAAAGAGACAGGACGCTAGCCTATGAGTTCAGAACAATTGATAGAGAAGCTGGTAAGACAACCGTCCACGTCGTGAGTTTAGTACTCCTGGACAATGGTAACATCATAGCGGGGGATGACTCGAGGAAGGTGTTGACTGAGCATCAGCCGGGTAGCAAAGGCAAACTCATACGCACCATACCAGTGAGTCTACAACCTGACTACTTGGCTGTACTGAACAATGGTAGGATTGTGATCAGTGACTGGGAACAGGGACTAGCGGGCATAGTGGATGTGTCTGATGGCAAAGCTGCCGAAGTCGCCACAATCCAACCAACCATCGACGGTAAACCAGTGAAACGCTGCGGGGGTGTATGCAGCAACAGCTCGGGTATCTACCTCGCAGTGGTCAGAGGGTACGTCAACACCGGTCACATACACCACTATAACTGTGCAGGTCAGTTTGTCAGCTGTGTGGCCCAGGGGCTGTTCAGCCCCTGTGGAATCACATTCACAGCCGATGGGCAGCAGCTGGCAGTGGCTGACTTCAATTCAGTAAAGATATATCGCAAGGTGTGATGCCAACATGACGCTGACTGACATATCACCTTCTGGATGTGAACAAACTGTTGAAGACGGTCTATGATTCTACAAGTCCATTTTTTTCAATCGTTTCCTTCTCCTTTTTTTGTTTTTGTTTTTTGATCAGCTCAAAAGCCTGCAGCAAATAAAGAAAGAAACAAGGTCGGACCTAGAGGCCCGTATAAACACGAACAAGAAAGTTCTGCGGAAACCCCAATATAATAAGATAATGTTGAAACCTTATTATAAACCACATATAATAATAATAAAAAAAATAGTGACCTCTCAAAAGCGCTAAGGTCCATCACGCAGCGACTCTCATGGCGCTATACTATACTGGGAGTAGAAAGCCTGGGTGGGATTGGAACCTGGCTCACACAGGTGCCAGGTCAGAAAATCAGCACTGCATCAATCTGACTTGCATTCACTCACCGGTGTATCGACCTTGTATTATCAATCTTATAAAGAGATAAATAATTATAAGTAAATTAGCCTTGTTATGGTGGTTTATGTACCATTTACTCACTATTTGTTTGTGATTATTTTTTTCTGTTCATTTCCTGTTACATTTTTTGCCTTGCTTTTTGCGAATTCTTGGTTTTTGTAGTTCGTTCTTGTTTTTAAATTCATTTTCGGCCACATTCCTATTATTTACGGAAAATAACGCAGCTAATTATGTAGTGAATTACAGTTTCATAATCAGTGAAAAAGTTTTCGATATGCAGTTGATCATTGACGTTACTTAACGAATGATTTTATGCATACAATGTAATTGTTGTAATGTAATTTGTAATTTTTCTGGATTTGTGAAAAATGACACAATCTTTCCCTTAGCCACGTGTATTTTAACGAAGCTGTGTTTCACTTTGATGTTTCACAAAATGTTATACGTTATTTTAATACTGTCGAAAATGAAGACAATGTATAATTAGATCATAGAATGTTTCTCAATCAACAATAAAAATCAAACCACATCCAGTTTAAGCTTTATAGAATAACCTCTGTTGATATTAATATAAAATACTTATGGTGACATTCCTTATAGATTATACGTAATATAATTGTTTGGGTTTATTTTTGATACGTCATTGATTTTAAATGGATTTTATTATAGTCTGACCATTATTTTGGATTGAATGTTCCATATTTGTTTGGTCACATTCTTACGCCTATTCGTTTCTTCAAGAACATTTTCCTTCACCATTCATATTTAATGAGAAATTGACAATCTCTTTCGCTGAATCATGTTTACCTTAGAAAAGGAGTCAGTATGTGACGTAGATATTTGTTCCAAACCTTCAACATATTTGTCATAGTTTGTTAAAGTGTAGAGTTGTTCAATCAGAATCGATCATAAACACCGCTTTACAAATAAACGAGTTTTGCTTGTTCATAGCATGCATGTGCCAAGAATAAACAACGAATTTGTTCAATATATTTTGCTAATAAGAATGTCACTTCAATATCCCTTGTCACGAAGTTCGTTGTGGATGAACTGCACAGTTATTCACGGGTTAGTTACAATCTTGTATATATTGCTGATTAATTTCCGTTTGTTTTCATACATCTCTTAACCCACCCATTCTAAAGTTGAAATTGAATGATGCATAGTGTATGTTCTTCCAATTAAGCTTGAATTCACCCCGTTGCTTGACTAAAATATCACAATTTGTTGATTGTACTTAGTATATGTATGATTGTGCCTAATTATTAGTGAAACTAATAATTATTAGTGTTAGTATTTTATTACTTATTATAACATATATTATTGGTATTTCTTTTTGCTTTTGCTGTATTCGTTTGTTGCTTTAATATTCCCGCCTAACTTTCAGATTTGTCCTTGTTGAAACTGGATTAATTTGATGGATCACTCTTTACAATTTACATCTTGCACGTTGAAACTGCTGTTGAATTAAACAAATACTCTTTACTCGTCCTGATACGTGCAGAAGTTGGATGGCGTAAATAATAAAATACATGAACTTAATTTGGCGTCTTGCAATAGCATAGTTGCGAATTGTATAAATGATATTAATTAACAGTTAGCTTGTATATAGCCAAGGAGGTAGAATTAGATGATCTATCATCTAGCCAACCATCAGCTGCCATGAAATTTGACTTAATTGAAGCATGGCTGTGATTGAAGCAATGTTTGCCTCAGATTGATGGTTAGCAAAAAGAAATGTTTCAAATAAGTTGCTAGTTGATAGTTGTTGGTTGCTTGTTTGTAGCCATCCTAAGGAATGCATTAAAATAAATTAATCCTGAGATTTGATTATCAATTGCTTTGCAATTATGTCATTTGTTTTGCTGCTAGTGTCGTAATGTGATGAAGTGCTGCATGTCTAGTTCTATATGGGGATTTTCGGGGATTTGGGTTTTTTTGGGGGAAGGAGATATTGGGGGAGGAGTCGAAACCTCGAACTCTGCAAGGGCGGATTCAGAACACATTGGTTTTTTTTTTGGGGGGGGGGGTGGGCAAACAATGTTGGTCCACTAAAGAATGGGTCAAAAAACTTCCACCGTGGGGTTCAGGACCCGCTCTAGGGCCCCAACAATTTTGTTACATTCTAGATGCTCTGTGGTGCGATCTGAGGCAATTTCTACTCCGGCAGTATCCGAGATTGTCGACGAAATGCGTTTGGCAAACTTCGGACATTTTCGGAAACAGTCGGCATTCCTCCCGCTTCGGTCACGTGCCGTGGCCTTTTTGCTGACCTAAGAATCACCAGAAATAGTCTGAAGAACAGCATCTTTTGGTCTGGGAACCAGACTATCATAACCATTCCGTTAACGTCTAATCAAATAATAATTTGTTCGTTTTCAGTGACATTCGCATTATATCACGAACCACAAATCCAGCGAATGCACGGAAATCGGTAAACGAGAGTTGTGGCAAAGAAGGGCGCCACCAATGTGATGGCAATGACGTCACACAAAAGCCTTCAGTGCGTTCGATTACTTCCCCCGCGCTTACTCGTGCAAGCGCGACAGCGTTGGATTTACCTCCCACGTGACTTCTCGCGCTTACTCGAGCCTGGCCCATGTGACCGACTCGCCGAGCCGGTTACTTGGGTAAGTATCCCATAAGGCCATGCAACCTCCGGCAGGCGCCTCAGGCCGTGTCCGAAAACGGGCTTCTACGGAGCATAGAGCTACAAACCCTGTGTAGCTCTATGCACGGAGCTACGGCTACGAATTATTGTCAGTGCGTCCCCGCGTATTTTCACTGGGCGTGGACGTGCTCTCTATGGATTCGGATGCAGCTAGCCTGGGAGTTCGGACAAATGTTGCAACCTAACGCCACTCCACGACTGTGTACAACGTCTAGGGAGAGTCAAGCCATTTTTTTTCCTAACAACAATGGAAATATTTCTCAGTCCCAGATTCATGTCTTATCATCATTTATATTTTTTGCAATAAATGAAAAGTGGCGTCAGCTTAATTGCAACATTCCCCCCCCCCGAAAAGCCCCCCCAAAAAAGGAAGAAAAAAAAAAAAAAGAGAAAAAAGGCGAGAAGTCATATTGGTGTAAATTAAATGGGGGGGGGGGGGCAAAATGTCCCTACCCCCTTTAAAACTGATAAATCGAGAAAAAGTTATCGAGAATCGAGAAAAAAAATATGTTTTGCCCCCCTATAGAAAAAAATCTGGGCGACGCCCATGTTTCCAGCTCTTGCACGGAACTTTACCCAAAACCATTCGTTTATTTAGCTCCACTGCACATGTCTGTCATTACCCGAGGAGTCAGGCGCGAGTAAGCTGGGGGAAGTAATCGAACGCACTGCTTATGTGCAAATTGTCAACACAGCATCAATACATTGTTCACAGTGGGTGAAAATAGCACACACAAAAAGTCACCAGACCATGCTGGAGTTGGGGATTGCTAGCATAAGGCTTGCCCCGAATCACGTGATATTAGATATATAGTACGTAACAGTCTCTTAGGTCGGGAGAATGCAAAGTTAAAACGTGTAAAGCATTGAATTAAGTCAGCTTTCCAGATTGTATTAAAATTTAACTCGCAAATGGCTTGTTGTTAAGGAATAACATTGATCATATTAAGCCATGTCTAGTCTTGATTCAAATTGTTCGAATTGCAAAGTGACATAATATCTGCATTTTATAAGTTGTCTAATCATGAAAGCCAATATATGCATTAAAGTCATGTTTTTGATTGCGTCCTGCCAAACAGAACTAACAGTCAATGAATCTTTTCAATTTTTAGAATCCACAAATGTATCAAATGAAATGAACTTCAGGAAAAGACGCTGTTTAAGTGTTATCGCCCATGCATGGAGAGCGCTACCAGAATATAATGTGCGAAATCTAATAGATTAGGCCTATATGTCTCCATGACGTTACTTTGAGATCACGCCATCCCATCCACGACAGCCAGCCAATGTTGTTGGTTTCCAAAATTGAATAATTTGGAGAATTGCATAGTAACAGAGTATGATACGTCATAACGGCATTGCTATAATTGTCAGACTTTCCTCATACCATGTCTAACTGAAGTACATAATTATTCAGCTACACCAATGCCATTTTGTACATGTTACATAGTGGCCCTGCTTTACAACACGCGCATGCAGTCATCATAGTTTTCCAGCGTATATTGACTTTTGCCTAGTTTCCTCAATCACTGTCACACACGTCTGAGTCGTACAATTTGCATGCGTAGATTTCAGCACAATATCAGCCCCTGACCTTTTATTGGCCTCTACTTTCAGTATTCGGCAAGCTTTGGTTGAGAATCGTAGGTCTGTGAACAACTAACTTTTGTTAGACTGAAGGGAATAAGTACATTGCAGTTTATGGAGTCAACGCTGTGTAGGCACTTTGCGTACAAACCCCAGGTCAGGTGTGAGTCTTAGTCGGGAAGGTTGGAGTTTATGACTGGTGATGTCGTTCATCTTCATGTGTTTGAATTCCATCATTTAAACAGAAGCTGTAAACAGCGAGAAAGAAACATCTTATCAGGTAAGAATTTATGATGTAAACGAGTTAGTCACAATGTTGCAAAATTTATATGCAAACAACAACACTTCTCTCGTATAATGTTCCCCAAGATGCAGGTGCGGCATTCAGTTCAACACACAGGAAATTTAAACTCTGCCATAACGAGGGCAGAAATACAAAGAATGGCAACAATTACTTACTTAATTAAATGTAATCAAACGTGTTTTAAAATTACTTAAGTTAGTCAGACAACAACGATTCGTGCCAAAGTACTGAAGAACCATTACTTTTTTTCTTCCAATTTTTCGCAGGTTTGGCCATCATGGATTGTCAGGGTTTATTTATTTATTCATTGATTTATTTACTTTTATTTATACTGGGTGGCCCATTCAGTCCTTTTGTCAGAACTGATCTCCCTTGGGTTCCAGTAGGAGTAATAATACAATAAAACATGATCTGGGCATTAAAATTGATAAAATCAAATACATATATGTAGCCTTTTCACATTGCACAGTATGAAACGCTATTTTAAAAACGGAGAGCATACAAATTGCTTTAAATTGAGCGTTAAAAATTGTAACTTACAATTTGCCAGGGAAAACATTAAAGACCATAGTCCATCATTTGTAATTTGTGCATTTTGTTCGTTTGAAGCAACAAAAGTGCTCAAAATGAAGGATATCGAACAACTAACCTGATGAAGTTTCAGCTCAGCTTCAGCTGTATATTCCGAGAAAAACAGCATTCTAGGATCTCAATTTCAAATCAAGTTGCTAAATCATGTTTTGAATTGCAGCTTTACGCGATGTCGCGCACTGATCCGATCCGACGAATTATTGCAACCGCGCGCGCATGTGCGTCGTGCCAATGCTTTCTAGAGCGCGCTGCGCCGAATAACAAAACGAACTACTAATTTAAATTTTCCTACGGTGCTTCTTAAGACGCACTGTTGGAAATGCCTTCTTTCGTTGATTTCTTCAAAATGACAGCTTGCCAGAAAGAATAATTTCACCGGGAGTTTAGTCCCCTTACTATCTTTCAACCAGCATGTTTTTTAACAATAATTACGCCAGTTACTTTTTTTTGGATAGCTGCAAAGGATGGACTCCGGCTTTAAAAGTCAATTTCATCTAGCAGCTAGTGCCCCAAAAAAGGCACATTATTCAATCCCTCAGACATCATTGTTGCATACTTGATGATCAAAATTAAAGAAAATCAATTGAACAAAATCATCAGTAGCCCAGCTGCTTAAGAGTTAAAGTGGTTGATAATGGTCTGGACAGTTGTGGGAAATTCCAGGCTTGAGCACTCCGGCCCGATATTGGAAATTTTTCCTGCCAAATTCGGTTTCAGGACGTGGCAGAATAACATTCCCCATAGTACTGCATCTTGTGCGATGTGAATGCTGTTGATTGATTCAGATGATTTTTTTTCAGTAAGGTACTTTGGAACTAATCCGGCTAAAGGCTAAAATGACATGATATTGAGATGTAATTTCCTACGTGCCTGTAATGTTTTCCAACCAAGATGATTAAATAAGTCAGTAGTGGATGTTCTATATGCATTAAAAACAATCCAACCTACCCGGTTGAGGAGCTTGTCAATTTGATGTAGATGAGTTTTAGCATGCAGCGTTGGTCCAGATTACATCAAAATAATCAATAAGAGGGAGAATAATTGACTCAAGGATGAGATTCAAGGTTTTAGTTGGGAGAATTGTCTTAACTCTGCTGAGTAAACCAGGACGTTTGGATATGGTTGTGCTTACATTATTTATGTGATCAGTCCATTTGAGACTAGGATCAATGTGAACCCCCAAATACTTCAAACAGAAAGTCTGCCGTGTTCAAGAGGGGTATTATTAAACATCCGTTCATTGAAGGCTCAAACGTTCATTGAAGGTTGCTGGACTTTTGCTAGTCGTTGGGTCGATCCAATCACCATACTCTTTGATTTAGAACTGTTAAAAACCAATCTTCTTTGTGTTCATCCATACATTTACTCTATCAATATCGTGATTTAGAAAATGGTTGATTTGATCAATCTTTGTGTCAGCATAAAAAGGCTGTGTCATCAGCATATAGGGGAATTTTAGAATATTCAATCACGGAGGGGAGATCATTGATAAAAACTGAAAACAGTAAGGGACCTGAAATAGTACCTAGAGGCATGGGCATAGCCAGGATTTTTTTTCCGCGGGGGGGGGGGGGGGGGGGGGGGGGAGGGGGCAAAGCATTTTTTTCCCAGAAATTCCTTAACTTTTTCATTATATTCTCAGTTATCATTTTTCCGAGCGTGAGCAGGGTAGCATTTGCCTGCTATCAAATTAACAGCAAAAAGACATAGAAGTCAACAGACTCCCTGAGAATAGGACAGTTATTAATTATGCCCATTTTAGGCGCGGTTGTACGGGGGGCTAGGGGGCTTTAGCCCCTCCCCCCCCCCGAAATTGTGTCTAGCCCCCCCCCCCCCCCCCCCCCTAAAAAAAAAAAAAAAAAAAAAAAACGGTCTCCCCCTAAGAAATAGTCGTGACAAGGGCGCATTTGTAGTTAATATAGTGTGAATGATTTTAGGATTTTATTGGCGCTCCCCACCTATTGATTTTCGGATGCCTAAGTGTCTGGAGAAAATAACCGGTCTACATTCAGCACGCCTCCCTGAAAAATTCTTGATCAACCCTGCTAGCCCCCCCCCCCCAAAATATTGGTTCTAGAACCGCGCCTGGCCCATTTCATGTTTTCTCAAAACACCTATTTTTGTTTAACCCCCAGACATACTCTCGGAGGGGAGAGTGTAACAGTACATATATTATATGTTCGTTCAGGCACTCCATACTTATTAATTTGTACGATACTTTGTGACAGTATTATATGTTTGTTCAGGCACACCATACTATGATACTTTGTACGCTGGGATATATGTTAATTAGGTGGATTCGGTATGCCAAGATGGCCGACAGTGTTGTTGAGGGTCCACTGTACTAATTCAAGCCCCATTGAAAACAGTGTAAAATCAACAAAGTTCAGGGCCAAATAACAATGCAAGCCAACATCACTGGGGTTTCTCAAACAAAAATTAAATTATTGTCTTGTCATTGATCTTTTCATTTCTTTTCAATTTTAGGTACATTAGTAGCCTTGACCAAGGCGTTGGGCTTATCGATTCACCGATAAAAAAAATCGCCGATAAGAACATCCCTAATCAACTTGGCAAGGCATAATTGCGTGCACATATCGATGCCCGTACGCTGCTAGTGAGAAAGTAACTTGTACCATATAACAGCGAGGCAATGCTTGCACGTACGCACGTACATGTACACACACGTACTCGTACAACAGCCATGCACACACAGTACATGCCTGAGCTAGTCCGACAGGCCACGCGGCGCGTATATCCCCCACACGCAAGTACGTACACCCACACGCAGAACACAGTAGGCCTACATTTACTGCCTTATTACACCATGCGTACAGTCCGTACTCACGTGTGTTTGCTTGCTGGTTGTGTTAGCCGTTCGTATGGACAAGGGTCGTACACGCACGTAGCCGCGTTGATTGTGGGTGCAGGGCCCGATTATCTCCCTTCGACACAAAAAGCCGAGAGACCGCATTGAACAAGGCTAGTACATTAGCCAATTATATTTTTTAAATATTCACACCCAACTAAAATCACCTCCCGAAAAGTGATAGTTCCCAAGCCTGTATATAGCCATTTTACAAGTGGCATCCTTCCACTTTCACAGGCAAATAGGACCCATTTTTCATCCGTGATTTTATCAAGCCTGCCCTCAGATGGAAGCCCAAAAACAAGGAAGTTATCCTTGGGTATATTTACACAATTCCACCGTTTTTAAAGCCAAACGGTCTCCGTTTTCAAAAGAAATTGTGGGGCACTTTTTATGCTAATGACTTGCGTAGAAATTCTCACGTGAATTAGTTCAGTGCACCCTTGACAGAGTGAACCATTAAACCTTGGATTATTCACGGACCATTCTTGTAAACTTGCTCCTGCCGTATCTTCATTACCCTGCAGAGCATCGAACTAATTGTAAGTAACAGTTTAGCCTGTTACAATTTGACCTAAGATTCACCAGAAATAATCTGATGAAATAGCATCATAACATAAAAATCACGTTAACGCCAATCGATGGTTATTGTCTCGTGTTTAGTGACATTCGCGTTATATCGCTAACCACAAATCCGGTCAGTGCACGGACAAAGGTTAACGAGAGTTGTGGCAAAGAAGGGCGCCATCAATGTGATGGCAATGACGTCACACAAAAACCTTATGTGCAAATTATCAATTGTAAAGGAATATCATTGATCATAATTATGAATCCATTGTCTAGTCTTAATTCAATGTGTTTGAATTTTGAATTAAAAAGTGAGATAGTAAATTACTGCATTTTATAAGGAGTCGAATCTCGAAAGCCACTATAAGCATTTCAATCATGACATTGATTGCGTGCTGTCAAACAGAAATAACAGTCAATTACTCTTTTCAATTTTTAGGATCCACAAATGTATTCAATTGAATGAATTTCAGGAACAGATGCCGTTTGATATCGCCCATGTATGGAAAGCGCCACCAGAATATAATGTGCGAAATCTATCAGATTGTAGGCCTATAATTATGTCTCCATAGCGTTACTTTGAGATCACGCCTTCCCATTCACGACATCCAGCTATTAACAATGTTGTTGGTTTCCAAAATTTAATAATTTTGAGAAGTGCATAGTAACAGAGTATGATACGTCATAATGTCATTGCTATAATTGTCAGACTTCCCTCACTACCATCTCTAACTGAAGTACATAATTATTCAGCTACTCCAATGCCATTTTGTACATGTTACATAGTGGCCCTGCTTTACAACACGCGCATGCAGTCATCATAGTTTTCCAGCGTATATTGACTATTGCCTAGTTTCCTCAATCACTGTCACACACGTCTGAGTCGTACAATTTGCATGCGTAGATGTCAGCACAATATCTGCTCATGACCTAGTGGCCTCTACTTTCGGTATTCGGCAAGCTTTTGTTGAGCGTCGGTCTGCGAACAACTAACTATTGTTAGACTGAAGTGAATAAGTATTGTTGCGTTCCCGCAAATTGCGTAGTTTACTTCTTTCCTAACCAATCCATTCCACTCCGTGCACAGCGTAATGCTTGCAGCGATCCTGTGTGCCCTCACACAGCGCGAAGCTTTACCACGAAGTCTTAGACACACGCACAAGGGGGCAGCACATTGTACAGTACGCTATTGTATAGCGCGCAATGCATGTAGCACTCACAGCTATTGAACATGTACCGCCATGGGACATGTACTTAGGACTTGGCCATTTTCCCTCCACCTTACCTCGCATCCGACCCACATTGACCCCGAGCATTTAGCGAATGTGGCTCGCTAAAACCTACCCGTGTATTCACCCCTTAGTGACCCCGTACACCCAAGCGAGTGTGTCCCGCTAACCCACTGGCCGAGACCTACGGTAGCTAGAGGTCAGGTTACGTCCTTCATCTCATAGTTTTACTCCATAGCATTAGTGTGTAGATTCTTACCTAGTCTAGAGACTAAGTCTTGTACACAAGCCTATGTACCGAGAAGTTATTCCCTTTCCTTTTCCTTGAGGATCAGTTCCCCGTAAGGCACCCACGAGTGATCCTACTTCGCCCGCTAACCACTGCTCTCGGACTTTCTCCCACTAGAATGTCCAAGTCAGCGTGTACAAATCTCCCATAGAGAACTTTCCCCATGCCTTTGTACACGGATGCATTATTCATAACTACCAGAATCGAATGCTCCCATTGGATAAGACGCGCACCCAAAAGTGTATATAAAGCGCGCAGAAATGGCAGTTCTGGTCATTGTTGTACTGGGCTCTCACCCAGTAGATTCTTGAGCTGACATACACAGAGCTCCCGCATATGATGCATTAGATTGTTGCTCTGGGCTCTGACCCCGACAGAGTTCCTGACATGCACACGTAGATTATCGAGCTGGCCGCTCACTGGCCATAGACTCATGTCTGTACACAGATAATCATGTACGCCTTAACTTTACATTGTATATAGTGCGCCCTCTATTGAGCTGAGATGTAAATAATCTCGAATAAAGTACTAGTGTGTGTGTGTAAGATATTTGTATCTGACTCTTTATTTGATAATGTCTCTCACCCAAGAGAGACGTTACACTGGTGGCAAGCGCTGGGATATGAACTTACACACACCATCGAACTATACTACGACTTTTAATTAAGTCACTTCATGTACCCCTCCACTGAACGGATCTCCCAGCTTTAGACTCTGACTTTCTGCTTGTCAATATCAGCAGCCAACATGCCTGCCAAGCGAAGATCTCGCAGGTTACAGTCGTTGTATGATGATGATGACACCAACCTGTATTCAAGTCTAGAGGCAGAGAGTGCAGAACTTCAAGAACTTAAAAAACAGTTCGAACTTTTCAAGCTTCGTTCAGTGGAGGCGGAGAAAGAGCTGAAACAACTCCGAGCAACTGCTGCATTACACAGCCCATCAACGGCTGAGCAGACAGATGCCATTGTTTCAGCGAAATCGCCCAAGGACTCGCAGCCAGTGATGTCCGCTCCCAGTACTGCCCCTTCCACCGTTCCAAAAGCTGACGCCCCTAAACCAACAGCAGCAGAGCAAGCAGAGCCCCGTCCTCTCCGGACCCAGCCGAGTCATAAGCTGGATGTTCCTCTCCCTCGCCAAGGAGAATTTGACGGGACGAAGTCATGGGAAGGCTTCGTCCGACCTCTGATGGGTCTCGCCGAGGCTTGCGGCTGGTCCGAGGAAGAAAAGCGCTTCCGACTTGTCAGCAGTCTACGTGGAAAGGCGGCCGAGTACGTGTACCAGCAACTGGATCCCGAAGCAATCAAGTCGTCCGACACCCTGGTGAAGGAGCTTGGTAAACGATTTGGCGAACGACAATTGCCAAATTACTACATCGCTCAGCTAGAAGCGAGGAGACATCAGCCGAAGGAGAAGCTCGCGGAGTTTGTAGCCGACATTTGCCGCCTCGTCTTTCGTGGCTACCCTACGGCAGATCCAGTTACCAGAGAGAGCATCGCCCTTCGCCATTTTCTGAAGGGCCTCCCCAACCGACAGATGGCAGTTTCCGTTGGCATGACGAATCCCAAGTCCCTTGAGGAGGCAACAACGGCGGTGGAAAACTTCCTGAGCCTCCGTGACACCACAAGCTCGGGAAAATCACATCGTGTGAACACCGTACAGGCAGCATCTGAGGCTGATCCCGGGTTCGTCAACCAAAAGCAGTTGAAACAGTTCCAAGACAACCTCGACCGACGGTTAAACGGAATTGTCAAACTGATCAATGATAAGCCTGCCAACAAACAGAAATCCGCCTGCTGAATGAAGCCAAGAAACAGCAGATGGATGTTACTTGTTTCAAATGTGGCAAGCCCGGCCACTTTGCAAACAAGTGTCCCGACATAGCGTCCAAGGAGGTCGTCGTCATACAGACGGAAAACTAACGCGGACCGTGCCGTCCGGCCTGGCACCGGACCGTCCCAATGAACAGAACACTATCCGAATGGGTAGACAGCAATTTCAAGGCATGTCATCATTTTTGCGAGTGCAGATATGTGACCAAGACAGCGAACTTTTAGTCGACACCGGAGCGGCGGTGACCATCATTTCTTCAGCACTTTTCAGCCAGATCCCTGCTGAAAAACGCCCTGAACTCAAACCCCCGTGCAAAAGCACAAAACTAGAAACTGCAAACAAGGAACTCATTGACATTGAAGGTGTGCCACAATCGACATGATAATTGGTGAACAGCACTTCCAATGGGATGCATTTGTCGCCCCCATCAGCGATGAAGGAATCCTTGGCTATGACTTTCTATACCACTATGATTGCATATTGGAGGCACGCAACGGCATACGAATTGCCGGTAACTGGGTTCAGTGGACAGTCCAAGGAGCCCCTCCCCGTGTAGTTAAGATCGCACTGAAGCAGAACACTACAATTCCAGCATGCAGCGAGTGGGTAGCAGAGGGCATAGCTGATCATCACAAACTGAGTTCCATGTATGCAGTCGTTGAACCTGCCAACCTTCGTCACAATGTTGTGGTTGGCAGCTCACTCATTGATCCCCGCCGAGAAGACATCGGCATACCTGTCCGACTTGTGAACACTTCACCCGAGAACATTGAACTTCAGGCAGGTACAACGCTTGGATATCTGCATGAAGTTGATGCGGTTGAACTCATAGCCGAGCAGGAAAACTGTGAAACCGATCACCTCTATCGAGTAACGCGTGTGTGCAGAGAGCATGCCCGCCCAACGTCATACCCTTCTGACAAGTGGTCAGAAAACCTACAGAAACTGTACGAGAGGAGTTGTGACAACCTGTCCCCACACCAGCAGAAAGCATTGTGTGAACTTTTGGCTAACCACGAGAACACTTTTGCCAAATCCGCGGAGGATTTGGGAAAAACGTCAATAGTGCAGCACACTATTGACACCGGCGACGCACGCCCCATACGTACGACAGCCTCCCCGCCGTCCCCCCAAGGCATTTCAGGGCGAGGAGGAGAAAGTTCTCGACAGCGAACTCAAGGCGGGTGTGATCCGCGAGTCAACATCCCCCTGGGCATCACCAATGGTTTTTGTTAGGAAAAAGGACGGCACAACTCGTCCGTGTGTCGACTATCGTAAGCTGAACGATGTTACGCGCCGTGACGCGTATCCCCTACCCCGTGTTGATGACTGCCTTGATTGCCTGAGTGGGGCAAAAATCTTCAGCACCCTCGATCTGCAGTCGGGCTTCTGGCAGATTGAAGTGAAGAAGGAAGACCGTCCCAAAACCGCGTTCGTAACCCGAAGTGGACTGTACGAGTACGTGACCATGCCGTTTGGGTTATGCAACGCACCCAGTACCTTTGAGCGCTGTATGGAGCTAGTACTCAAAGGTTTGCAATGGCGAACTCTGCTGATATATCTAGACGATATCATCATCCTGTCATCAACATTTTCCGAGCATATTGAGCGTCTTGGAGAAGTCCTACGCCGACTAGGGAACGCTGGACTGAAGCTGAAACCGAGCAAGTGTGAACTCTTCCAGACGGAAGTTCTGTTCCTCGGTCACATCATCACACCAGATGGTGTCAAACCAGACCCTAGTAAAGCTTCTGCTGTGCAGAACTGGCCCACCCCCAAGAACATAACTGAAGTACGCTCTTTCCTGGGACTATGTTCTTACTACCGTAGGTTCATAGCCCAATTCGCCACGATAGCCAGCCCCTTACACCGTCTGTTAGAGGCCGGACAGACGTTTAAGTGGACTCATGACTGTCAAGCGGCTTTTGAGAAATTAAAGGCCGCCCTCACCGGCAACAAAGTCATGTCATACCCCAATGATGATGGGTTATTCATCATTGATACCGATGCTTCAGATACAGGTATCGGTGCTACTCTATCGCAACTCCAGTGGTGTGATCGGACCCAGAGGGAGGAAGAACGGCCGATAGCATATGCTAGTTGGTCGATGACAAAGCCGCAGCGTCGCTACTGCACCACGAGGAGAGAACTCCTCGCCATCGTCACCTTCCTTCAGTACTTCCGACACTACCTACTGGGCAAACAGTTCCTCATCAGAACTGACCACAGCGCTCTTCGATGGGTCATGTCTTTTCGTGAGCCAGTCGATCAGATGGCAAGATGGCTTCAAATCTTGTCTCAGTTCGACTTCAAAATCGAACATTGACCAGGGAGGAAATATGGCAACGCAGATGCCCTCTCTAGGGTGCCATGTGACCCTGACGACTGTCCGTGCTACGACGGAACGACCATACTAGCTGAACTCCCCTGCGGCGGTTGCGAGAAGTGCAAAGCCAAAAGCGAGCTGTGGTCCGATTTTTCGAAAGTCGACGATGTGTTCCCCCTTTCGACAAGACGAGTAAACGCTACCTCCGCTGAAGTTCAATTCCCAAACAGAACTTCAGCTGCTGACGATCAGCCCTCGAGCAATGACGTCAACCCTCAGGCCAAACCCGTATCCCAACGGACAGTCCTCGTACTGATGGCAACGTTGGTAACCCTCCTACTGGTTCCTGTGTGTAGCATTGGTAAACTTATTTGGCGCTCGTGCAGTGAGTTTACTTGCAGCGACTTTGACGATGGACAGTTCAAAAGTCGTTTTCCGCACACAGCCACGCCTACTGGAGAAACTCCTGGGCAAGCCAATTTGCCCACAGCCATTCGGGTAGTACGGCCGAACAACCGAACTAAACCTGCTACAAAATCCTCTGATTTAGCTGGAAGAGAGTTGAACTGCAACGCGCCCTGCATCCCGCAAAAGGATGCCGATGCCGGTTCAAGTACCGGGCAGCAACTTGCAGAACAATCGAGTCCAACTGGACAGCAAGATGACCAAGATGGTGAGGTCACGAGTGATCGTACCCCTTCTAGCGCCCCCGCCGGTCTCAGCACCGGACGAGCCACATCTTGGGTCGGTGGCTACACGACAGAGGAAATAGCTAAACTACAGAGAGCAGACCCAGACCTGAGGATCATCATGGAGTTGATGACCAAATCACCTGAGAGACCAGGCAGAGACCAGATAGCACGCGAAAGTCCCGCCACTAGGAACTTGTGGTTGCTATGGCAACAGCTTGTGCTGAAAGACGATGTTCTTTTTAAAAGATGGGTGACTCCTGACCAGACCCAATCTTACCTGCAACTTGTGATTCCTCGAGAACTGCAGAGTGCCGTTCTTCAAGCTGCACACGACGCCGTCACCTCTGCTCACCTCAGGGTGAAAAAAACTGCTCAGAAAATCAATATCAGTGACAATGGGAACAAATTCATCCTTTTAGTCGGTGACCAATTCACACAATGGATGGAAGCTTACACAATTCCCGACCAAAAGGCAGAGACGGTGGCTCATAAAATCGTCTACGAATATATTTCCCGTTTTGGCCCACCCCTTGACATTCACTCCGACCAAGGCCGAACTTATGAGTCCCATCTCATGAAACAAGTTTGTAAGCTGTTGGAAATCCACAAGACTCGAACTTCCCCATACCATCCATCCGCCAATGGACAGGCGGAGAGATTCAATCAAGTTCTGGTTGACATGATCGCAGTGTATGTTGACAGTGACCAACGCAATTGGGACATCCACCTCCACTTCTAACTTCAGCGTACAGAAGTTGCCAGCATGAATCTACAGGTTACTCGCCTAATATGCTGATGTTAGGTCGAGAAACCCATCTACCAATTGCGCTTGTACTCGGTGGCCCCAACACAGAGGACCAACCTCAAGATGAATGCGAGTATGTTGCATCCGTGAGGAAACGGATGGAAACCGTCCATCATCTGGTTCGCCAACATCTTGGTAAATCCGCTGAACGACAGAGGAAAGACCACGATCCCCGAGTTTCCCAAAGAAACTATCAAATTGGTGACTTGGTGTACATGCGAGACAGCACAAAAACCCCTTGGGTTGTCTCCCAAGCTAAAACGAGCTAAATGGGCAGGCCCCTGCGTCATTCTCAGAACATTAAGTGATCTTCTGTTTGAAGTCCGGTTCAAGCAACGGGGAAGAACAAAAATTCTTCACCATGACCGACTTAAGCAGTATCTCAGTGACGAGGTCCCAAAATGGATGCTGGACCTTCGTAAAACTTTGATGGAAGTTTCAAAAGATGATGCTGTCCCCCGCAGTAACGCCAGGAAAACATCCAGCACCAAACGCGCTGACGCCCCGTCCTCAGCCCCGCCCGCTACAGTATCTGTTTCCCCGACACCAACTTTAGCGCCCTCTGCGACAGGAACTTCGCCCTTAACAGAGAGGAGGGGTACCCGTACTAAGAGAAGGCCAGCGAGACTGCAGGACTTTTTCTAGTACCCCCCCCCCAACTCACAGGCCACTTGAAGGCCTAATTAATGGCCCAATATGGGTTCATGCCCTTCTAAAACTATCGAGGCAGATTTTACTTCATTATCCTGTGGGATTCAAGGAAGTAGGATGAATAATTGTCGCAACGATTAACAATGGCTCATTGACCTAACTACCATTCCAGTTAACTTGGGCCACCTGCTGCTCATACCCCAGCCCACTTTCTCCCTTGGCACGAGTTCGTCTATTTCCACCAATCAACTCCGAGCTTGCACATAACTGTGGTTTCTTTTAACCAATGAAGTTGCGGCCGAACCAGTTGGTCAGCATAATCGTCGGGTGTACCTAGAAATCTTGAGGGTTTCTCATCATCTGGTCATTTTCTTCCAGATCACCGACCGTCGTCCATCTCTTCACCATGCGCTATTCAATCTGTGAAATTGAGTTGGTCGATATTGCCTCTACATATCGACACTTCCAACTTCACCACATGCCGTGGTTTGCAAGGCAGTTTGCCTGCGGTACCTGCAAGAGGGGGTATCACAAGCGTTCAAGATATGAGGTACACACCCAGAAACAGCGTCACAGCAAACGGGCCCTCTCCTACCAGGGCGTTCTCCCCCCAGACGAAGCCGTGCACCAGTTGCGCCAGCAGTGGCTGCGCCGGCAGCAAAGGCGCGATGATTTCCCGCCGGAGATTCTCTCCCTCGTGATGGAGGATGGATCCATCCCGCAGACCCCCGACCCCTACCGGAGTGCCGGCGCAGACACCCCACTGCAAGATGAAGACGAGCTGGAGACCTGTTCCCTCGTCGATGCCCCTGATCCACCACCCTTGGTGATATCATCTCCTGGCCACCAAGACCAAGATCCGGTGCTCAGTTCCCCGTCTACCATGTCATCTGACCAGTCATCGCAGACGCTTCTGCCATCGCCCCCATCACCACTGACGACAGCTACGGTGATTGACGCCATGACCCAGCTGCAACAGCGCATCAATGACATGGAGCAGCGCATCAAGCTCAAAATCAAGGAGGTTGCGCAGGCCCAGTCCTGCCATCTGGCCCGCGTGTTCCGAGGAATTGACGACTAACTTTGAACCGCGCCGAGTGAATGAACTCAGTGTTTTCCCCTCCATCGATATGGACACTGAACTTTTACTTTCGTCGTTTTAGATGAATATTTACCTTCTTTTTGTTTTGATTATCTCTCATTTATCCGCATTTAAAGGAAATGTAAACGTTCGTTGTTTTCTTTATGTTCACTTTTAAGTTTTACACTTTTTGAATGATTTTAGCGCTCCATTTATCTTTGCTTTTCCTTAACTCTTGTTATTCAGTAATTCCTTTTATTACAACGAGGACGTTGTCAAAACTAGGGGGAGATAGTGTTGCGTTCCCGCAAATTGCGTAGTTTACTTCTTTCCTAACCAATCCATTCCACTCCGTGCACAGCGTAATGTTGCAGCGATCCTGTGTGCCCTCACACAGCGCAAAGCTTCATACCACGAAGTCTTAGACACACGCACAAGTGTGCAGCACATTGTACAGTACGCTATTGTATAGCGCGCAATGCATGTAGCACTCACAGCTATTGAACATGTACCGCCATGGGACATGTACTTAGGACTTAGCCATTTTCCCTCCACCTTTCCCCGGAGTCGATGCGAATTCCCCTCACACACCTTACCTCGCATCCGACCCACATTGACCCCGAGCATTTAGCGAATGTGGCTCGCTAAAACCTACCCGTGTAATCACCCCTTAGTGACCCCGTACACCCAAGCGAGTGTGTCCCGCTAACCCACTGGCCGAGACCTACGGTAGCTAGAGGTCAGGTTACGTCCTTCATCTCATAGTTTTACTCCATAGCATTAGTGTGTAGATTCTTACCTAGTCTAGAGACTAAGTCTTGTACACAAGCCTATGTACCGAGAAGTTATTCCCTTTCCTTTTCCTTGAGGATCAGTTCCCCGTAAGGCACCCACGAGTGATCCTACTTCACCCGCTAACCACTGCTCTCGGACTTTCTCCCACTAGAATGTCCAAGTCAGCGTGTACAAATCTCCCATAGAGAACTTTCCCCATGCCTTTGTACACGGATGCATTATTCATAACTACCAGAATCCAATGCTCCCATTGGCTTAGACGCGCACCCAAAAGTGTATATAAAGCGCGCAGAAATGGCAGTTCTGGTCATTGTTGTACTGGGCTCTCACCCAGTAGATTCTTGAGCTGACCTACACAGAGCTCCCGCATATGATGCATTAGATTGTTGCTCTGGGCTCTGACCCCGACAGAGTTCCTGACATGTACACGTAGATTATCGAGCTGGCCGCTCACTAGCCATAGACCCATGTCTGTACACAGATAATCATGTACGCCTTAACTTTACATTGTATATAGTGCGCCCTCTATTGAGCTGAGATGTAAATAATCTCGAATAAAGTACTAGTGTGTGTGTAAGATATTTGTATCTGACTCTTTATTTGATAATGTCTCTCACCCAAGAGAGACGTTACAGTATATTGCAGTTGATGGAATCAACGCTGTGTATGCACTGTGTTTATCACGAACCACAAATCCAGTATAAAAACAAAGCAAAAGAAAACAAAAGAAAAGAACACAAACAAGATTGGCTTCAAAGTAACCAAGGTTTAGACTATTATTAATTACTGCGCAAACTGTAAACAAATAATAGTCCCTTGAAATCCTTTGCGACCTATTGTCGTGCCGGATAAACCGATAGCGGAAGGTACAAAATACACATTCAAGTGCATCCAGTTTACAGAGTAAACACAACGAAGTTACAAACAAACCCCTTCAAAGCAGTTTATCTGTACATGTACTTGCATCACTTTACATATCAGTCGAGCGGCATCATATCGTTTCCCAGCACCCGTTTGTGGGCGTAACTCCACGTAATTTTCAACATGGAATCGCTTTAGAACTAAAAAAATCTTTGGTATCTGGCATGGAGTTGCCCCCAAAAATGGTGCGGCGACGCGGCTTTTGTTCTTCTTTTTTTATTCTTTAAATGTCGGCTGAAGACGGCAAATAGTGCCCGACTAAATTTAGTGCAGCATGTATGTGAGCCCAGAGAGGTCACATAAAGCTGATAGTCAATCCCCATCTAAACAACACGTTAAAATTGTGTAGCAGCGAGATTCCAGTCAAACCAGTGATTTTGGCGGTTTTGAGACATCATCTTACATTGAAAAAAGAAGTCTTAATTTTGCCGACGCGCATGGCTACGCCGATGCGCGCGCATACCAGAAACCGGAGCTTTTTTTGGGGGGCCTAAGCTATGACCTCTCGTTTTGTCAAACTGAACCGAAATGACCCGAACCTTACTCTGACAAAATCGCCCGAGGTGAACCTAATTTAACACCACCCGACCCAACCCCGCCTAATCCGACCTGTCAATTCAGGATGGACTTTTTTTGTGGCAGGGGGCACCATGATCAATTAATTTCGTCAGACGGCTTTGTTCCCTTTATTCTGGAAGATATTGGGCCGAATGTTTTGTTGACCTCCCCTTGGCCAAGTATTCCTAACCCTAAAAGGGCCGGGCCATTTTGACCATCTCTCGGGGGGGGGGGGGGGATTCCGCCCCCCCCACACCCCCAAGATCTCGACCATCGAGTTACGAAAAAATTGAAACTCAGTACATGCATCAAACAACTTATCATAAACATACCCAAGAATTGTCATGACTTTAGGTCAAAGGATTTTGGAATTTTAGCTAATTATTTATTCACATGCATGAATGATAATTGCATGTGCTCTGTGTATTATGGGGAAATTCAGTTTTTATTTGCGCCGGAAAAATGTTCGCTGCGCGGCAACCTGTTTTCCGATTTTTATGTTTTTGGTATCAAAAGATGCAAAAGGTTCGAGGCTAAAATGTTAGAACAGCTCGGGTGGTAATTTCTTTTTTTTTCAGCTATCGAGGAAAATGTTGAGGAAAGGGGGGGGGGGCGGATTCCGCCCGGCCCCTTTAGGGTTAACACGCCCCTTTAGGACCGATTTAACTTTGAAGAGTCAGCTATCCACCCCCAACAGTCCTGAAAACGATTTTGCACACCCATAGGGAGTTATTCGTATTCCTGACTTTCAAACCCAGTAGTCAGTCATTTAAATCCCTCGCTTATCAAGGCCCAGCGACCGCTGTTCAAAGTTAAATAAAAACGCAAGGGTCATTATACAAAGCTGCACAATAACTGATTAAAAAAACAATCAAAGCGATGGGTAAAAACCGTGCATGGCAAAAATTAGAATCCAATATCTGGGTACGAAAACGACACAAACCATGGGTAAAATTAGTGTTTACCGAATATGACATGGTTGTCACGTGGGTAAACTTATTACACAACTTCGTTATGCAAAAAAATAGGCTACACAATAATGGGTAAAAAGTGACACCGATGATGAGTTCGTTTGTACACTCTAGCTGTTTTGTAAGATAATTTACACAAGTGGACGACCCTGTTATCTTTTACTCTCAAAAAGGTAGTAGTTTTACACATTATTGAGCAATTAGTAGGTTTTTGTAAAGTAATACGGTAGCACCAAACTTGTAAATCTGAGTATGAACATTCCAATTATGTAAAAAAAAAAAAAATAGAATAAAAAAGAAAGAAAATAAAATAAAACAAAAAAGATCGGCTTCAAAAGTAACCAAGATTTAAAATATTATTAGTCATTACTGCACTGTCTCCAGCTGTAAAAATATAATAGCCCCTTGAAATCCTTTAGACACCAAAGTACACATATGCAACCTATTGTCGTGCCGGATAAACCGATAACGGAAGGTCCAAAATACACATTCAAGTGCATCCAGTTTACAGAGTAAATACAACGAAGTCACAAACAAACCACTTCTAAGCAGTTTATCTGTACATGTACCTGCATCACGTTACTCATCAGTCGAGCGGTATCATAAGTTTCCCAGCATCCGTTGGCGGGCGTATATTTTCAACATCGAATCGCTCAAACTGTGACCTAACTTCTCGTTTTGTCGAATTGAAACGAACTGACCCGAACAGAACCGAACCTTACTCTGACAAAATCGCCCCGGGTGAACCAAATGTAACACCAACCGACCCAACCCGCCAAATCCGACCTGTCAAGTCAGAATGGACTTTTTTTTGGTGGCGAGGACACCATGATCAATTAATTTTGTAAGACGGCTTTTTCCCTTTATTCAGGGAGATATTGGGCCGAATGTTTTGTTGACCTGCCTTTGGCCAAGTATTCTTAACACGCTCCTTCAGGACCGATTCATCGTCGACAACCTTTGAAGAGTCAGGCATCCACCCCTAACAGTCCTGAAGCCTCCAATTTTAAAACGATTTTGCACCATCCCCAGGGGGTTCGGGTGCAAAATCGTTAATATTCAGCCGTACAGTCACCAGCTTTGGTATTTAACACAATAGTTTCATGTGCACCTGACTTCCTGATTCGGATTAGCTCGGTGTCAAATCAAAGGAAATCAGGATTGTGTGTCCACAAATCTGATATGAAAAGGTGTGTTCATCTGAAGATGTTTGTCTTTCTTTTTGACTTTTTCCATGAAAAGGCAATGAAGTACAGTTGTTTATCAACCCTACCCAAAAAGTATTTTAGCCCCACCATTAATAATAAACCGCATTCTTCCCATAACTTCTCGATTTAAAGGTAACACACACAAATTGACCACTGCAACTGAACGTAATTATAAAAAATATTCAAAGGGAAATCTGTTGGTATTTATTTTATTCGATAAGTTGGTTTTGAAACACGTTTTGAAAGTGACTTAGTGAACAGTCTCAACTTTATCAATAAGGACAATGAAACTTACTAGAAATATTTTATAGAACCTGACTCGTGAAATGAATGTTAAGTTTATTTTTTGTTCTAATTTTGGGGTAAATAAACAAAACCACAAACTCAGTCCATGACCAATATCGATCTGCTACCAGTTGCCGAGTATATCATCCATACATACTCAAAATATCAGCAGTCTGACTCCAGTCATAATTTTTGGCGACTCGACTCGACTCGACTCTAGTCCAAACGAGTAACTAAATCACTCGACTTACGTGTCTGCAACCAAATGACTCGATTCAACTCCAGTTCTTATCAGAAGACTTGACACGACTCGAGTCGCACGTTTATAACAGTCGAGTCCCAAAACTGCAAAAAAAAGGTTTCCAGTGAATTACGGTATAAACTTATTCATGGTCGCGTACTTTGCTTTACTGTCACATTATGGCCGATTATCGCGTACAAATATACGCCGTATCACCTCGTGGTTATAATGTACGTAGCACACAAACTACTCTCCCGGAACCAGACTTGAAACACATTTCCTAATGATTGGTTTCATTATTGGCTTTGGGCGATTTCTTAAGCTCTTGATGGAACTCCGGCGAAAATGATGTCCTGCTTTCAAAACGTGTTTCGATTTACATGTATTTCTATATAATCCGAAACACTTTCGTATGTATATAGCGATTTTGTTTTGACGTTGTCAGCGTAAAAGAAAAAAATCCGTTGGCTAAGGGTGGTCCCAGTGCACCCCCTCCCAGAACCCACCGCCACCGATATTCGTTTGATCCTTGGCATGTCCTCAATAGGAAAAAAAGATGTTAACAGTGAAATTTAGGGATGCTCTGTCTCAGGAGCCCACTTATTGGAACCGCCTCTGATTGAGCTTAAATGCATTAGGGCTGGAAGGGTAAGAAACACAATACCATAAACTGAGCAAACCTTGACCGATCTTAATCAAACTTAGCACAACTAATCTTTATAAATAGTTCTTTCAAAAATATCTTTGGTTGTCATGGAAACTAACTGTAGAGGGCGAAACATTCAAACGAAATATATATATATGTACACATATATTTTTGAAAATTGTCCGACAATTTCTTATATTTAGTCATGCAGTTTACTGTTCATATTCAAAGCCTCCAAATCCTAAAAAAACACCTAATTTATGATTATCCAAATACTGTTGAACTAATTTGAGAGTTAGTTCTTGGCAAATTGAAAATTTAATGACATTTGATGGGGGTAAGGACACGGATGAAAATACGGGAGGTATAATCAACATAAATCTAACGAAGTTCCCAACCCTGGCACCCGGCCCATCCTCTCCAGATTATCCAATGGGTCACCTACACGTACGTAAAGCTTACTTCCCACACCTTAGTTAGTCTATTGGTCTCCTATACCATTGAAAACCTTTTTCACAACTTTCTTCCACCACACCGACGCCCCAATGATCAGCTACATGTAGCATTCACCGTCCCCGTCATCCTATATAACAGATCTTTGGGTGTTTGAATCCCTCTGTCTCCTGACAAAGAGCAGAGGATACTGTGGCAGAAACCCCCGGGCCAACCCAAGTCTGTTAGGATAAGTCTGACTCCTAGTGGGGTGAAGACAATCTTCCCAAACCAAGGCTCTTCCCTAGACGAGAGATCACTCAGAGCGACCTTCAAGGCTAAGGGTGCAGGTCCGTTTTGGTGGAAATCTACCGCCCGATTATGAATGAGTGTTGATTATTTATCTCTGTTCATTAATTGCACAATAAACCTGTAAACATAAACACCGGAAGCAGAATGATCATAATTTATTCAACAATAATCAGGTACATTAATTAGCATGTGATTCGGTGGGTTGTTTTATTAACAGGGTCCTTAGTTACTGGAGATAGCCCGCTGCTTGCCTATGCAACAACGCACACGGCATTAAGCACTAGACAACAATGGCAGCAATGAGCAACTATGCACAGCGCCAGTAATGAATCGCTAAGTTAGCAAAACACAGCGTCACAAGCGCACAACAGCCGCTTAGCAATGTAAACAGTCCGTTAGCAGGGTACTCGCTACGCCGTGTGTGTAAGCCAGAATTCAGCCACACGTACCAGCGCAACCCCGGTACAGCTACACAGACTTTGTACACAACTCGCCTAAGCAATTACACATAAGCAGAGTACAAGTAATTTACCTACTTCCCTGCCCGCTGTCGCAGCTATACGCCCTAGCCCGCTATCTTCAGACACCCGGAACTCAACACTGAAAACAGCTGAGCCCCAAACTAGGCACACAAGTATCTCACCTAACAACGATTGTCTTCCAAGGCCAGTGGGCGTTCTAAACCCAAACCGCTAAAACAGAGCGCGTTCCCCAGGCACGCATTTATATACCAGGTAAATGTAGACGCTACGTCATGTCTACAAAACATGTGCGTGTACTAACCCTATGGTGCGCTAAACTTATGGGAGTTATTGGCCAATCACGTACGCGCAGCAGCCCACGGAGCTCGTAAGCTCCGCCCGGTCACTGCACACAAGTGATTAAGCGTTAGTGCTATGGTATGACGTCACAACTAAACACTTTCCGCCACAAAGCCCCGAGTATGGCAGAGGATGTCCCCATACTCTAAAGCCATAATACAAAAATAAAAGGAAAGTGTGACTACATCTTAACTTCTTCAAAATAATTCAATACAAAACTTAAAGCTTAACTTCATCTTTAAAATTCAAAAGGAAACATAAGACTTAACTTTTTCTTTGAATTACAATAGAAAACATAAAGTTTAACTTCATCTTTAAAATTCAAAAGAAAACATAAGGGGGGGGGCTGATTTCAAAATTCATTAAATATTCACAAAATATAACATGTACTTTACCTACATGTACCTTACATGTGTACAAGTGTTTCACATGTGCAAGAACACCAAAATTCAGCTCATTAAATATGCACAAGATTCTAGGTGCACAGTTCAACGTGTCGAAAATCCATGTACATGTACAACTTCACCAAAATTTGCTAATTAAATATTCACAAGATTTCACAGGGAATTATCGTACAGCATCTGAATCACATTTTTGCTCATTAAATATTCACAAGAAATTTAAGGAAAGATTATACTCGTCTGGGTCAAATTTTAGCTCATTAAATATTCACAAGAATTTAGGGGAAATTTGCATTTATTTTCACAGATTAAAAGCAGAAATTTAGGGATAATTTAAGACTGATGAAATGTACACTTAATTGGTTTGCAAGATTTTCGCAAATCGAAATTTTACATGATTTAACTGGGATAAATTTTACAGAGTTTGAACAACGAATTTTTCAATTAAATAAATACACTTTTTTTCCACCGACAACAAACTTTTATAAAAACATTTATGAAACTTTCAACAAAACTTTTAAGAAAACATTTAAGAAAGAAATAGAACTGTTTAAAACCTTAGAAACTTTAGAAAATTGATTAAATACACAAAACATTAACTGGAACGCGTCGTTCACTTCGGGACGGGACGCCCGTTCTCATCAACGGACACTTGCTTGTAGCTCATCCGGTAGTTCTCTTCGGAGATGATGATGTTGCCATCCGGCCACGTCTGAGATGATGACTGGACCCGCACAGTTGCCGTCCTCATCTTTAACAGGGGGGGGGGGGGGGGATGTCTCTCTGGAATGGGACACTTCGGGGCGTTGCTGGGACTGTCTCGCCACCTCTTCCAGTGGGGGAATGGAGGATGTGGGGGACGAAACAGGGGAGACTGGAGCCTCATCCCTCGGACGACCTCAACAGCAAATCTGGACACTAACGATACCGCAGGGGCAATTTATGTGCCCGTTTTGGGTACCGTCTTGGCGGTGACTCATCCTGCCGTTCTGACTGATCGGCTGGCCTACCCGGATTGAACTCCTCTGTAATGGAATCCTCCATGACAGGAACCTCATCTTCGGGCACTTCGGCCACCTCCTCTGACGACTCTTTGTCATCATGAACTTCGGGGATTTCATCCATGTGGAGGCTTTCTGTCACCTGTTCCCCGGATTGACGATCCCATGGTTCGATTGCCTCACCGACATACGGCTTTAGTCGGTCTACATGGACTACCTTTGGCTTGCCATTACGCTTAAGCTGGATGCGAACTGTCACATCTGACAACTTCTTGACAACAAGCCATGGTCCTTCCCACCTAAGTTGTAATTTGGGGGACATGTGCTTTTTCTTCGCAGGGTTGTGTAGCCACACAAATTGGCCCTCCTTCAACCCATGCTGAGATGCTCTCCTGTCAAAATTCTTCTTTTGCCTCCGGGCACTTTTCCCGAGACAATTCCTCGCCCTATTGTGGGCCTCCTGCATATTACTTCGCAATGTTTCAGCGAAGTCTGCAGTGGCTTCCACCTCAACCTCAGGACACCCTGTCACCAGATCCACTGGGACACTCACCTCTCGCCCCAACATCATCATGTTGGCCGATTCCCCAATCGAGTCTTGCGGCGTGCACCTATAAGCGAAGGTCGCAAAGGGGAGGAACTCATCTCAGTCCTTCTGCCTACGCCTAGGGTCAATCAGCATCGCCACGATGTTGACCAAGGTTTTGTTAAACCTTTCAACCATGCCGTCCGATTTCGGATTATAGGCGGTTGTCCGGGTTTTCGAAATGCCGAGAATTTGGCACATTTCCCTGAACACTTCTGACTCAAAGTTTGTGCCCTGATCAGAGTGAAGATCTTGGGGCACCCCGAATCGACAGACAAACTCAGTCACCAAAGTGTGCGCAACTGTAACTGCAGTAGCGTCAGGAAGCGGAAATGCTTCCATCCACTTAGTGCAGTAGTCGCCAACCACCAACACCCAACGATTACCATTGTCCGTGACGGGCAATGGCCCGAGCAAGTCTATTGCTACTCGCTCCATCGGAACACCAACTCGATACTGCTGTAGGGGCGCAACCCTCTTCTTAGCAGCCGACTTTCTCCTGGCACAGACATTGCAACCTCGGAGAAAAGACCGCACGTCCGCAGACATGCCTGGCCAGAAGTACCTGGCTTTGACTTTGGCCAGAGTTTTGCTGACCCCCAAATGACCACTAAGTTGCCCACCGTGCAACTCTGACAGAATTTCTTTCCGAAACTTCAGTGGCAAAACCAACAGCCACCGGATGGACTTTCCGTCGTCGGAGTCCCACCTCCTATGCAGAACTCCTTCCCGGACCTCTAACTGGTCCCACTGTGACCAATAGGTCTTACAGGCTGCCGACAAGTGCGAGACCGTCTTCCACTCAGGACGACTATCACCATCCTCTTTCAACTTCATGGGCCAACTCATGGTGTCATCCTGTGACTGTGCTTCCTTTAAAGCACTTCGAGACAGGGTTGGTTGGGCAGCTACGCCCCTAACCAAAAACTCACTCCCCCGAGGCTGAACCTCGGGTACCACACCAGTTGCCTCATCCTCATCGACCACCTCCTCACGGCCGCACTGTTTGCATTGCCGCCTCGAGAACCCATCAGCATTACCATGCTTCTTGCCACTCCTGTGCTCAATGACCAAGTCATATTGAGACAGGACCTCAATCCACCTTGCCAGCTGACCCTCGGGGTTCTTAAAATTAAGTACCCACCGCAATGCGGCATGGTCAGTTCTGACCGTCACCCTGCGGCCGTACAAGTATTGTTTGAAATACTTTAAGTACACAACCACAGCCAACAACCCTTTACGAGTGACACAGTAATTTCGCTCAGGTTTGCTGAGCTTCCGGCTCGCATACGCAAGCACTTTTTCGTCACCACCCTGGACTTGCGACAACACCGCCCCGATACCTTCACCACTGGCATCGGTGTCTAGGATAAAGTCACCCTCGGGCATTGGATATGACAAAACTGGGGCGGCTTGAAGCCTGCCCTTCAGCTCGTCAAATGCCTCTTGACAACTCTCAGTCCACACAAACTCTCTTGACTTTTCGGTCAACGCATGAAGTGGACTCGCCACTTCTGCAAACCCCTTTATGAACTTCCGGTAGTACGATTGAGGCCTAAAAAGCTTTGCACATCTCGTACACACCTTGGAACCGGCCAATTTGCCACTGCCTCAATCTTCTGAGGATCTGTTGCTACCCCTTCCGAGGACACAATGTGCCCTAGGTAAGCCACCGACCTCTGAAACAAATGACACTTGCTGGGCTTGAGTTTAAGCCCAGCGTTTCTTAGCCTGTCCAACACAACTCGGAGACGTTCTAGGGTCTCCATTACCGACTGACCAAACACGATGATGTCATCCAAATAAATCAGTAGGATTTCCCACTGCAAGCCGGCCATGACCTTTTCCATGAGCCGCTCAAATGTCGCCGGGGCATTGCAAAGCCCAAAAGGCATGCATTTCCACCGGTACAATCCGCTTCTCACAACAAATGTTGACTTTTGGCTGGCGTCCTCATCCAGAGCGACTTGCCAGTACCCCGACGCCAAGACAAGTGTACAAAACCACTTCGCCCCACCCAACGCATCGAATGTTTCATCAATGCGCGGAACCGGATAGGCATCCTTGATGGTCACCGAATTCAACTTTCTGTAATCAATACAGAAGCGTTTCGTACCATCCTTTTTGTCAACAAAAACAACATTTGCCGCCCATGGACTGTCGGAAGGTTCAATCACCCCCCCTCTTTTCCAAATCATCGACTTGCCTCTGAATTTCCTCCTGATGGCAATACGGATGACGCCTCGTCCGTTCTTTCACCGGCTTAGCATCACCAGTATTTATGTGATGCTGCACCACGTCCGTGCGACCAATGTCATGGTCACCCTTGGACAACACGTCCTGAAAGTCTACCAGACATTTCCGGACATCCCCATGGAACATAGCCTCTACATTGGTTGTACCCCTCTCAAACAAATTCTGTAAGTGCTGGGGTAACTCTTCACCAGCATTTGCCACCCTATCCAACTCACCATGAATTGAACCAACTTCCACCTGGGAGATCGTTCCCGCTGTTGTCCCCTCACGGGCAACTCTTTTCTCCCTTCCGGGATTGAAGACCCGCAACGCAACAACATCGGCTTCAGTCTCAACCAGAGATCTGGCCAACACCAAGCCCTTCTTGGCTAGGTCACCGCCACTTTCAATCGGTTCTACCACGGCAGGCCCGACCAAGTCGGCACCCTTCCGAGCAATTATACCTGGGACCACGGCCTCATGACCTGACGGAATCACCGTAGTTTTAGAAACTACAACACGACCAACAAAATGCTCGCCAGCACCATTTGTGCATTTGATTCGCTCACCATTGAGCCTCCACTCTTTCGACTGGAAATCTAAATTTCCATCTGTGGGTACCAGGAAATCCATGCCCAGAATACCACAGTATTTCATGTCAACAAACACTGCCCTGACTTGGTGCGTGGTTCGACCCACTTGTACCTCTACCCAAGCTATACCCAACACGGCTAGCTGAATACCGTCAACTTGCTTTACCTGAACATCTTCCGTCTGTAAGACGGGTCTCTTCTCCTTAGGAATTTGGTAGTACACCGTACTATTTATCAAAGTATCGGTGGACCCCGTGTCGATCAAAAATCGACACTTTGTCGTCCTTACCATCCCATCAACAAACAAACCATAACGAGCTCCACTACTGGGATTAGGCAGAGTTATGACTCGTTGCCCATCCCCAGGCTTTGACCTTTTCTCTCCACCACCACCCTTGCTGTCACTGTGTTCTCTCTTGAACCCTTTTAACCTCTCAGCCCTCCCACGGGTTCTACGGGGGCTGACTGACGTTTCCCTGCTTTGGAGTTTCCTTGCACTCCCGGGCAAAGTGCCCTTTGTCACCACATCTGAAACACTGCAAGGAGCCAGATTCAGGCTTCCCGGGCTTGTGAGTCTGGGGAGACAACACGCCCTTACGCTGACCTTGACCTTTAATCTGACCCGACAAAGACTTCACCAATTCAGCCACAGAGTCCAAAGTTTTGGCCTGCTTATTGAGACTTTCTTCGAGAGTGTCCAGCCTCTGTTCAGTTACTGAGCCCAAAGCTCTCGCCAATTTAGCGGGCTTCCGGTCCAGCAATCTGTGCTGTTCCACCTTCTCGAAATTCTAAGTCTCCAGGGCAGCCTGGACTGCTTCATCCAAAGTTTTTGGACGAGCCCTATTGATGCCCTCCCTAACTGAATGACTGTCAACAGCATCTATGAAGTGGTTCTTAGCCAACCTCTCACGAGCATCTTCCTGCAACTCAGGGCATGCTCTCGCTGTCAATTCGTGAATCGCTTGCCCTCATTCAAGCAAAGTCTCCTTCGGCTTTTGACGCCGATGTCTCAGTTCGACAAGATAATTTTCACTCTGTCGAGCTGACCCAAACCTGCGCTCCAGCAACTTTACAAGCGCACTATACGTGTACTTGTGGCCAGAGTCACCGAATAACCGTAGAGCGTCTCCCTGCAAGCTTGCGGCTAACCACCTCGCAGCCTGCTCCTCGCTCCACATATTCACCTCACGACACGACTCAAAATGGCGGAAGTACTCTTCCCAGAGCACCTTTCCGCTGTACCGATCAGGGGTTATGTTTGGCCTGCGATTTGGTCGCTCCAAACTACCCATCTGACCCACATCACCATGGACCCGTGCCTCTCTTTTCAGTGGCCACAGACCTACCGACGAGATGTCAACTTGAGCTGAACTGTTGTTCTTCGCCTCGACTGGTCGAGTTGCAAAACTTAACAATTCGTTCTTCACCTGTTTAGGGGTTACCATCCCCCTGGCACCAACGAACGGGTTGGTACTCGCCAAACCCCGTTCCACTCCACCTTCAGGGATGAACGACATCAGATCACCATTTGGATCATCTGTCTTCCTGGCAACAGGCGTCGACTGCGCACGGGGGAATATCCCTGAGCTTTGTCCTTTCTGAGGTGTACTTTCCATGAAAGTCACCTCCTTCCCCACTTTAGGGGCTAACTCAGGCACCATATTTGCGCCTGAAACTCTCCCAGTTGCTCCAGAGACATACCCGGAAGTCTCTTCGGGCAACCTGAGCTCAACATCGGAATCAACCCGATGGAGCACACGCCGGCTTCCACCTGGCGTGTCCATGTTTCCTTCCTTCGGGGAAACACCCGACTGCAACTCCATCAACTTCTTTGCAATGAGGTCATTTTCCCATTGCGGAATTTGGGCTTCCAAACGCAGTCTTTGCACCTCGGCCTCAGCACTTGAGGTGCCCACTCGACCCTTCGAGTCCTTGCTCATAATTCCAAACAACCACCGAAATCACCACAGAAATAACAACAACAATTCAAGACCAACTGTGCAATTCAATTTTTCAACAGAGAAATCAACTTAATCATTCACATTCATCCCACTTCTGACACCATTTGTGGCGGAAACCCCCGGGCCAACCCAAGTCTGTTAGGATAAGTCTGACTCCTAGTGGGGTGAAGACAATCTTCCCAAACCAAGGCTCTTCCCTAGACGAGAGATCACTCAGAGCGACCTTCAAGGCTAAGGGTGCAGGTCCGTTTTGGTGGAAATCTACCGCCCGATTATGAATCGGAGTGTTGATTATTTATCTCTGTTCATTAATTGCACAATAAACCTGTAAACATAAACACCGGAAGCAGAATTGTCGGTAATCTCAAACAACAATGATCATAATTTATTCAACAATAATCAGGTACATTAATTAGCATGTGATTCGGTGGGTTGTTTTACTAACAGGGTCCTTAGTTACTGGAGATAGCCCGCTGCTTGCCTATGCAACAACGCACACGGCATTAAGCACTAGACAACAATGGCAGCAATGAGCAACTATGCACAGCGCCAGTAATGAATCGCTAAGTTAGCAAAACACAGCGTCACAAGCGCACAACAGCCGCTTAGCAATGTAAACAGTCCGTTAGCAGGGTACTCGCTACGCCGTGTGTGTAAGCCAGAATTCAGCCACACGTACCAGCGCAACCCCGGTACAGCTACACAGACTTTGTACACAACTCGCCTAAGCAATTACACATAAGCAGAGTACAAGTAATTTACCTACTTCCCTGCCCGCTGTCGCAGCTATACGCCCTAGCCCGCTACCTTCAGACACCCGGAACTCAACACTGAAAACAGCTGAGCCCCAAACTAGGCACACAAGTATCTCACCTAACAACGATTGTTTTCCAAGGCCAGTGGGCGTTCTAAACCCAAACCGCTAACATGTAGACGCTACGTCATGTCTACAAAACATGTGCGTGTACTAACCCTATGGTGCGCTAAACTAATGTGAGTTATTGGCCAATCACGTACGCGCAGCAGCCCACGGAGCTCGTAAGCTCCGCCCGATCACTGCACACAAGTGATTAAGCGTTAGTGCTATGGTATGACGTCACAACTAAACACTTTCCGCCACAATACTGTCCCGAACCTTAAGTTCCCCCTGGTTCTTTTGAGACCCTCAAGGACTAAAAAAGAGATTTAGTGTCTCTATGAGCAGCATTAAACTTATTCTTTTGAAGAAAAAAAATGAACCACAATGTTAAAAAAAATTGTTAACCATGCAAATGTACACGTACAATTGATCCACAGTGTTTGCTTGTCTCTTTCGGAACACCATACTCTCTGAATAGTCTCCATCGGAAATGGAATGTAAACAGTTGCTCACCTTTAACAGTGGGACAATAATTGTTTGATAGTTAGTTATTTTTTATCCCTGTGCTAATCCCCATCTATGTGTTTAGATTAGTAACACTATATTGTATTAGCACTTGATGCCAAAATCCTCAATAAAAAAAGTAATTTCAATATTTTGCCCAAATGTGGCCACAAGAATGGATCCAAAAAGTAAGAGTGGATCGCATCCACGTTTCTTTTTATTATTTTTCTTTGACTTAACTGCCAGTAAGACTGCAATATCATTACATCTCAACTTATTGCAAAACAAATACATATATTATTATATTCATCCAGGTATAGCGCCATCGACAGTCGGTTTCCATTTCAATTCAAAACATTTTTCGAAAGATATTTTATGAACATATACCACGTCAAGTTTGACCAAGATTGAAAAAAAAATGTTCATACATCTGGAAGTTGACTAACCACCTCCCAACCCAAACCCTAAAAATACCAGAACCTGGATTCAGCAGGACCGTAACTCATTCAAATGTTATTAAATGATCAATTTGCCAAGACCATACTCTCAAATTAGTTCAACAGTAGTTGGATAATCATAAATTAGGTGGTTTTTTTTTGATTTGGTGGCTTTGAATATGAACAGTAAACTGCAATGACTAAATGTGACAAATTTTTGGATAATTTTCAAAACAAATGAGTGTATATATTTCGTTTGACTGTAGCGCCCTCTACAGTTAGTTTCCATGATTAGTTGTGCTCAGGTTATGACGTTTTGTTTCTTACCCTTCCAACCCTTGTGCTAAGAAAACGCATCTAAGCTCAATCAGAGGCGGTTCCAATAAGTGGGCTCCTGAGAAAGTGTATCCCTAATTTTTACTGTTCACATCTTTTTTCCTATTGAGGACATGGCAAGGATAACAAAAAAATATATCAATGGCGGTGGGTTGGGGGGGGGGTGCACTGGGTCCCCCCATAGCCCACGGACTATAGGGGCCGTATCATAAGTCTGACGCCTCATAGGTCCGACGCCTCATAAGTCCTACGCCTTTTAAGTCGGAAAACGAGAGGTTTAATTTGTCGGACTTACGAGGCGTCGGAGCTATGAGGCGTCGGACTTATGAGGATCGGACCTATGAGGCGTCGAACTTATGGGCCTTTATTTGGTTAGGGGATACGATTTTGTCGGACTTATGAGGCGTCGGAGGCGTCTGACTTATGAGCGGACTGCGGACCATATATATATCAGTCCAGGAGACAAACCAGAAATCTGACGCTACAGCTCAAAGAATGTCTCACAAACAACATTTTGAAGTAACAAATTCGTGCACGACTATTTAACGATATTGGTATAGTATAAGCAATGTTCTATCGCAACTAGGTCTGAATTAAATAACTCTGTAGGTTTGCATGGTGGGCATGGACAGCTTGCGGTAACACAGGAAACATTAACGAACTGCAGAGCACTCTGTTCGAAACGTCGAGTTAAGATACTATTCACATGGTGTTACCGCAAAGCGTCCAAACGTTGAGTAGGTCTAAATTATAACTGCACTTAATTATTTTCAGTCAACTGAAGAAAACACAGCATACCACCAAGAGAATGTCGGCGGCAGAAGCAATCACTACAGGTGTACAGGAACTACGCATGACAGGTAACAATGGCAAAGGACTGTAAGTTAAGGTCTTAAACAATGTAGTCCGATCATCGGAGTACATGTTGATTAATTTAGGTATTGTCTTAAACATTTGTTTTTAAAGTTGTATTGCTCGCTGGTCGCTATATACCAATCATGTTAATTCTGAAAAGTGAGTAGCCTACGTATGTTTCAGCCCCATACACCGTGCGGGCATTTAGTTTTTCTTCTTACGCATGCGCAATGGCTTCATCCGCATCGTCGGCCTGCAAGCAGCGGCAGCAGACGATTGAGTCAATTATATAATTATTGAAACTATACTACAAACGTTGAGAAATAGTTATTAAAAGCGGAACGGATGCCGTTACCATTCTTATCCGACCTGAGTATTTCCCCTATTTCAGTTTGACGGCGCTTGACAAGCACGCGCTTGCGTCTCCCCGCAACGTGGAGCTCTCTGTTGCAACCTGACGACACTTCCGCGATTGTGTACAAAGTCTATGGAGAGTCACAAAAAAATTCTTAGCATCTCCTCACACCATTGAAAATATTTCTCTATCATCATTTTTCAACGACTGACCTTCATTGAGATGACATATGAAGAAAAAAAGTGGCGTCAGGTTTCAACATTTTTCCCGGCCCAATGTGAACAGAAACAACACGAGGAGACTTCCAGTGAGTGGCCAATGCGAAATAGTTTTTGATTTTTTTTCGCGCATTATCGCTTTACCAGACTTGCCTTTTCTTTTCTTTTAGAGCTGACTGATCGACGCTTGCGCCAGCTGGCTCGTGAACTTGGTCAAGAATGGAAATCATTGGCTACATTGCTCGGTTACAAAAAAGCAAAGATCTTCCAGATCGAGAATGATAATCCATGTCAGACACAAGAACAAATCTTCAGCATGCTGGTCGAGTGGAGACAACAGAATCCTTCAAGCCCTGACCAGATTGAATCACTGTCAAACCAACTGCGGGAAGTTGGCAGAGAGGATCTTGCGGATGAGTTGCTAGGTAGATGCATCTTCTAACGATATCACCACAGGGGAAATGTCTATGGCCGTATCCCTTTGGTTTCACAAAATGTACTCGACACCATTTGGAAACCAGTGGGACCAATGTGTTTGATCACTGTCTAACAATCCAAATTGCTTCATCAATACTCCAACTTACAATTTGTTTTATTTTGAAGGTTTTTTTTTACAATTTTTTAATACGAAGTTTTCAGTTAGTATGTTTTATTTCATAAGAAAACTTTTTTTTCTAATTTGGACGTTATCGACTCCTTGAAAGTACACATTTCTTCTGGATTGTTTTTGCGTGCATGAAACACATAAATAGATACGTCTGAATCATTTTTGTGCCGCGTAATGCAGAATTGGTGAAATTATTCTAAAGCTAACCTGGTCAGAATATTATTTCTTTTTGATGTCTCTTTCGAAAGTTAATCACTTCTGCATAGCTTAAAATTAAGAACAAAATCCATTTTGAGTAAAAGTTCGAAAATGGCATCGGTAAAGCAACATCAAATGAGACTAGGCCAGTCCCCAAATTCTGACACCTTAGTTCTTATGAAACATAGCACAACAGCAGTCAACAACTGTTTCTGTTGTTCTTAACACTTTTAAATCGCAAACATTAAAATATTGTTCTTGATAGGAAATTTCCAGAGGGAGGACGCGAGGAAACAACAAGGATTCGCTGAGACTATGTTCTGCGGTAGGCATAAGTCACAAAAAGATGTCTACTGTAAGACGTGTCAAGAGCTGATCTGCAAGACCTGCTCGTTAAGCAACAATCATGAATCTCACCAGTACTTCACTGTTGAAGAGGCTTCAGAAAGATATAAACAAGTCTTGAAAGATCAGTTGCCAGTCTTCAACACAGACTTGGCCAAAATAGACCAAGCTTTGATGTTTATATCTCAAGCCGAACAGACATTCAGCTCCCAACTTACGCAGGCAACGGGCGTCGTGCAAAACAGAGCTGTTCGGGCAGTAGAAGAAGTCATAGCAGAAGGGAATCGAGTAATTGATGAGCTGAAACAACGAGAAAAGGATTACCAGCAAACTTTGAACGAGAAAAGGAAAACACTGACTGAACTGCGGAGACGGAAATCTCATACGGTGGCTGTAGCCGAGTATGTCATGCAGGAAGAATCAAGCAGCGATTTCCTTGTCCGCTATACTGACATACGCAAGCAGTTCGAAAAGCTTGGTAGCGAACGTCCTCCCAAAAGCGACGTCAAACTTGTATACCCGTTGTTTCTACGGAGTCAAAATATTGGTCCTGTCAATCTTGGTGAGGTGGTTATGGAGGACACATGGGAGCTGTGTCATAAATTTGGGAAACAAGGACAAGGTGAAGGGGAGTTTGAATCAGCCAGAGGCATTGCTGCTGCCGCTGAACCTGACGAGATTGCTGTGGCTGACTGGAAGAACGAGCGAGTAGTCATCTGTGACAAACAGGGACAAATCAGGGGGTTCATTTCCGTCATTTCACGTAAGTCAATCTATTAAAACACATTTTATGTCGAGGGAAAGCCTTGTTCTTAATGTAATATGTACTTGTATTATGAACATTTTACAAACTGCAACAACATCTAAATAATGTAGTCGCATAAGTGAAAAGTAATTATTCATTTTTTGAATAATGTTTAAACCAATGTAATACACACACTGAGTGCAATACACGCACATCAATGTGAGGCCCGCGTAATACGCGTACCCGGCGAGGCGGCGGCGCCTAGACCTATCGCCTGCTTCGCAATGAGCGCTCGGTTCCTGAACGATCGACTTGAGAAACTGATGACTGAAGTACACACGCAATCCATGCACAAACCAATACATGATTTTAGTACAGCGGTGATGATATTACCTTACTCGGAAAACTGCCATTGACAATTCTATATAAAATTATCATACGGGTGAATTATTTCGTTTTCCCTTTTAATTTATCTGAACACAAATTGAATGAAAGCTATTGATGGAAAAAACATATAATTTCATTTTTTTTTTTAATTATAGGAACCCCTTTTAAGCTGATCAATATTATTTTTTTTCTCAGACGACGTAAAGGCTATGTTGGATGGGTGGGTGGTTGCGAGCAGTCCAGATGTCAAGGTATACAAACGAGACAGGACGCTAGCCTATGAGTTCAGAACAATTGATAGTGAAGCTGGTAAGACAACCATCCACGTCGTGAGTTTTGTACTCCTGAACAATGGTAACATCATAGCGGGGGATATCGCGAGGAAGGTGTTGACTGAGCATCAGCCGGGTAAAAAGGGCAAACTCATACGCACCATACCAGTGAGTTTACGACCTAACCACTTGGCTGTACTGAGCAATGGTTGGATTGTGATCAGCGACTTGGAACAGGGACTAGCGGGCATAGTGGATGTGTCTGATGGCAAAGCTGCTGAAGTCGCCACAATCCAACCTACCATCGACGGTAAACCAGGGAAACGCTGCGGTGGTGTATGCAGCAACAGCTCGGGTATCTACCTTGTGGTGAGCACAGGGTACGTCAACAGCAGTCACATTCACCACTATAACTGTGCCGGTCAGTTTGTCAGCTGTGTGGCCCAGGGGCTGTACAACCCCCAAGGAATCACATTCACGGTAGATGGGCAGCAGCTGGCAGTGGCTGACCGTCACTCAGTAAAGATATATCACAAGGTGTGATGTCATTCAGCATGACGCTGACTTACATATCACCTTCTGGATGTGAACAGACTGTTGAAGACGGTCTATGATTGTACAAGTCCATTTTTTTTTGATCGTTTCCTTCTATTTTTTTATTTTTTTTTTACCCTTCAATCAGCTCAAAAGCCTGAAGCAAATGAAGAAAGAAACAAGATCGGACCTAGAGGCCGGTATAAACACGGACAAGAAAGTTCTGCGGAAACCCCAGTATAATAAGATAATGTTGAAACCTTATAATAAACCACATAATAATGATAAAAATAGTGGCCTCTCAACAGCGCTAAGGTCCGTCACGCAGTGACGCTTTTGGCGCTACACAACAAATTAAAGCCTGGGCGGGATTGAACCCGGCTCACATAGGTGCCAGGTCAGGAAAGTAGCACTTCATCAATCTGACTCGCATTCACTTGCAGGTGTATCGATCGATCTTGTATTATCAATCTTACAAAGCGATACAATATGAGTAATACAACGCATCAACTCTGATTATTCTTGTTATCTGTATGGTGGTTTTGTGCCCTTTACTCACTAATATTATTGTTAGGTTGTTTTGTGTGTGTTTATTTCCACTTATTTTTTGGCCTTGCTTTTGCGAGTTTTTATCAACTTGTTTAGTTAATTAAGAACATTTTCCTTCACCATTCATATTTAATGAGAAATTGACAATCTCTTTCACTGAATCATGTTTACCTTAGAAAAGGAGTCAATATGTGACGTAGATATTCGTACCAAACTTTGAACATATTTGTCATAGTTTGCTTAAGTGTAGAGTTGTTCAATCTGATTAGAATCGATCATAAACACCGCTTTACAAATAAACGATTTTCGCTTGTTCATAGCATGCAATGTGCCAAGAATGGAACATCGAATTTGTTCAATAGATTTTGCTAATAAGAATGTCACTTCAATATCCGTTATCACGAAGTTCGTTGTGAACGGACTGCACAGAGTTATTCACGGGTTAGTTACAATCTTGTATATATTGCTGATTAGTTCACGTTTGTTTTCATGTATCTCTTAACCCACCCATTCTAAAGTTGAAATTGAATGATGCATAGTGTATGTTCTTCCAATTACGCTTGAATTCACCCCGTTGCTTGACTAAAATATTACAATTTGTTGATTGTACTAAGAATATGTATGATTGTGCCTAATTATTAGTGAAACTAATAATTATTATTAATTAGTATTTTATTTTATTATTATTACATGTATTATTGGTATTTCTTTTTGCTTTTGCTGTATTCGTTTGTTGTTTTAATATTCCCGCCTAACTTTCAGAATTGTCCTTGTTGAAACTGGATTAATTTGATGGATCTATCTTTACAATTTACACCTTGCACGTTGAAACTGCTGTGGAATTAAAATAATAGTTTTTACTCGTTTTGATACTTGCGATAGGTGGATGGCGTATATAATTAAATACATGAACTTAATTTGGCGTCTTGTAATTATATAAAGCATAGTTGTGGAGTGAATGAATAACATTAATTGACAGTAAGCTGATATCTAGCCACGGAGATAGAATTAGATGATCTATCATCTCGTCAACCGAATTAAGAAATCAGCTGCCATGACATTCGACTTAATAATTGATGCATGGCCATGATTGAAGCGATTTGTGCCTCAGATTGATGGTTAGCAAAAAGAAATGTTTCAAATAAGTTACTAGTTGCTAGTTGCTCGTTGCTTGTTTCTAGCCAGCCGAAATAACGCATTAACATGAATTAATCCTGAGATTTGATTATGTATTGCTTTGCAATGATGTCAATTATTTTGCTGTTAGTGTCGTATTGTGATGAAGTGCTGCATGTCTAGTTCTATATGGGAATGTTCGGGGTTTTTTTTTTGGGGGGGGGGGGTTATTGGGGGAGAAGTCGAAACAAAGACCTCTGCAAGGGCGGATCAAGAACACAACTTTTTTTTTTTTAGTTTTTGGGGGGAGCAAACAACATTTTGTCCCCAAAAGAGCTGGTCCAAAAATACAGCGTGGGGTTCGGGGCCCGCTTAATGTCCCCGAAAATTCATTTGGATTCTAGTGCTCTGTAGTTCGATGTGAGGCAGTTTCTGACCACTTTAACTAATTCTCTTTGAGAAAAAGATGGTTGTGTACACAGTGCCCGCCTTTATTGCGACGCCACTTAAAAGGGGGGGGGGGGTCGTTTTTGGGGAGGGGAGCAATGCCCCCCCCCCCCCCCGTATCCGCCCTTGGACCTCTGTATCACCTAAGAGCATTGTTTTGAACGGAGTGCAAGTTGGAATCCACGAATATTTCGTCAAAAATCACTCACTGCACGACGTCTAAATAGTAGGGAAGGTACCCGCCACCGGGCGCAGCATAAACACAATGACCTTTTTTAAAGCTCGGCTCCGTTTCCGTTCTGGGATTTATCGTTAAAAGCTTTTAATGTTCCAATCAAATTAAAAAATCAAAATCACTTGCTTCATATAGTTTGATAATTCTGTAAGAAAACAATGACAAATGTTGAGCTAGAATCGTATCAAATGTTGAGCTGGAATCTTCAAAGTAAGGGACCCAAAGAGCACGCGAGGCCAAAATGGGCTCAGAATAAACATGATGACCTTCTTTGTTTTTAAAGCTCGGCTCCGTTTCCGGTTTTATCGTTAAAAGCTTTTAATGTTTCGATCAAATAACAAGAAATAAAAAAAAATCACTTGCTTCCGACAGTTTGATATTTCTGAAAAAAAAATTAACTGGTGTTGAGCTGGAATCTTCAAAGTTAGGGACTCAAATAGCAGGCGAAGTGCAAATGGAGACGACACCGTGTTTTGTAACTGTCGTCTAATTCAAAGTAGTAAATGACGCAGCAAAGCTTTCCCCTCGTATGCGGTCCGAGTGCATTGCGTGATGCACATTTCGTCACTGAATTTCAAATGCAAGCAATGAATATTATTTCTCAAATAATTTTTTTTTTTTTTTTTTTTTAATAAGCATGACAGGTAAATAAAACCTATTTTATACCCGCAAATACCCAGGCGGTATCCTCAATTGTCGACGAAATGACTTCGGCAACTTTCAGACATCTTATCCAAAAAATCTAATGAAAAACGTATTTTGGTCTGAGAACATACAAATCGCGTTAACGCCAATCGATAAAGTTCTTTTCTCGTATTCAGTGACATTCGCGTTATATCACGAACCACAAATCCAGTGAGTGCACGGACATCGGTGAACAAGAGTTGTGGCAAAGAAGGGCGCCATCAATGTGATGGCAATGACGTCACACAAAAGCCTTATGTGCAAATTATCAATTGTAAAGGAATAGCATTGATCATAGTTATAAAGCCATTGTCTGGTCTTGATTCAATGTGTTTGAATTTTGAATTACAAAGTGAAATAGTTAATTACTGCATTTTATAAGGAGTCGAATCTCGAAAGCCACTATAAGCATTTCAATCATGACATTGATTGCATCCTGTCAAACAGAAATAACAGTCAATTACTCTTTTCAATTTTTAGGATCCACAAATGTATCAAATGAAATGAACTTTAGGAACAGATGCCCTTTAAGTGTTATCGTCCATGCATGGAGAGCGCCACCAGAATATAATGTGCGAAATCTATCAGATTGTAGGCCTATATGTCTCCATAGCGTTACTTTCAGATCACGTAATCCCATCCACGACATCCAGCTATTAACAATGTTGTTGGTTTCCAAAATGTAATAATTTTGAGAAGTGCATAGTAACAGAGTATGATACGACATAACGGCATTGCTTTATTTGTCAGACTTCTCTTTCTTCCATGTCTAACTGAAATACATAATTATTCTTTGTTATAATTGTCAGACTTCCCTCACAAACATACTGAAGAAAATAATAATTCAGCTACACCAATGCCATTTTGTACATGTTACATAGTGGTCCTGCTTTACAACACGCGCATGCAGTCATCATATATATGTCCCGTGCTCTTTCAAATACAAGTGTTTTTTTTAATGCATTGTTGCTTTCATTTTTAACTCAATTGAATGAATTGTCATCGATTACTTCAAATATATGTATTACCATCCGTTTTTTGCAACTCCTTTTAATATTTTTATACTGTTATCACTTCTCTCCAAATTTATTTTCTTTTATGTGATTTGTTTTTATTATGTTTATTTCTGTAACAAAATTTTTGCTATCTTGTTTTTTTTTAGATAGTGTATTTTTTTTCTTACTTTTTTGTTCTGTTTTCTTTTGTTCAGTTTTGTTCTGTTCTGCTTGGTTTGAATTTTTGTTTTTTGTTTTGTTTTGCTCTGTCCTGCTCTGTGTGTTTTTGTTTTACTTTGTTTTCCTTGTCTTGTCTTGTTTTTGTTTTGTTTAGTAACGTTTGTTGTTTTGTTTTACTCTCCTTTTTTCTCTTCTTTTTTGTTTTGTTGTTGTTTTGTATTTGTCTCAAGTATATGTGCGTTGTGTCTTCTGGTTTTTTTTTATCCATTACTTTTTAGCATTTTATACATCTATGTATGCATATCCAATGAAATCGTCTATCACAATTCACAGTGCTCGTTTCATCCCTAAATACATATAATTTGTTTTTAGTTTGTTTTTATAAAATCAACATATATTTTTTTATAATGATTCTTTTTGATCATATTTGTGTATATATATATTTTTTAATAATTGTATAATATTTTTTGACCAGTCCTGTAATTGGCTGTTTGTTCTGCTGTTGGATGTGGATAATAAATAAATAAATAAATATAAGAGCCAGCGTATATTGACTCTTGCCTAGTTTCCTCAATCATAGTCACACACGCCTGAGTCGCACAATTTGCACGGTAGGTGTCAGCACAATATCTGCTCATGACCTATTAGTGGCCTATAGTTTCGGTATTTTGCAAGCTTTTGTTGAGCATCGGGCTGTACTCGTCGGTCTGTGAACAACTAACTGTTGTTAGGCGGAACTGAATAAATATACACTGCAGTTGATGGAATCAACGCTGTGTGCGCACTTTGGGTACAAAACCCAGGCCAGGTGTGAGTCTTAGTCGGGAAGGTTAGAGTTTATGACTGGTGATGTCGTTTATCTTCATGAGTTCGAATTTCATCATTAAAAAGAAGCTGTAAACAGCGAGAAAGAAACCTCTTATCAGGTAAGAATTCATGATATAAACGAGTTAGTCATAATGTTGCAAAATTTATATGCAAACCGCAACACTTTTCTTGTTATGTTCCCCAAGATGTTATATGCAGGTGTGACATTCAGTTAAACATACAGGACATTATACTGTGCAATATCGAAGACAGAAATTCAAAGAGTGACAACAATGATACCAAAACGTAATCAACGTGTTTTAAACTACTTGAAGTTCGTCAAATAACGATTCGTGCCAAATACTGAAGCATAATTACTCCTTTTTTCGTCCGAATTTTTTTTTGCAGAATCGGCCATCATGGATTGTCAGCGTTATGAATATTAACTAAGTTAAAATAATCCTAAAATATTTATATTATCATAATATTTTGGCACTAACATCTTAATGGGAAATGCGAATAGGCTCAATGGCTCAGCTCAATCATCACCTCAAATAAAAATACGCTGTATCACTTATAAATGTTGTTTATTTATGTGGTGAAAACAAACGTCAAACTAAGGAAATACACACGAATTATTAAAAATTAAGACAACTTAATTGCGGATTAAAATGAAAATATTGTGCCGAAATGCGCAAATGATCTACGAGCAGCGCGTGATCACTGCGTGATCAGCCTATCCTCACCAAATTCAATCCTAAAGTAAACATTTTTGTTCTGTTTGAAACATGTTATTTTAAACATGATGGCTGAAGTGGGTTTTAATCTACGTTTCGAGACAGTAAAACTGTTCTTCTTCAGGAATCAAGATGTCTGGGTGTACAAGCATTACATTCATTGTGTGAACTTCCCAGTCAATAAAGGCCTACCTTGTGTACACAATAAGCGATATTAAAAACAATCCCGGCAATGGGTAAAACTATGCATGGTAAAAATTGGAATCTGGGTGCAAAAATGACACAAGACATGGATAAAATGCGTGTTTACAGAATAAAGAGAACAAATATGGAACATGGTTGTCACATGAGTACATTTATCACACAACCTATTTACACAAGCAAATATGCTACACAATAATTGGTAAAAAAAAAGTGACACCGAAATGAGTATATACTTTTGTACGCCTTAGCTATTTTGCAAAACAATTTACACAAGTGGACGGCCATGTTACCTTTTTACCCTCGATAAGGTAGTTATTTTACATAATATTGAGCAATAAGTATTATTTTTGTTAAATATTAATACGGTAGTCTGCACCAAACTTGTCAATCTGAGTATTAACATTCCCATATGAAACAAAACAAAACAAAAGAAACACAAGAAAAGAAAAGAAAAATATTGGCTTCAAAAGTACGCAAGAGTTAGAATATTATTCATTACTGCACTATCTCAAGCTGTACAAAATATAACAGTCCCTTGAAATGCTTTAGACACCAAACTACACATAAGCGACCATTTATTGTGCCGGATAAACCGATAATAGAAGGTCCAAAATACACATTCAAGTGCATCCAGTTTACAGAGTAAATACAACGAAGTCACAAACAAACCACTTCAAAGCAGTTTATCTGTACATGTACCTGCATCACTTTACATATCAGTCAAGCGGCATCATATCGTTTCCCAGCACCCGTTTGTGGGCGTAACTCCACGTAATTTTTAACATGGAATCGCTTTAGGACTAAACAAAAAGTCTTTGGTTTCTGGTATGGAGCTTGCCCCAAAAAATAGTGCGGCGACGCGGCTTCTTCTTTTTTTATTCTTCAAGTGTTGGCTGAAGACGGCAAATAGTGCCCGACTAAATTTAGTGCAGCATGTATGTATGCCCAGAGAGGCCAAATAAAGCTGATAGTCGATCCCCATCTAAAAAAAACCGTTAAAATTGTGCAGCAGCAGGATTCCAGTCAAACCAGTGAGTTTGGTGGTTTTGAGACATCATCTTACATTGAAAAAAAGTCTTCATTTTGCCGACGCTCATGGCTACGCCGATGCGCGCGCATACCAGAAACCGGAGCCTTTTTGGGGGGCCTAAGCTATAACTTAACCTCTCGTTTTGTCAAATTGAACCGAACCGACCCGAACCTTACTCTGACAAAATCGCTCGAGGTGAACCTAATTTCACAATACCCGACCCAACCCCGCCAAATCCGACCTGTCAAGTCAGGATGGACTTTTTTGTGGCAGGGGGCACCATGATAAATTCATTTTGTCAGACGGCCTTTTCCCTTTAATCTGGGAGATATTGGGCCGAATGTTTTGTTGACCTCCCCTTGGCCAAGTATTCCTAATCCTGAAGGGGCTGGGCTATTTTGACCAACTCTCAGAGGGGGGGGGGGATTCCCCACCCCCCAAGATCTCGACCATCGAGTTACGAAAAAATTTGAAACTCAGTACATGTATCAAACAACTTATCACAAACATACCCAAGAATTTTCATGACTTTAGGTCAAAGATTTTGGAATTTTGGCTAATTAATTATTCACATGCATGAATGATAATTGTGTTCTGTGTACATATGGGGAAAATTCAGTTTTTATATGCGCCGGAAAAATGTTCGCTGCGCGGGAACCTGTTTTCCGATTTTTATGTTTTTGGTATCAAAAAATGCGAAAGGTTCGAGGCTTAAATGTTAGAACAACTCGGGTCGTAAAATTGTTTTTTTTTTTTAAGCTATCGCGGAAAATGTTGAGGAAGGAGGGGGGGGGGGGATTCCGCCCGGGCCCTTTCGGGTTAACACGCCCCTTTAGGACCGATTTAACTTTGAAGAGACAGCTATCCACCCCTAACAGTCCCGAATCCTCCAATTTTAATAAGATTTTGCACACCTCTAGGGAGTGATTCATTTTCCTGACTTTCAAACCCAGGAATCAGTCATTTAAACCCCTCGCTTATCAAGGGCCCGGGATTGTTGTCCCTGGCAATTCACGTTGCAGAGTTCAAAGTTAAATAAAAACGCAAGGGTCATTATACAAAGCTGCACAATAACTGATTAAAAAAGACAATCTAAGCGATGGGTAAAAACCGTGTTTACCGTGTTTACCGAATAAAGAGAACAAATAGCAAACATGGTTGTCACACGGGTAAACTTATTACGCAACTACGTTATGCAAAAAAAAAAAAAAATAGGCCACACAATAATTGGTAAAAAGTGACGCCGATGATGAGTTCGTTTGTACACTCTAGCTGTTTTGTAAAATAATTTACACAAGTGGACGACCCTGTTACCTTTTACTCTCAAAAATATTGTAGTTTTACACATTATTGAGCAATTAGTATGTTTTTGTGAAGTAAGACGGTAGCACAAAACTTGTAAATCTCAGTATGAACATTCCCATCAAATGTTAAAAAAAAAATACAAAAATACAAAAAAAGATCGGCTTCAAAAGTAATCAAGATTTAGAATATTATTAGTCATTACTGCACTGTCTGAAGCTGTAAAAATGTAATAGTCTCTTGAAATCCTTTACACACCAAACTACACCCATTTGACCATATCGTGCCGGACAAACCGATAACATCTCAGTACAAGAACACACTTCCCTTCTACGGTCCCAGTCTTTGGAATAGCATTGACCAATCAATTAATTAAGTCCAAAACCTCCACGGGCTCTTTTAAGAACTCTTTCAAAGAGTATCTTATCTCCCAATATGTAGCATGGATTTTTTTCCTTTGGTTTGTTCTCAAGTGTTGCCATCTGTCTTGCAGTTTTTACGTTTTTCCCCCAGTCATTTTTTTCTTAATCTATTTCTGATTAGATTACTGTGTCCTCCAGCCTGTTTATCTTTGTCTTTGACTTCATTAACCAACTATTTGATTATTTCATGCCTTTGTTCTCTTTTCTAAAGGCACTCCGCTCCAAGATTTGGCTTATTGTGCCTCCACAATATTGTATTTTGCTTTCCATTATGTTATTGTTCAGTAAGCAAATGAATGTAATATTGAATTGAATTAGATTATTATTCATTACTGAACTATTTCTCAAGCTGTAAAAAAAAAATCCCTTGAAATCCTTTGCGACCTATTGTCGTGCCGGATAAACCGATAACGGAAGGTACACACCTTCAAGTGCATCCAGTTGGCAGAGTAAATACAACGAAGTCCCAAACAAACCACTTCAAAGCAGATTGTCTGTAGGCCTACATGCATCAGCTAGGTTACTCATCAGTCGAGGTGCGGTATCACATCGTTTCCCAGCACCCGTTTGTGGGCGTAACTCCTCATAATTTTCAACATGGAATCGCTTTAGGACTAAAAACAGTCTTTGGTTTCTGGTATGGAGCTTGCCCCCAAAAATGGTGCGGCGACGCGGCTTTCCCCCCCCCCCCCCTTTTTTTTTATTCTTCAAATGTCGGCTGAAGACGGCAAATGGTGCCCGACTAAATTCAGTGCAACATGTATTTGAGCCCAGAGAGGCAACATAAAGCAGATAGTCGATCCTAACCCCATCTAATATCACGTTAAAATTGTGCAGCAGCAGGATTCCAGTCAAACCAGTGAGTTTGGTGGTTTTGAGACGTCATCTTACATTGAAAAAAAAGTCTCCATTTTGCCGACGCGCATGGCTACGCCGATGCGCGCGCATACCAGAAACCGGAGCCTTTTTTTGAGGGGCCTAAGCTATGACTTAACCTCTCGTTTTGTCAAATTGAACCGAACCGACCCGAACCTTACTCTGACAAAATCGCCCGAGGTGAAACTAATTTAACACCACCCGACCCAACCCCGCCAAATCCGACCTGTCAAGTCGGGATGGACTTTTTGTGGCGGGGGGGGGGGGGGGGGGGGCACCATGATCAATTAATTTCGTCAGACGGCTTTGTTCCCTTTATTCTGGGAGATATTGGGCCGAATGTTTTGTTGACCTCCCCTTGGCCAAGTATTCCTAACCCTAAACGGGCCGGGCCATTTTGACCATCTCTCAGAGGGGGGGGGGGGGATTCCGCCCCCCCTCACACCCCCCCCCCCCCCCCTTATCCCAAGATCTTGACCATCGAGTTACGAAAAAATTGAAACTCAGTACATGCATCAAACAACTTATAAACATACCAAAGAATTGTCATGACTTTAGGTCAAAGGATTTGGGAATTTTGGCTGATTAATTATTCACATGCATGCATGATAATTGTGCTCTGTGTACATATGGGGAAATTCAGTTTTTATATGCGCCGGAAAAATGTTCGCTGCGCGGGAACCTGTTTTCCGATTTTTATGTTTTTGGTATCAAAAGATGCGAAAAAATCGAGGCTAAAATGTTAGAACAACTCGGGTCGAAAAATAGTTTTTGTTTTTAAAGCTATCGCGGAAAAAGTTGAGGGGGGGGGATTCCGCCCGGGCCCCTTTAGGGTTAACACGCCCCTTTAGGACCGATTTAACTTTGAAGAGTCAGCTATCCACCCCTAACAGTCCTGAATTTACGATTTTGCACACCCCTAGGGAGTTATCTATTTTCCTGACTGTCAATCCCAGGAATCAGTCATTTGAGTCCTTCGCTTATCAAGGCCCCGCGATTGCTGTCCCTGGCAATTCACGTTGCAGAGTTCAAAGTTTAATACAAACGCAAGGGTCATTATACAAAGCTGCACAATAACTGATTAAAAAACAATCAAAGCAATGGGTAAAAACCGTGTATGGCAAAAATTAGAATCCAGTATCTGGGTACAAAAACGACACAAACCATGGGTAAAACGAGTGTTTACTGAATAAAGAAAACACATAGGGAACATGGTTGTCACGTGGGTAAACACATTACACAACTTCGTTATGCAGAACAAAAAATAAGCCACACAATAATGGGTACAAAGTGACACCGATGACGAGCTTGTTTGTACACTCTAGCTGTTTCGTAAGATAATTTACACAAGTGGACGACCCTGTTACCTTTTACTCTCAAAAAGGTGGTAGTTTTACACATTATTGACCAATTAGTATGTTTTTGTTACGTAATACGGTAGCACAAAACTTGTAAATTTGAGTATGAACAGTCCCATCATATGTTTAAAAAAATAATAATGCAATAAAATAAAAGAAGAAAACAAAAGAAAATAAAACAAAAAAGATCGGCTTCAAAAGTAACCAAGATTTAGAATATTATTAGTCATTACTGCACTGTCTGAAGCTGTAAAAATATAATAGTCCCTTGAAATCCTTTAGACACCAAACTCCACACAATCATGCAACATATTATCGTGCCGGATGAACCGCTAGCGGAAGGTCCAAAATACAAATTCAAGTGCATCCAGTTTACAGAGTAAAGACAACGAAGTCACAAATAAACCACTTCAAGGCAGTTTATCTGTAAATGCATCACGTTACTCATCAGTCGAGCGGTATCACATCGGTACCCAGCACCCGTCTGTGGGTGTAACTCCTCATAATTTTCAACATTGATTCGTTTAAGCTATGACGTAACCTCTCGTTTTCTCGAACTGAACCGAACTGACCCGAACAGAACCGAACCTTACTCTGACAAAATCGCCCAGGTGAACCACATTTAACACCAACCGACCCAACCCTGCCAAATCCGACCTGTAAAGTCAGATCGGACTTTTTTGTGGCGGGGGCCACCATGATCAATTAATTTCAGACGGCTTTTTCCCTTTATTCAGGGAGATATTGGGCCGAATGTTTTGTTGACCTCCCCTTGGCCAAGTATTCTTAACACGCCCCTTCAGGACCGATTCATCGTTTTCAAACTTTGAAGAGTCAAAGAATGTCTCACAAACAACATATTGTCGCGGGATCCTACTGGGCTCTTGTCCGCCAATTCCAGCAAAACGCAAGAAAGGGGACACACAGACGGGATTTCTAACTCTGAAAGAAGATCTCATTTATTTCGCCAAGCGGAGTCTGCGGGCAACTTGACGCACCGCTACCAGAACTGCAACTGATCAATTCTCAGCATAGACATGCACACAATCTGAACAAATGTATACAAACGTAGCAACTTTACCCAACCCTGGAATCCAGCCAAGTTCTTCCCGCGCAATTGAACAAAAGAACCCCACTTAGCCAACCTATTTGTAGAGCCTATTTCCGGAGCGCGCGCCAGCCAGACCCAAAACCAGGTCAGGTGCGCGCCGCCGGAGCCCCTCCGCCGGAGCACTAGTGCTAGAAAGCAATGCCAACAAAAGTGTGCATAGACTGTCCGTTACAATATTGAAGTAGCAAATTCGTGCACGACTAATTAACGATATTCGTAGTATAAGCAATGTTCTATCGCAACTAGGTCTGAATTAAATAACACCTGTAGGTTTGCATGGTGGGCATGGACAGGGTATGGGCAGCTTGCGGTAACACAGGAAACATTAACGAACTGCAGAGCACTCTGTTCGAAACGTCGAGTTAAGATACTATTCACCTGGTGTTGAGTAGGTGTAAATTATAACTGCACTTAATTATTTTCAGTCAACTGAAGAAAACACAGCATACCACCAAGAGAATGTCGGCGGCAGAAGCAATCACTACAGGTGTAAAGGAACTACGCATGGCAGGTAACATTGGGAAAGGACTGCACGTTAAGGTCTTAAACACTGTAGTCATCATCGGAGTACATGTTGATTAATTTAGATATTGTTTAATTTTTTTTTTTAAGTTTCATTGCTCGCTGGTCGCTAAAGACCAATCTTGCTAATACTGAACACTCGCTGAAAAGTGAAAACTGAAACATGAGTACGTATGTTTCAACCCCATACACCGTGCGGGCATTTAGTTGTTCTTCTTTATTATTCTAATCACATAATTGTTGAAACTAAACAACAAACGTGGAGAAGTATTTTTATTAGAAGGGGAACCGGGATTCCGTTACCATTCGTATCCGGCCTGAGTTTTTCCCAGCTTGCCGGTGCTTGACAAGCACGCGCTTGCGTATCTGCCCGGAAGGTGGCGCTCTCTGTGCTTTTCGGTGCCGGTGTCACATGAAAATCCGACTCCTATGAAAATCGGACCCCTATTTCCCTATTATTGGTTGATCCCTCGCACGTGACAGGTCACGCTCCCGAAACGATCCTAAACATAGCATATTATCGTACTCACGCGTGCGCAGTACTACCACTGAGTCCACATTTCATGGAGTCGGATATTCACGCTACACTGGTGTCACGGTCTGACATCTCCGGCGTGCTACTTCTCCGGGTGGATTCGGCGGATACTTGAGCACGTTTAGGTGTACGTCACATGACCATGATACATGCTCATATGTCCGCGGTGCTTACTTTTCATAAGGCTGTGTTCTGAAGTCTACCAATTCCATAAAATACACAGTGAGGGACACCCAAGAATGTGGGTCGAGCTATTGAGGAGTGTGGACATTCCATTATCTTGCAAGCACTCTCATTTGTGCTCCCAGTGTCATGTATGTGTGTTCATGGAGGTCTGTGTTCCTTGCTCGTTCGTGGTCCATCCCATGTCCACGTTTGTCTTTATTTTTGCAACCATGGTTTAAAAAAATGTGCATCATTCGAGTCTTTTTGCGAGCGCGACACGAAAATTCTGGATTAAACTGGTACCCTGTAACGTATACATACAAATATCATCTTACGTGCACCAGTACAACCCCAAATAACGCAGCACACAAATGAAGTTGACGAAAATGTACACTACTGCGCAATTTTGCGCATGCGTGTTGAAGCAAAATTTCCCTCTCCGGGAAGCTAGCACGCCGGAGAAGTGAGACCGTGACACCGGCTCAATCAGGCCCATGGAATAAATAGTTGCAAACTGACGCCACTTCCGCGATTGTGTACAAAGTCTATGGAGAGTCACGAACATTTTCTTAGCATCTCCTAACAACATTGTGAATGTTTCTCCGTCCCAGATTCATGTATTATCATATTTTTTGCAGCGACTGACCTTCATTGAGATGCCATAAAAAAATATGAAGAAAAAAGTGGCGTCAGGTTTCAACATTTTTTCCCGGCCCAACGTGAACACAAAAAGCACGAAGAGACTTCCAGTGAGTGGCCAATGCGAAATAATTGTTGATTTTTTTGCGCGCTCTATCGCTTTACCAGACTTGCCTTGTCTTTTCTTTTAGAGCTGACTGATGTACGCTTGCACCAGCTGGCTCGTGATCTGGGTCCGGAATGGGAATCCTTGGCTACATTCCTCGGTTTCAGACCAGCACACATCTTCCAGTTCAAGAATGATAATCCATCTCAGACACAATGTCAAATCTTCAGCATGCTGGTCGAGTGGAGACAACAGAATCCTTCAAGCCCTGACCAGACTGAAACACTGTCAAACCAACTGCGTGAAGTTGGCAGAGACGATCTTGCTGATAAGTTGCTAGGTAGATGCATTTTATAACGATATCACCACAGGGGGAATGTCTGTGGCCGTATCCCTTTTGTTTCACAACATGAACTCGACACCATGCATATTCAAACCAGTGGGACCGTTGTGTTTGATCACTGTAAAACAATCCAAATTGCTCTATCCATGCTTCAACTTACAATTTTCTTTTGTTACGAAGTTTTCAGTGAGCATGTTTTATTTCACAAGAAAAGTTTCTTTCTTTTTCGAATTTGGACGTTTTCGACTCCTTGAAAGTACACATTTCTTCTGGATTGTTTTTGCGTTCATGAAACACATAAATAGATACGTCTGAATCATTGTCGTGCCGCGTAATGCAGAATTGGTGAAATTATTCTAAAGCTAACCTCATCAGAATATTATTTCTTTTTGATGTCTCATTCGAAAGTTAATCACTTCTGCTGGCTTAAAATTAAGAAAAAAATCCATTTTGTGTAAAATTCGAAAATGGCACCGGTAGAGCAACATCAAATGAGACTGGACCAGTCCCCAATTTGTGACACCTTAGTTCTTATGAAACATAGCGCAACATCAGTCAACAACTGTTTCTGTTGTTCTTAACACTTTTAAATCGCAAACATTAAACTTTTACCTCTTATTAAATATTGTTCGACAGGAAATTTCCAGAAGGAGGATGCGAGGAAACAACAAGGCTTTGCTAAGACTATGTCATGCAATAAGCATAAGTCCCAAAAAGATGTCTACTGTGAGACGTGTCATGAGCTGATCTGCAAGTACTGCTCGTTACGTGACGTTCATGCATCTCACCAGTGCTTCACTGTTGAAGAGGCTTCGGCAAAATATAAACAAGACTTGAAAGATCACTTGCCAGTTCTCAACACAGACTTGGTCAAAATAGACCAAGCTATGAGTTATGTATCTCAAGCCGAACAGACATTCAGCTCCCAACTTACGCAGGTAGAGGGCGAAGTGCAAGACAGAGCTGCTCGGGCAATGGAAGAAGTCAAAGCAGAAGAGAATCGAGTGATTGGTGAACTGAAAAAACGAGAAAAGGATTACCAGCAAACTTTGAACGAGGAAAGGAAAACACTGACTGAACTGCGGAGACGGAAATCTCATAAGGTGGCTGTAGCCGAGGATGCCATGCAGGAAGAATCAAGCAGCGATTTCCTTGTCCGCTATACTGACATACGCAAGCAGTTCGAAAAGCTAGGTAGCGAACGTCCTCCCAAAAGCGACGTCTAACTTGTATACCCGAAGTTTCTACGGAATCAAACTACTGGTCCTGTCAATCTTGGTAAGGTGGTTATGGAGGACACGTGGGAGCTGTGTCATGAATTTGGGAAACAAGGACAAGGTGAAGGGGAGTTTGAATCAGCCCGAGGCATTGCTGCTGCCGCTGAACCTGACGAGATTGCTGTGGCTGACTGGAAGAACGAGCGAGTAGTCATCTGTGACAAACAGGGAAAAACCAAGGGCTTCATTTCCGCCATTTCAGGTAAGTCAATCTATTAAAACACATTTTATGTCGAGGGAAAGCCTTGTTCTTAATGTAATATGTACTTGTATTGTGAACATTTTACAAACTGCAATAACATCTAAATAATGTAGTCGCATAAGTGAAAAGGAATTATTCATTTTTTGAATAATGTTTAAACAAATGTAATACACACACTGAGTGCAGTACACCCCACATCAATGTGAGGCCTGCGTAATACGAGAACCCGGCGAGGCGGCGGCGCCTAGCTATCGCCTGCTTTACAATGAGCTTTCGGTTCCTGAACGATCGACTTGAGAAACTGATGACTCAAGTACACACGCAATCCATGCACAAACCAATACATGCTATTAGTACAGCGGTGATGATATTACCTTACTCGGAAAGCTGCCATCAACAATTGTATATAAAATTATCATACTGGTGAATGATTTCGTTTTCCCTTTTAATTTATCTGAACACAAATTGAATGAAAGCTATGGATGGAAAAAAAAACAAATAATTTCATTTTTTCTTTTGAATTATAGGAACCCCTTTTAAGCTGATCAATATTATTTTTTTTTCTCAGACGACGTAAAGGCTGTGTTGGATGGGTGGGTGGTGGCGAGCAATCCAGATGTCAAGGTATACAAACGAGACAGGACACTAGCCTATGAGTTCAGAACAATCGATAGTGAAGCTGGTGAGACAACCTTCCACGTCTTGAGTTTTGTACTCCTGAACAATGGTAACATCATAGCGGGGGATGACTCGAGGAAGGTGTTGACTGAGCATCAGCCTGGTAACAAAGGCAAACTCATACGCACCATACCAGTGAGTTTACGACCTAGCTACTTGGCTGTACTGAGCAATGGTTGGATTGTGATCAGCGACTTTGAAGAGGGACTAGCGGGCATAGTTGATGTGTCTGATGAGAAAGCTGCTGAAGTCGCCACAATCCGACCAACCATCGACGGTAAACCGGTGAAATACTGCGGGGGTGTATGCAGCAACAGCTCGGGTATCTACCTTGTAGTGAGCGCAGGGTACCTCAACACCGATCACATTCATCATTATAATAGTGCAGGTCAGTTTGTCAGCTGTGTGGCCCAGGGTCTGCACGACCCCCAAGGAATCACATTCACAGCCGATGGGCAGCAGCTGGCAGTGGCTGACCGGTACTCAGTAAAGATATATCACAAGGTGTAATGTCATTCCGAATTACGCTGACGGACATAATCACCTCCAAGATGCGAACACACTGTTAAAGACGGTCTCTGATTCTACAAGTCGAAACTGTTCAATCGTTTAATTTTCGATATTTTTTTACTTTTTATCTTTTTGATCAGCTCAAAAGCCTGAAACAAAATTGAAGAAGCAAAATGCCAAGAAGAAGAAAAGATTGGACTTTGAGACCCGTGTAAACACTGCTGAAAGTTGCAGTGACGCTCATGGCGCTATACAGCAAATTAAAGCCTGGGCGGGATTGGAACCTGGCTCACATAGGTGCCAGGTCAGGAAAGCAGCACTGCATCAATCTGACTCGCATTCACTCACCGTTGTATTGACCTTGTATTATCAATCTTACAAAGATATACAACATGGTGTATTTTGGTACCATTTATTCACTATTTGTTTGTGTTATATTTTTCTGTTCATTTCCTGTTATCTTTTTAGCCTTGCTTTTGCGAGTTTGACATTTAGCCCGATCTTGTTATTAAATTCATTTTCGGCCACATTCCTATTATTTAAGGAAAATGAACGCAGTTAAACTATTTAGTGAATTACAGTTTAAAATCAGTAAACAGTTTTCGATATATGATTGATCATTGACGTTAAACGATTGATCATATGCATACAATGTAATTGTGGAATGAAATTGTTGTAATGTAATTTGTAATTTTTCTGGATTTGTGAAAACGTGACAAAATCTTTCCCTAAGCCAAGTGTATTTTAGCAAAGCTGTGAGTGTTTCACTTTAATGTTTCACAAAATGCTATACGTTATTTTTGTGCTGTCAAAGATGAAGACAATGTGTGATTAGATCATAAAGAATGTGTTTAAGCATCACTTTTTGCTGGCATAAAGCGATAACCAACGACACAAATCAATCCACATCCAGATTGAGCTTTATATGATAACCACTGTTGATAGTAATATAAAATATTTGTGGTGACATTCCCGAGATTATACGAAATATAATTGTTTGGGTTTCTTTCTGATACGTCATTGATCTTAATGGATTGTATTAAAGCTCTGACAATAATTTTTGATTGAATGTTTCGTATTTTTGTGGTCACATTCGTACGCATATTCGTTTCTTTAAGAACATTTTTTTCATTCATCATTCATATTTAATTAGAAATTGACAATATCACCGAATCATGTATACTTCTGAAAAAGAGTCAGTATGTGACGAAGATATTCGTACCATACTTTGAACATTTTTTGTCATAATTAAATGTAGAATTGTTCAATGCGATCAGAATCGATCATAAACACCGCTTTACATATTAAAGATAAGTTTTGCTTGTTCATAGCATTAATTTACCAAAGATGGAACATCATTATTTTTTTGATACATTTTGCTAATAAGAATGTCACTTCACTATCCCTTGTCACGAAGTTCGCTGTGAATGGACTGTACAGAGTGATTCACGGGTTAGTTACAATCTTGAATTTGTTATTGATTACTGTAAGTGTTTTTTTTGTTTTCATTTACCTCTTAACCCACCATTTTTTTAGTTGAATGATGCACAGTGTGTGTTTTCCCCCCAAATACGCTTGAATTCACCCCATTGCTGGACTATAATGTACCACTTTGTTGATAGTACCTATATGTATGTGTGTGCCTAACTATTAGTGAAACTTAGTATTAGTAGTAGTACAGGGTGTGTCGGAATGATCTGGACCCAAATTTAAGAAAATAATTAAAATTATGTCGCAATAATCAAAACAAGTGCAAATGAGTTATACTATATATTATAGCCTACAAAGTGCCAGCACAGAACACACACTAAAACACTCTGACCACGGTTCCCGTACTGATGTAAAGCATAAACCTAGTCAAGGTGACTGACTCACTTGAAGTTCATGGCAAATTTGAAAAAGGCAAAACCAATTGCGTGTGCAGACTGGAAAATGAGCCACTTCAATAAAAATGGCACAACTTCTCACCACAGCCACTAATTTGAAAAATTCAAAATTTCTGTGGAAGACAAGGTAATAACCATTTACATGTATATATAACACTCAGTTGTTTTTATTTGCCACCAAAAATGGTGAACTTGGATCCCGATCATTCTGACTCACCCTGTAAATATTATTATTTGTTAACCTTTGCTGTGTTCATTTGTTGCTTCAATATTCCCGTCAAACTTTCAGAATCTACTTTAAAAAAAAATCTTCTTGTTGAAACTGAATTAGTTTGATAAATTTGACTTAACACTTTACACTTCGGACGTTAAAACTGCTGTTGAATTAGAATAATAATATTATTCGTCTTGATATTTGCGATAGTTGGATTTAATTTGGCGTATTGCAAGATATAAAGCATACTGCTGTGGATTGTATAAATGATATTAATTAACAGTTAGCTTGTATCTAGCCATGGAGGTAGAATTAGATGATCTATCATTTAGCCAACCAAATTAAGAGATCAGCTGCCTTGACCTTTGACTTAATTGAAGCAATGTTTGCCTCAGATTGATGGTTCGGGAAGAAAGTTTCAATAGTTGCTTGTTGATCGTTACTTGTTTCTAGCCATCCGAAATCGCGCTTAAAAAGAAATAAACCACGAGTTTTGATTATTGTTTTTGCTTTGTAAGGATGTCAATTGTTTTGCTAATGTTGTAATGTTATAGAGTGTTGCATTTCCAGTTCTATATGGGGATTTCCTAGGTTTTTTTGGGGGAGGGGGTATGGGGGGAGTTGAAACCTCGACCTCTGTATCACTGAAGAACATTGGTTTTATCGGAGTGCAAGTTAATATCCACGAAAATTCCCTGACCTAACAATTCCTCTACGCCCTGATGTCTACATAGAAGGTCAGGTCACCGCCACCGGGCTCACGAAAATTCCCTGACCTAACAATTCCTCTACGCCCTGATGTCTACATAGAAGGTCAGGTCACCGCCACCGGGCTCAAAATAAACACGATGACCCTTTTCTATAGGGAAGATACAACATTTACAAACATCAAACAACGACATGATCCAATTATCACGAAATACCTTCCTCGATTGTTAGGGAATGACAGTCTAAAAATCGTGGTTCCTGGTGTGCTAACATTTTTAAGAAATATTGTATTTTTCCAACGCTGTTTGGCCGACCAGCGTTTATGCTTCAATACATTTTAGGCTGTTGGAAAGTGAGAAAATGCAATATCATAATGTGGAATAACACCCACCTTTGACTTTTCAACACACATATCATCATGTAAAAGCGCAAATCATTGGCTTTCCAAAGATACCAATCTATTTCTGTGGATTAAAGTCCTTCCGAACTTCGCCGACCTCATTTTGAGGAAAATTGGCTTTGTAGTAAAAGATGCGCACTGCGTCGCCAAAACAGCAGTGAACATTGTTCTTCAGCTTATCCACTTTTGGGGACATTTTTTAATGACAAAAACGCATAATGTGAATCTTCATTACCTTGTCTATACTCAAAGATGCTACAAAGCCAATATCGATTTTTACATAATATCCGCCTTCAGGTTTCGGGGAACATTCCTCATTTTTCTACAATCATTAACATCGGCTTTTTTGTGTATCTCTAAATAAACAAAGTGAGTGGGATTTATCATCCGCACCCCCCCCCCCCATGTACCCCCTTGCATGTACATGTGTATCTTAAACAGTATATTGAACAATTTTTAGCTGTTTCGGTAACACACCGAAACAGCTCTTGTTTTCGTTAAGATTTTTTTTTTTCTTTTTCTTTTTTTAGCTGTTTCGGTGACTCACCGAAACAGCTCTTGTTTTCGTTAAGATTTTTTTTTTTCTTTTTTTTTCTTCTCCTTTTTCAGACTTTTTCTCCATAGGTTTAACACACGTTTCTTCTACCAGTCCACTTTGCCACTTTTTTACATCCGATCGATTTCAGACTTGGTACATACTTAGACCACCACCCACAGATGGTCCTAGAAGAAATTCGTGACCGTGACGTCATCAGGTGTTTGGTTACGTGACATTAAAGATGCATTTTTCCCCATATGTTTTGTACACGTTTTAAAACACTCCACTTTGGCACTTATGTAAATCCGATCGACCTCAGACTTGATACATAATTAGACCACCACCCACAGATGGTCCTAGAAGAAATTCGTGACCGTGACGTCATCAGGTGTCGGGTTACGTCACATTAAAGATGCATTTTTCCCCATATGTTTTGTACACGTTTTAAAACACTCCACTTTGGCCTCTTCGTAAATCCGATCGACCTCCGACTTGATACATACTTAAACCATCACCCACAGATGGTCCTAGAAGAAATTCGTGATCCTGACGTCATCAGGTGTTTGGTTACGTGACATTAAAGATGCATTTTTCCCCATAGGGTTTGTACACATTTTAAAACACTCCACTTTGGCACTTTCGTAAATTCGATGTACTTTAGACTTGGCATACACTTAGACCATCAACCACAGATGGTCCTAGAATAAATTTGTGATCAAGACGTCATCAGGTGTTGGGTTACGTCACATTAAAGATGCATTTTTCCCCATAGGTTTGTACACGTTTTAAAACATTCTACTTTGGCACTTTCGTAAATCCGATCAAAGTTAGATTTCGTACACACTTAGACTACCACCCACAGATGGTCCTAGAAAAAATTCGTGATCGTGACATCATCAGGTGTAAGGTTACTTCACATTAAAGATGCATTTTTCCCCATAGGTTTTGTACACGTTTTTCATCAATTCATACTTTGGTACTATATGTCTGATTGACTTTTCTCTTGGCAGATGACATTCGAAGTGACTTCATCAAGTATTCATCACGTGCACAGAGTATTTCAAATATCCGAAACAGCTTGTGTTTGTCCACAAACACATTTCTAGTTTTTTTTTTTTTTTCTCCTTTTTCAGACTTTTTCCCCATAGGTTTAACACACGTTTCTTCTACCAGTCCACTTTGCCACTTTTTTAAATCCGATTGATTTCAGACTTGGTACCTACTTAGACCACCACCCAGAGATGGTCCTAGAAGAAATTTGTGATCATGACGTCATCAGGTGTCAGGTTACATCAAATTAAAGATTCATTTTTCCCCATATGTTTTGTACACGTTTTAAAACACTCAGGTTTGGCATCTTCGTAAATCCGATCGACTTTAAACTTAATTCATACTTAGACCACCACCCACAGATGGTTCTAGACGAAATTCGTGATCGTGACGTCATCAAGTGTCTGGTTACGTCACATTAAAGATGCATTTTCCTCCATATGTTTTGTACACGTTTTAAAACACTCCAGTTTGGCATCTTCGTAAATCCGATCGACTTTAAACTTAATTCATACTTAGACCACCACCCACAGATGGTTCTAGACGAAATTCGTGATTGTGACGTCATCAAGTGTCAGGTTACGTCACATTAAAGATGCATTTTTCCCCAAAGGGTTTGTACATGTATTAAAACGCTCCATTTCGGCACTTTCGTAAATACGATCGACGTTACACTTGGTACACACTGAGACCATCACCCACAGATGGTCCTTAAAGAAATTCGTGATCGTGACGTCATCAGTTGTCACGCTACTTCACATTAAAGATGCACATTTTCCCTATATGCTTTGTACACGTTTTAAAACACTCCACCTTGGCACCTTCATAAATGCGATCGACCTCAGACTTAATACATACTTAGACCACCATCCACAGATGGTCCAAGAAGAAATTTGTGATCGTGACGTCATCGGTTGTTACGCTATCTCACATTAAAGATGCACATTTTCCGTATATGCTTTGTACACGTTTTAAAACACTCCACCTTGGCACCTTCATAAATGCGATCGACCTCAGACTTAATACATACTTAGACCACCACCCACAGATGGTCCTAGAAGAAATTCGTGATCGTGACGTCATCATGTGTTGGGTTACATCACATTAAAGATGCATTTTTCCCCATAGGGTTAGTACACGTTTTAAAACACTCTACTTTGGCACTTTTGTAAATTATGCGATCGACGTTATACCTGGTATACACTTAGACTACCACCCACAGATGGTCCTAGAAGAAATTCGTGATTGTACCAATGCCAAGATGGGTTATAGATGAACATTCATGTGATGTCATCATCAAATGTCATGTGACGTCCCTTAAAGGGGCATTTTGTTCTTCATTGGCCTATATTTACAGACCTTTATGTTCGATTTGGTTATAACTTGACATGTACGTATAATGTGCTGTTATAGATGACATTTTTAGTGACGTCACTGATTGTTCATCACATGCACAGAGTATTTCGAATATCCGAAACAGCTTGTGTTTGTCCACAAACACATCTCTAGTTCAATTTTGTTATTGTAAATTGTGTATATATAGAAGTCTTGTGTGAAGATGCTATGGTCATATTTTCATTGAAAACAAATTTTCCCTTCATTTGCAAGTATTTAATGAATTTTTCATTGTTAAAATGAAATACGGGGCGAGTAAAAAAAAAAGCGCAACCCAAATGTCGGGACTATTGTTTTAGTGAAGTTCTGCATGTAGCACTTTCAAAATCTAGGATACGAAAGCCGAATTCATAAGCTATCTTTGAGTAAAGGAATCATTCAAATCACTCATGTATTTTTCAAGTTACGTAATTTTAAAAACAACCACTGTTTTAAAGTTCTGTCCACGGATCACAACAAAAGTATGCTTTCTTTCAGTAAAACGAAAACAGTTCACACACATCCCTATGTGATTTGTTTGCATTTTGCTGAAAGAACACTAGTTGTCCCCCAGTAATCTCTTCCCTTTGCCACACCTTCAAAGTGTTTTGTTTGGTTTGTTTGTTGGGCTGTTATTTTTGTATTGTATTTAATGTTAGTTCTGATCATTTTTTAATGTTATATTTTGTTTGTTACAATCTTGTGACTACCATTTTTTTATTAAAAAAAATCACCAAGAATGAGGACAAATTTGTGACATGCCAAAAAAAGTTTACTTTGAAAAATACTTTGTAAATTGCTTATCAATGCACATAAATAAGTGGCTTGATGGCAGTATTTAAAGTTCCCAATGGCCACTCAACATTAATCGTGAATGCAATTTTGTGTGCACTTGTATTTATTCTGATTTAATGGGCGATTTCTTTTTTGGGATTTATCTTACAAGACACTTGTCATGGTAAAGCACAATTTTCATTTGTCCAAATGCCTGCGATAGGTGGATAGCGTAAACAGTTCAATAGATACATTTACATTGGCTCATATAATCACCTAAAGAGTGTAGTTCGGTTGTGGATTTGTAATAATATAACGTTACTCGTTGTTTGTATCTAGCCATCCTAATGCACAGATAAGCTGTGATTAACAATTTTAACTAAAGTAAAGTTCGACCTATGCCTCTGTCTGGTCATGAAGTGACTATTATTTGTAGCAATACGCATAAGTTATCCGATGACGAAAGCCCAGACATATGAAGTCAAGTCATGAAACCATAACGCTTGGTTTTGAGTGATTGGTTTCGTCCTGTAACACAACTAAAAATCAAAATCAAACAAATATTCTCAAATGAATCGAACATCAGAAGCAGGTGCCGTTTCAAGCGTAAGCCTCCCTAAAGAGCGCCACCAGAGCAAGGTCTGCGAATTCAGGTCAAGTTGTAGGGTTTCCATGAGGTTGCTATGAGATCACACCATCCCGTCCATGACATCCAGCACTGTACAATTATTGGATCCAACATTTGATAATTTGAGAAGTGCAAAATAGAATCAGTTACCTTATAATGACGTAGCTAACACTGTCAGAATCGCCCCACGACCCTTTATACATGCACACTAATTGAACTTCACCGATACAATTTCGTGGCGATTGCACAATACCTAATAATAACCTTTGGTGACCTCAGCTTTCGATACTCGTCAAGCCTTAGTTGAGCGTGTTTAGTGAACTGGGGGAGGGCGGTATTTAGCTTTTGTGGTAGCTTTTTTTGTTCAAGCTAAAGGGCGCTATTCATTTTTAACAAAGTTGTCTAAGTTTTGCAACGAGACCATTCTTGACACAAAACTCCATCAAATGTCTTGATTATTTTGCTTTGATACTATGATAGGTCAGCAAAGTGAATACAAAGTTTGTTTTAGTTTTTGTACAATAAATTTGAGATGATTTATCATGCATAACGTACATGAAAATTTGGATTTTTGTTATGAATATACACATAATCTGTATTTTTAGGTCATTCCTGTGGTGGTACTGTTCACAGAACGTATTTTAGATTTTCTTTGAAATCTTTGGTTAAATTATTGAATTATTTTGGCTAAAGCCATGTTCGTATTTTTTTGATGAAAATTATAAACAGGTTAGAACCAGTGTACATATGTCTCGGACACATTTTCGTGTACTTCTTTGTAAATGAATTGAGGGTTTTGCATTTTTTTTCTCTCCAACCATGCAAAAAACCTCGCAAAGACGTGTTATATATCAACCATCATCATCTGAGGTCAAATACCATGTACCGTCATGTATCGTCATTACAATACACGTTCACTAGTTTGCTTCAATATCCACTTCGTCTCAAATATTTATATAACTTTGACGGTCTGTAGGGTGAAGCCATGTGGTACTTGTTCCTCTGGAACAAAACGTTCTTTTAAGTGGAAGGGAATAAATACGACACTTTAGCGTATGAAGCTGAACACTGTGTATATATTTTGCCTATAAAACCCAGGTCAGGTATAAGTCCTAGTAGGGAAGGTTGGAGTTTTTGACTTGTGATATCGATCATCTTTAATTTTCGAATTCAATCATTATAAAAAAGAAGCTCTACACAAGTACGAAACTTCTCATCAGGTAATTTTATCCGATTCAAACAGGTTAGTCACAAGGTTGCAGTATTGATATGTAATATTAGCACTACTTTTCCCAAAATATTTCCCAAAATATTATTTTCACGTATGACACTCTGAATATCGAAAGTTCTTCTTATGTTTAACATGCATCAACTTTATTTTCTGCAATGGTGAACACAAACAGTGTCACATTGGTCTTTAGTAAAAATTACAAATGTCCAAATGTATTTAAAAAACGATGCAAATTAATAAAATCAAAGCAATTAAATCGATACATTTTCCCACGCAAAACCTTTGTTTGGTCGGCGATATTTGATTTTCAGTGTTCCATGAATAAAACCGAGTTAAAATCATTATAATATATAATAAACAATGATTCCATTTGATTTTAAATTGATGATTGATTGGATTCTACGCTTTCTTATGAATACTTAAGGAAACATAATATAAATAAATCAGATGTAAAGTATACAAATGAAATAAATAATTCAGAGGTAAATAAACTAGAATAATTCAAACTAAATTCCAGAAAAACTAAATGGAGATACATGTACATGTATCACGTGATATGCACTATAAAAGGTACGGTGGTATTTTCTGGAAGCCGATGCTCGTGTAGGAATGTCTTCTTGAGAACAGTTTATAAAACAAGAACGTACATGTGTGTACATAGTTACATGTTCGGAAGCAAACAGGCAGAAATAAACCAGTAAACAAAGAACGGACACACTATAACAATTATTGAAAAAAACATAAAAAAGGAAACAGAACTTGTGAAATTTAAATAATAATAACGCGATCAAAGCAGCTTTTTTTACATTATTGGAAATACAGTCATCTTATAATGTTGTTTAAATTGGCCATCGGATGACTGTGCGAGTGAACGGCAATATTGAATGTTGCCTGTTACGAGACATTAACTGTTAAAGACTAAACCCCTCCAAAAAGTTCCATTACAACAAATCCTTAAATCTAAAGTAGATGATGCCAGACATATTAAGCTAAAAATAAAACAATTAAAATATTTAAGACTGTAAAAAATAAACTGTAAGAAACAAAAAACAATTTGTGATATCAATTTTAAACGTCGATCAGTCAGTCAAGAAGGGATTTAAATTGATGCATTGACCTTGCCTGTTTCTGAGCCGCGGTAATTTTGTTCCATCCCAGGGTCCCATGCTACTGAAATGTGCGCCTGGCTGATTTGTCATTGGAAAAGAGGACAGATGTAAAGATCAGTTTGACCTGGCACGAGCATTGGCATAGTAGCATGGACATGGTTTATGAAAGCGTGATTTCAGATCTCCGGGACGCAGGGTATTCACACACTCAACGAGCTGGCAAAGGTGACCATGAAGTGCCCTTCGTAAATCAGTGACAGGTGTTGTTGGGTAAAGGGCTTTAATAATTAAACTGGCCAACGCTTGTGCAGTTTGCTTGTCAGAGTGGCAGAGTCCACAACTTGACCAGGTTACATCACACCAGTCAAGCAATGGCAAGATCATGGCACAGCGTAGCATTTTAAACGTTGAATTGGGAAGGCAGGGTTTAGCATATCGCTGAAGAAACCCCATTTTCATGGAGATTTTTTTGGCCACATAATCAGTGTGATCGGACCAAGCAATGTGTTTATCAAGAATAACCTCGAGATACTAATGAACTCTTTCGATCAATGTATCATTTAATGAGATGTCCCCGAGAGAAGGGGGTATCCTTGGACGAGAACCAAATATGAATTTAGTTTTACTCACATTCGGCGTAAGTTTATGGTTCATCAACCAATTAGGCACTTTGCTAAGATCATATCGGATTCAATACCGTCATGTCTTGTGCCTTCCGACATTAGTATGGTATCGTCAGCATTCATGCTCACTTTCGTTCCTGATATTGATGCTAAACATGAAGGTAGGCTGTATATAAAATGATTAAAAGTGGGTCAAGAATTGACCCTTGAGGAACCCCTGCACTCAGATGTCCAAAGCCAGAGGTTATACCTTCGGTCGAAGTGGTCTAATTCCTTCCTGGAAGGTAAGATTCAAACCATTTTATTTCCAGATATTTTGACTCCACTATCATCGAATTTGGACAATAGACTGTTTTTTATCAACATTATTGAACGCTTTCTTAAGATCTAAAAAACACACCTCAAACCAGACTGCACTGTAGAGAGAAAATCTTAAGAAAGGAAGTCAGTTCATTTTTGCCAAATCTTTCAAGAAGTTTTGAGAAAATGAGAGAACTGAGATAGGTCTAAAATTAGATGGTTCTTCTCAATTATCACCACCCTTAAATACTGGAGCCGTCTTGGTCATTTTCAAGCCCTCAGGCACAATACCTGTAAAGACAGATTTATGTTTGAGGTACGTCAAGGAGGTATATATATATCTGGACATGCTATTTTGAGAAGATTTCTGGAAATCAAGTCATCATCTGTTGCCACTGATCGATGAGAGATCCATTTGCTTAATTTTCTTTTCTACGAAACGAGCTGCAGCCGGAGAAAGCCTAAGGGATATTATGCATGTGTACAATCGATGTTGCAATAACTCAGGTGAGAGACAATATGAGAAGTGTAAAGAGGAGCAACGGACGCTTGAGCAAGGAAAGGACGGAGCACATAACACCTGCGTTTTGACTCTGACTTTGGCGGTAGCTAGTTATGCTCAATCCATGAGAGTTTCTCGTCAATGTTGACACCTCAAAAAGTGCTGGAACGTCAGCACAGCTTTTGCGAGGAATGTCTGGTGAAATGTCATGATGTCGGATACCTTGACGGAGCAAGGATTTCTTGTCCTCCGGACATGGTTCAAGAATCCGTCATATGGGGCCTCAAGGCCAACTTGAAGGGAACCATTTTGATTCGGAGCAAGAATAGAGCCTTGAAGGACACCGTATCAAAGGAAAACTGCTGTATGTTTGAGAGATAACTCAAAGATCACCGGAGTGCAACACCCCTTATCCAAGAAAACTCAAGTGCAGACCGAAGAATAGAATGATCACTGATACCAAATGCTTTGGAGAGATCGACAAGGACTCCAATGATATTCATATTGTCAGTGAAGGTGGAGGTGGGTTATTTTGACGACCTCTATCAGAGTCATATTTGGTAGAATGATTGCTTCGACAACCACACTAATGACCAGAAAGGAAATGGAAGCGAGAGCCGAAACTGGATAGGCAGTTATAGACAAGTCTCTCAAGGAGTTTGGAAAACAGGCAACAATATACATACGTCGCTAGTTACGAGCATGACGATCTCTAGACTTGAGATCGTTATAGGGATAACATTGGCAATCTTAAAATTAAATGGAAAGTGGCCAAAGGAAAACAAAATGAAAATATAAGCCAAAGGACGACAGATAAATGGAATAGCAGGTTTTATAATTGAGGGATTGGTGCCGTCGGAATACACAGCCAATGCTGTTGTTGAGCTGGCTGCAAATATCAGTAACTTCAAAGAAGCGTGTTGGAATCAAGAAAAAAAGAAGAGACAAAGGAGACAGGTAACGGAAGAAAGAAGAGTCAGAAGGTGGAATGGTACTCGCAAAGATGCGCAATACAAACGGACGCTTGAGGAAGAAAAAGGCCAGAGCACATTAAACCGGTGATCTTGGCAATGGCTGAGAGATGATCATTCCAGAAAAGTTTCTCGTCAAATATGACGCCTAAGGTACTGGAATGTCAGCACAGTTTCTGTGAAGAATGTCTGCTGAAATTCCGTCATGGCAGATACCGTGGCAAAAAGCAGGGATTCCTTGTCGTCCAAAGACGGAAGTTCAAGAGTTCGGTATAAAGGGCCTCAAGACCAATTTGAAGGTGACCAACTAGAAGGTGACCAAGACGAGAGCCCTGATTATTGCCGTAAGAATACACAGCTATTGCTGTTGTTGAGCTCACTGTCAATATCAGTAACTTCGAAGAAGTTTGTTGGCGTCAAATAAAAGGAAGAGACAGAAAAGGCAACTGTAAAAAAAAAAAGAGTCAGAAAGTTGAATTTTACTCGCAAAAGAGGGGTCAACGTTAGAGAAAGTATAACTTTACTCCGATATGTTAGATATTCTCGTTTCATCGCATCTCTGTAAGAATTAAGAATTAAGAATGAAAATAAATACAAGTAAGAATTGTCTGTAATACGGAAGCCAGAAATATTTAACAGTTTTAGAAATTTAAATCATACGTAAGTTGCTTTAAACCAAGCATAAATTATACACGCTCGGCAAGTGGTTTGCACGTGATTCAAAATCACCTGTCTGTTCTTTTTATTGACACAGCGATGGCTACAGAAACGTCTGTAACGAGCCGAGTTGGAGAAAGTCATCGCTAATCATATTGAGTGCACTACATGTATCTGCAAAAAATGATGCAAACGGCCAAGAGTACTGGACTGCCCGCACAGCTTCTGTAAGAAATGTTTGAAGAAATACCGTTTTCGGCAGATATCAAGGCCAACCAAAGATCTCTTGCCCTGTGTGTCGACAGGAGACAGTACTTCCAGTGTCTCACAGACAAGGTCTAAAAAGACCAATTTGTATTTGAATAGGGCGATGTCGCCCTTCGTGTTCATACAGTCTGAAGCTTGATATCGATGTGGACAGCAATGGAACAATTAAACTCACGTTAATTTCGCTCCACACCACAGTTAGGTACAGCAATGGACAGACAGCACAACACTGCAGAGCACGTCATGTAACAGCATGACAGAGCATAGTAAGATTGCTGCCAAACAAGCACAATGCATGTAATTTTCCGCCCTTTTCTAGATGACTTGGTAGATATGTCGGATCAAAACTCAAAGGAAGATAACATTTTCCAAGACATGACTATTGTCAACGAGGACAGCACATCACTAGAGAGCAAGACTGACAAGACACAAAGGCTCCTCGTGATCGTAGCAGTCATGATGAATGTTCATATCATTGTGGGTGACAAGAATAGGAAGGAGCCGTTGACTGAGCATATAGACACCGTGATGATAAACTCATAATGCACGAAGAATCTGAAGATATGTTTATCCTTCCTGACAAATGTTCTAAGTAGTGGCTAAATAAATAGTGGACAGTAACTAAGAAGAGGGATCAGCAGAGCGATTTTTATGATGGCAACGCTGATACCGTTCTAGCATCAAACCTATTATTGGTTGAACGCTGTTGAAACACTCGGCGGTTGTATGCAGCTGCAACAGCTTCGCTATCGACACTGAAGAAAATAAAGACTCTTCCAATACCAGTCATTTTCACCACTATGACTGTAAGGGTAAGATTCAACTGTGTTATAAGCAAGGTTTGTACGAACCCGCTGAAATCACATTCACAACAGAATGGCAACTGTTGTCAGTGGCTGACTTGTACTCAGTCAAGATGTATCACAAGGGATGATTTTCACAGGTGTATGTATGCTACAGTTTCGTTATCTGCATTGTATAACGTAGAAATGAAGACGACTGCACACAAGTGTCAACTGTGTAACCGAGGGTCCGTAGGAACCCACTGGAATCACATTCACATCAGATGGGAAGCTGTTGCAAGTGACTGACTTGTATTCGTCAAGAAGTGTCGCAAGGAATAATGTTCACGGTTGTACGCAGCTGCTACATGTATCTACATTGCAGGCCTACATTGTAGAAAATACAAACTGCAAAAAACCGTCGTATTCACCACTTCGACTGTACATAAGTGTGTCAAATGTGTAGCCCAGGGGCTGTAGGAACCCGCTGGAATCACATTCACATCAGATGGGAAACTGTTGCCAGTGGCTGACTTGCATTCGTCAAGAAGTGGCGCAAGGAATAATGTTCACGGTTGTACGCAGCTGCTATCTACATTGCAGGCCTACATTGTAGAAAATACAAACTGCAAAAAACCGTCATATTCACCTCTACGACTGTACATAAGTATGTCAAATGTGTAGCCGAGGGTCTGAAGGAACACGCTGGAATCACATTTACAGCAGACGGGAAGCTGTTGTCAGTGGCTGACTTGTATTCGTCAAGAAGAGTCGTAAGGAATGATTTTCACGATTGTATGCTGCTGCTATCTACATTGTACATTGCAGAAAATAAAAATTGCAAATAACCGTCATATTCACCACTACGACTGTACATAATATTTGTCAAATGTGTAACCGAGAGTCTATAACAACACCCTGGAATCACATTCACAACAGACGGATAGCTGTTGCCAGTGGCTGACTTGTATTAGTCAAGATGTGCCGTAAGTAATGATTTTCAGGGTTGTATGCAGATACTATCTTCATTGTACATTCCAGAAAAAAAAACACTGCAAACAACCGTCACATACACGACTACGACTGTACAGGTAAGTTTCAGCTGTATTACGCAATTTCACAATAGATGGGCAGCTTTTACACTCAGTCAAGATGTATCACAAGAAATGATATTCAATAAGTATGTCAAATGTGTAGCCGAGGGGCTGTACAAACACGCTGGAATCACATTTACAGCAGACGGGTAGCTGTTGCCAGTGGCTGACATGCATTCGTCAAGAAGTGTCGTAAGGAATATTTTCATGGTTGTATGCAGTTGGTATCTTCATTGTACCTTGCATAAAATAAAAACTGCCAACAACCGTCATATTCACCACTACACGACTGTTCATACGGTTGTCAACTGTGTAACCGAGGGTCTGTAGAAGCCCGCTGGAATCACATTCACATCAGATGGGAAGCTGTTGCCAGTGGCTGACTTGTATTCGTCAAGAAGTGTCGCAAGGAATGATTTTCACGGTTGTATGCTGCTGCTATCTACATTGTCCATTGCAGAAAATAAAAACTGCAAATAACCGTCAAATTCACCACTATGACTGTACATAAGTATGTCAAATGTGTCGCCCAGGGCCTGTACGAATACCCTGGAATCACATTCACAGCAGACGGACAGCTGTTGCCAGTGGCTGACTTGTATTAGTCAAGATGTGCCGTAAGTAATGATTTTCAGGGTTGTATGCAGATGCTATCTTCATTGCACATTCCAGAAAATAAACACTGCAAACAACCGTCACATACACCACTACGACTGTGCAGGTAAGTTTCAGCTGTATTACGCAATCTCATAATAGATGGGCAGGTTTTGCACTCAGTCAAGATGTATCACAAGAAATGATATTCAATAAGTATGTCAAATGTGTAGCCGAGGGTCTGTACGAATACCCTGGAATCAAATTCACAGCAGACGGATAGCTGTTGCCAGTGGCTGACATGTATTCGTCAAGAAGTGTCGCAAGGAATGATTTTCACGGTAGTATGCAGCTGCTATCTACATTGTACATTGCAAAAAATAAAAACTGCAAACAACAGTCACATTCACCACTACATGTATACAACTGTACATAAGATTGTCGACTGTGTAACCGAGGGTCTGAAGGAACCCGCAGGAATCACATTTACAGCGGACGGAAAGCTGTTGCCAATGGCTGACAAGCATTCGTCAAGAAGTGTCGTAAGGAATGATTTCCACGGTTGTATGCAGCTGCTACAGTTTCGCTATCTACACTGTACATTGCAGGAAACTTAGACTTCGAACACCCATCATGCACCACTACGATTGTACTTTTAAGTGTTTACTTTTAAGTGTTTTAACTGTTTTGCGAGGGGTCTACACAAACCCACTGACATCAAATTCTCATCACGGATGGGAAGCTGTTGCAAGTGGCTGACTTGTATTCGACAAGAAGTGTCGTAAGGAATGATTTTCCCGTTTGTATGCAGCTGCTATCTACTTTGTCCATTGCAGAAAATGAAGTGTTTTAACTGTTTTGCGAGGGGTCTACACAAACCCACTGACATCAAATTCTCATCACGGATGGGAAGCTGTTGCAAGTGGCTGACTTGTATTCGTCAAGAAGTGTCGTAAGGAATGATTTTCACGGTTGTATGCAGCTGCTATCTTGATTGTACATTGCAGAAAATGAAACTACAATTAACCGTCATATTCACAACTTCGACTGTACATAAGTATGTCAAATGTGTAACCGAGGGTCTGTAGGAACCCGTTGGAATCACATTCACATCAGAGGGGTAGCTGTTGTCAGTGGCTGACTTTCATTCGTCAAGAAGTGTCGCAAGGAATGATTTCCACGGTTGTATGCAGCTGCTATCTACTTTGTCCATTGCAGAAAATGAAGTGTTTTAACTGTTTTGCGCGGGGTCTACACAACCCAATGAAATCAAATTCATGACACGGATGGCAAGCTGTTGCAAGTGGCTGATTTGTATTCGTCAAGAAGTGTCGTAAGGAATGATTTTCACGGTTGTATGCAGCTACTATCTTCATTATACATTGAAGAAAATAAAAATTGCAAACAACCGTCATATTCACCACTACGACTGTACATAACTATGTCAAATGTGTAACCGAGGGTCTGTCGGAACCCGTTGGAATCACATTCACATCAGAGGGGTAGCTGTTGTCAGTGGCTGACTTGCATTCGTCAAGAAGTGTCGCAAGGAGTGATTTTCACAGTTGTATGCAGCTGCTATCTACATTGTACTTTGCAGAAAATAAAAACTGCAAACAACCGTCATATTCACCACTATAACTGTACAGGTAAGTTTGAGCTGTGTTACGCAATTTCACAACAAACGGGAAGCTAAGTATGTCAACTGTGTAGCCGAGGGTCTGTACAAACACGCTGGAATCACATTTACAGCAGACGGGAAGCTGTTGCCAGTGGCTGACTTGTATTCGTCAAAAAGTGTCGCAAGGAATGATTTCCACAGTTGTATGCAGCTGCTATCTACATGTACATTGCAGAAAATGAAAACTGCAAACAACCGTCGTATTCACCACTACGACTGTACATAAGTGTGTCAACTGTGTAACCGAGGGTCTGAAGGAACCCGCTGGAATCACATTCACATCAGATGGGAAGCTGTTGTCAGTGGCTGACTTGCATTCGTCAAGAAGTGTCGCAAGAAATGATTTTCATGGTTGTATGCAGCTGCTACAGTTTCGCTATCTACACTGTACATTGCAGACAACTTAGAACTCAAACACCCGTCATGCACCACTACGATTGTACTTTTAAGTGTTTACTTTTAAGTGTTTTAACTGTTTTGCGCGGGGTCTACACAAACCCACTGACATCAAATTCTCATCACGGATGGGAAGCTGTTGCAAGTGGCTGACTTGTATTCGACAAGAAGTGTCGCAAGGAATGATTTTCACGGTTGTATGCAGCTGCTATCTACATTGTACATTGAAGAAAATAAACACTGCAAACAACCGTCGTATTCACCACTATACGACTGTACATAAGGTTGTCAACTGTGTAACCGACGGTCTGTACGGACACGATGAAATCACATTTACAGCGGACGGATAGCTGTTGCCAGTGGCTGACTTGCATTTGTCAAGAAGTGTTGCAAGGAATGATTTCCACAGTTGTATGCAGCTGCTATCTACACTGTACATTGCAGAAAATGAACACTGCAAACAACCGTCGTATTCACCACTACGACTGTACATAAGTATGTCAACTGTGTAGCCGAGGGTCTGAAGGAACCCACTGGAATCACATTTACAGCGGACGGATTGCTGTCGCCAGTGGCTGACAAGCATTCGTCAAGAAGTGTCATAAGGAATGATTTTCACAGTTGTATGCAGCTGCTATCTACATTGTACATTGCAGAAAATAAAACTACAATTAACCGTCATATTCACCACTACGACTGTACATAAGTATGTTAACTGTGTAGCCGAGGGTCTGTACAAGCACACTGGAATCACATTTACAGCAGACGGATAGCTGTTGACAGTGGCTGATATGCATTCGTCAAGAAGTGTCGTAAGGAATGATTTTCACAGTTGTATGTAGATGCGAAAATTACATTGTATATAGCAGAAAATAAAGACTCTTCAAACAACCGTCACATACACCACTATGACTGTGCAGGTAAGTTTGAGCTGTGTTACGCAATTTCACAACAGACGGGAAGCTGTTGCCAGTGGCTGACTTGTATTCGTTAAGAAGTGTCGCAAGGAATGATTTTCACGGTTGTATGCAGCTGCTATCTATATTGTACATTGAAGAAAATAAACACTGCAAACAACCGTCGTATTCACCACTATACGACTGTACATAAGGTTGTCAACTGTGTAGCCGAGGGTCTGTACAAACACGCTGGAATCACATTTACAGCGGACGGGAAGCTGTTGCCAGTGGCTGACTTGTATTCGTCAAGAAGTGTCGCAAGAAATGATTTTCATGGTTGTATGCAGCTGCTACAGTTTCGCTATCTACACTGTACATTGCAGACAACTTAGAACTCAAACACCCGTCATGCACCACTACGATTGTACTTTTAAGTGTTTACTTTTAAGTGTTTTAACTGTTTTGCGCGGGGTCTACACAAACCCACTGACATCAAATTCTCATCACGGATGGGAAGCTGTTGCACGTGGCTGACTAGTATTCGTTAAGAAGTGTCGCAAGGAATGATTTTCTCGGTTGTATGCAGCTGCTATCTACATTGTACATTGAAGAAAATAAACACTGCAAACAACCGTCATATTCACCTCTATACGACTGTACATAAGGTTGTCAACTGTGTAACCAAGGGGCTGTACAAACACGCTGGAATCACATTTACAGCGGACGGATAGCTGTTGCCAGTGGCTGACTTGTATTTGTCAAGAAGTGTCGTAAGGAATAATTTTCCCGGTTGTATGCAGCTGCATTCTACACTCTACATTGCAGAAAATGAAAACTGCAAACAACCGTCATATTCACCACTATACGACTATAGATAAGGTTGTCAATTGTGTAGCCGAGGGGCTGTACAAACACGCTGGAATCACATTCACATCAGATGGGAAGCTATTGCCAGTGGCTGACATGCATTCGTCAAGAAGTGTCGTAAGGAACGATTTTCACAGTTGTATGTAGATGCGAAAATTAAGACCGAAAATTACATTGTATATAGCAGAAAATAAAGACTCTTCAAACAACCGTCACATACACCACTATGACTGTACAGGTAAGTTTGAGCTGTGTAAGCTTTTGTACTCAGTGAAGATGTATCACAGGGAGTGATATTCACACGTTCAGCAAGATACGGAATCCACAACGAAACATCCGTTCAACATGACCTAAAATGTTTTTTTGTCTAAGGGGCGTCGGTTGTTTACCAAAGTCTTCATGTGCATTAAGAGAATGCAAGTTAAGAGAATGCAACGAATATTGTAGATCTCCAATCATTTTAATACATTAAGGAGACAGGTGAATTAACCTGAAAAGAAATATTCGACAAGGATCCCATTGTCCTAATCAATCTCAGAATTACCGCCATGAAATACACTTAGAATCCTGAGGTGTGAAATCCCAAAGAATTAAAAAGTCTTCTGTTTTGAATTGTCTTGAGGATGCTAGACCGATATACTTAAGTGAAGTAGTCACTTGGAATCTTGATGGTAAACATCTTAGTCAGCTGATGACATGTTTTCCTATGGCACAATAATGGAACATACATGTATTAAATTCAGAGCTCAGTGGCGAAGGAAACAGGCAGGCCGGAACATTGGCAGACCTACCTAACTTAAGAAGCCTTTAGAAAGGATCGAGGCCAGAGGTCTCCTAGCAACTCGGATTACACTATGGCTCCGCAAGCCGGACACTCAAGAAGAAGAAAAACATCGTACTCATCATATTTCCGAAGCATCTGCCAAGCGGTAGAAGGGCAGAAACCAATAGAATAATGAAGAATATGCGAGTTACGGAGCAGAAGATAATATACAGAACAAATTGCTACACTATGACCAACCATTGGGCAAATTGAAGCAAACCGAGCAACTTCATAGATTTCAGCAAATCTTTTGACAGTGGCCATATGAAAAAGCCTGTGAAGAACATTTGAAATCTATGGCCTACCTTAGAGGTTTAACATCCTTACAGAGATTCCAAATGTGCATTCAAAACAACTTTAAGACAGAACACCAGCATGGTTTCAAATGGAAATAGGTGTAGACAAGTATGCATCCTGTTACCCTTCTATTTATATTTTAAGTTCGGCATATAATTTGTAATGAGACGTGTACAAGAAAGCATCGGAATACAATAAGATTCCAGAAATCTGTGCAACCAAGACCTGATCGCAGACGACGTTGCCTTGCTAGACACCTGTACCATATAGCTCCAGGAATAAACAAACAACATTTGCGTTATTTAAGAAAAAGTTGATCAACGAATCAACAGGAAACAAATTAGTTCATGAACATCAAAAGTTGACCAGAATGCATGAAAGTGCATGGTCAGAAGGTGGAACAAGGGCTTCACATGTCTGGGTAGTGATATCAGCGAAACTGGCTCAGTGGATAGAGTTCAAAGAGAATCGGGAAAAGTCATCTCCCTCGAGTGGAAAATGTATAGCAGTATAAGAGTTGTCAATAAAGATAGATTAAAATAGGGCCTACACCTGGCAGTTGAAACTGTGCTGAAACTTTGCCCCTAACAAGTTCAAAAACAAGGAAGCTTAATGTGTTTCACCGAAGATGTATAAAAGAATATTAAGAGTCTGACAGGCACAGAACACCTTTCAGATTTCTTTCTTTTTCGTTTGAATTTCATTGTTTGAACACAGGGGGCTGTCCAGGCACAAGCTTTGGCTTTTTTCCCCAACCTCCTCCGTTTATGACTTGGTTGTTATATATTGTTTCCATTTTAGTACTTCATTGGAAGAATGAAAGTATGGGGGGGGGGAATCTAATCAAATGGAATCAAATCAAAATTACTTGAATGGATCTGAAAATCGCAGGAGACTCCGCTCTTCTTCTGATGTCACCCGGCTGGTTGTTCCTTGTTCCAACAAGAAGGCGGGTGACAATTCATTCTCTGTTGTTGTCCCTAAATTGTGGAATCAACTACCGGTTGACATCAGGGAAGCTGCGTCTACAGTGATCTTCAAGCGCCTACTCAAAACACACTTATTACCCAATGCATAATAGTTGTGGTTTTTTGTGTGTGTGTATGTGATTTCTTTGTAATTTTTAGTAACTGTTTAAGCTGTTTGTTGTGAGGCGCTGTGATCGTTGTAGAGCGCCATATAAATGCTTGGTATTATTATTATTAGTATTATATAAACTGAGATGGTTGGGTGATGTGTGTTACATTCCAAATGAACGAAGATGGAGACAAACAATGGAATTGGAAGCTAGAACGGAAAACAAGGAGAGGCAGGCAAGGAGATTAAAGACCCAAATATTCCCTATAATAAACAGTGTTTAAATATACATTTTTGGCAATTCGGAACATATTTTTGATTCTAGCTGACCTGGTTGCAATGATTACTATAAACACGTAATTCTATTTTACCAGTGAAGCTGACGACATAATGTCAGGTGCATTTTGAATGTGAACTTCAATTTTCCCAGAATGTCAGGGGAATACGCCGCAGCGTTCGATTAGCCCCATGACAAATACCCTAAATGCAATTTTAATTGTTCTAGAAATTAATACATATTCCTGTAGTTATAGATAACTGTCGTCGGTTAAAGATGTAACGATACGTAATATGTTGGGTGCCGTGGCCTCGTGGTCCGGAGTAGTGACCTCGTGGTATCCGAGTTATTCTTCAGGTTGTGGGTTCGAGTCTAGACTGGAGTTACGTTGCATGTGCCCCTGGACAAGACAGTTTGTCACTCATTGCTTCTCCCAACTCATGAATATTGGGTACCTGCAAGGGCAGATATAATTACTGTCATTGAGCTTAGCCGTTTTGCCCCGAAATAGCATTGAGCTTTATACTAGGTGGGTCAAAATAAAGGAAACCCAAATGGCTGGACTAATTTTGGAATGAAATGTTGCCTGTAGCACTTTCAAAATCTAGAATATGAAAGCCCAGTCATTAATTTTTTTTTTTTTTAGCACAAGACTCATTCAAATCACTTATGTACTTTTCTACTTAAATTTTTAACACAAACTCTGTTTTAAAGTTCTGTCCACAGTTTAAAAAAAGGGTAAGTGTTCTTTCAGCAAAACGAAAACAATTACCATACCTAGGATGCGTGTGAATTGTTTTTGTTTTGCTGAAAGAACACTTAATACTGTTTTGTGATCTGTGGACAGAACTCAAAAACGGTTGAAATAGAATTTCAAACTATCTCCAAATCACGTGTACACTGTACAGTGTATGTGATTTCAGTGGAAAGGTAATTGTTTTAGCTCAGCACGTAGCTAGCTCAGGTTCGCCGCACTTGAATTTCTTTTCCGTAGGTGGGTTGCTCCAAAGTCATGAATAATTCAATAGCTTCGATCGGGCCAGTATGTTTATTCACGAAACACAACAATGATATCAAGAGCGTTGTTGTTATTTAGTCAACCAGTTACCTGTAATTGTAAAGCATATTAAAGTACAAACGTCGTCGAGCTACCACACAGTAGCCTAGTGGATAGCGAGATGAGCTATGGTAACAAAGATCCCTGGTTCGAATCCACGTCGTCGCTACTCATTTTTATTGACTATATTTCATCTCTGAATTTATTGTTGAGATAATTTTATTTGAAGGAGAAAAAGAGAACGAGCACCTAAGTGTCTTGCAACGATTCGAAGGAAAACTAAATTATGCATGACATTTGAGTACCCCACCTACGGAAAATAAATTCGCCGCCCACTGTGATTTTTTTCACTTCGCTAGGCAGAAAACGCAGCAAAAATTCACCGCACATTGTGCAATCTACGTGTTCGAACAAACGGCCTTGAATGACTGGATGCGCAGCACGTAGCTTTTGTGTGCGGTGGGCTTTTGAAACTCAGGCACATTTTGTGAAAACACAGTGTGAACAGTTACACAATTTTAAGGAATGTTATAAAACCATGTTGTGGTATACTTACAACGTGAGTACAAGTCAATGAACGCTGGACTTGGGATTATCTTGGTGACACGATGATAAGTTGAATCTGACAAGTACTTCTCCACGAAGAGCTAAAAATACCAATTACACAGTCACCGGGTATCTAACTGTTTTGTGTGCTTTCCAGGAAGGTTAAAGACTTGCAGGTAACCGTTCTTTTTACACAGCCTGCAAGTATAAATGAGAAAACAACACAATAGCAAAACGGTGAATATAATTATCACTTAAATAATTTATTGAAACAGAACGAACAACAAGGCTGTTAAGTTGGTCCTTTCACTCCCTGCTCCGAGTCAAAACGTTGTCCTTTTATAGTACACTAGCCCCTTTCTATGCCCACATTTTAATATTATATTGAAATACCTTTATTGTTATTCATATCAGTGATACAATAAGAACATTAAGAAAATGCATTTATTTATAATTCATAAATACCTCAGACAGTTTAAGCTATTCCTATTGGTCGAGAGCCCGTCACGTGGCCGGTCTTAAACGGATGATAAAGACATGGCTAGCTGGTCTTAAACACTTTTCCAGTGTCACAATAAAATGTGGACTCCTAAAAATCCAGTGCCTCTTACCGTTTCATTGGTTGAACGTTCACAATCCTCACGTAGGCATGCGCAACACTACAAGCGAGTCAGAATTTTATAGTTCCAAATTCAAAACGCAACGCCCCAGGTGCGTTCTGCGTGACATCGCGCAGAACATGTTACGCGCGCGTCAATCTCCATAAAAGGGTTGTTTACATCTTACTCGCCAGCTGAACACTCCATTATTTTGCTAGAGGGATGTTTCAAAAAGCATGAAGTGAACTTGTTGAACAAAATCGGGATTTTTTGAACGAATTATTTGATATTTTTTTACAGATAAGGTATTTATGAATGGGAATAAATATGTGCTCGGTCGGTATTTATCACTCTGTTTAATACCGCTTAGAGTCTGGGTGCTGATAATTACCCTCGCCTCCGGCTCGGGTAATTATCAGCACCCAGACTCTAAGCGGTATTAAACGAGTGATAAAAACCTCCGGAGCACACATTTATTCCCTTAATAAACACATCTACATTTTGTTCATTATCACACAGAAAATGACAGACATGGACAAATTCAGCACACATACATGTACATGTACATACACCAATGTAGCAGTAAAAAGGAAGAAGGGGACCTAGGGCTCGGGGGTAGGAACAGGGGGAAATCCTGAAAGGGCTTGGCATGGCAAGGTAAAAAGAGGAAAATTCCACCATCTGGAGGGGGACAAAGCTATAAAAGTGGCAATGTGGGTGGAACATGTATTAAAAAGGGAGAAATTCAACATGCACCGAATACTTGCAATAAACACATAAAACCCTATCGTCTGGAGATAGAAAAAAAATGTATGGCAGAGTGGTGCCGGGATTTTGCCTTTGATGATACAAGCATGCCATGGAATTTGACACACAGTCAGAGTACGCCATAAGAAAGAGATTTGGTTTTATAGGGCCATCGCAGGTTTTTCCTTTAAAAAACAAATATAGGAAAAATAACAAGCAATGGCCGCCATATGGATATTGACAAAAAAGAACATGAATAAAGGGCTTGTTAATATTCTAACAATATTTTTCAAAGGACCAATCTGCGATGGCCCTATGACTGCGTATGCGTCAAATTCCATGCTTGTATCGTCAAATGCATATTCCCCAAATTTGTCTCTATCTCTAGTCTATTAGTTCAGTGCGTGGCCATAGAATGGGGTAAATGCACACAGTCCTTTGTTATCATCACTCCACGTACAACCATGCATTTACATGTACATGTACATGTACTTGCACAATACCATGACATAATGCACTAAATTATGCTAAACACCCACCGTGTGACGGAAACAGTCTGTTGTAGCATTCCATATGTGTGTACTTTGTGAATTCTCTCTGGTTATTCACATGACTGGAGCACTGCTTCTGTCGTAAGTATAGGACAGCCTTGCTGTTGTATGGCAGTACAGGCATATTGAAGTCCATACTGTCCCTATCATAACGACAGTACTGGACTAGTCGTTTGTGAGGTGACTCGTGCATCCATCCAAGGCCCTTTGAAGCCAGACTGCTTTGTGTACGTGTACGTGTATATGCTTATGCTTTATAGGCGTACAGGCAAGGTCAAGTACTGGACGGGGTCAATCGTTTTATTACATGTACATGTACATGTACATGTACGTACACGCCTTTTGGACTTCGACCTGGTACAGAGTGGTATACAATGTAGTCAGTCGAATTGCGTACAGGCCATGAGCGAGCAAGGGAAGACAAATGACCTCAACCTCGGTTATTCCTCCATGGTTACACCATACAAAGACCCGCATAATGAGCTCGTTTGGGTTTTTTCTTCTATTATTAAAATCAATCATGTACACCTACGGGCCTTATACTTTAAAAAACACTTTTTGGATAACAAACGTCTACTTAATTTACAGTGGGAGTTGAAATAATGCTTAATGGAAAAAGTTTGTACATGAATACGGGAAAAAAAACACTGTGCGTGGTGTGCGCATTATTTTGTGAGCGTCTCCGATACGGTCAGCCTGCCAATCGGCCATTGGTGGCATATGATTTTGATCGTCTGCCTATTTCATGCATTTTGTTCGTTTACAATAATAACACCACTATAGAAATCCAAAGAAGACAATTGAAAAGATAACCCGTTTAAGTTTTAGCTATAGTGGGTATACTTTTCCAGAAACAGCGAGAAACCGTGTACTGTACGAGCTGTTGATCACAAAACCCAATTTCGTATGATTTCCGGATACAATTGACCGATCATTGCAATTAATCAGCGGTTTGATCAATCCCTTCACATTCTTCATATGCAACTTGCAAGCAAGCTAGACGGAGTAATTTCACGGATTATATTAGTACAAGTACGATCTTTAAACCGTAGGCCAACAGGGTTTTTTGATAATACAATGACCGGTATATACTGGTTTGGGATAAATGCATTATACTCTGATATATACAAGAAGCTAGCCTATACCGTACGTACCTCTTATGTGTGTGACTGTACGTGCTGCATGTATGTCTGGACTCTCATGGATGCATGCTCACAGTGTGAAGCGTCCATCTTCCTTCTGCGGGCATATGCACGTTACTACTTGATCCAGAAGCCTGTGCCCTGATGAGCATATCCAGTGATGGACTACAAGTTAATGATTGACGAGACGGCCCCAGCTGGTCCCAACGGAAACGATAAATCTGCAACAGGATCGAATACAGTGCGGGTGGCTTCGTAAAATATTAACTCATGGTGGGTTAATAAAACATGCACTCATCGTCATAGATGATGATTATGAGTAATGGTGTCTGGGATGGTGTGGCATGCGCATGCGCGTATCGTTGGTAATGGGTACATCCCCGACACTGAAACCTGCAACGGCAAAGACGCACACAGGAACAAGGAGAAACTGGATATATTCAATTGATTTTTTTTTTGCTGGAAGCCCCTTCCTTTATGCCCAACAGAAGAAGTCGACAGCATTTTATGAGCATAAGGAAAGGCTGGATAGGAAAGCACGCGTCTGTAGAAAATATATAACTAATCATCGATTTTCAAATATAGGATTCCCTCTCGTACCCATGCAGTGGCCTCCGCAGCGAGGAATCGTTTTACATTTCGACATCACCTCGTGTTCGATGCATCACGCGTCATCACGGCTCCATCTCTAGTCCCAGCTATTGCACTGTACATGTATACCGAATGGCGTGAATTGCGGTCAACCACAAACACAAACGGTTCCCTCATAACACTGTCGTCTTTTGTTGTGTTGGACGATGGAGGAAGGCCCTCCATGGTTGGACTGACCTTTACTAGGCAGGACCATTCACACACGAATCACAGTTCTGTACGATGAAGTGTTTTGTGCACCCGTGGCCTCGATCACGCTTACAGTACGTTGCGTCTTTATTGTTCCTCTTCAATAGGCTAGCAATATCCCCAGCATGGAGCCCGTGACGAATATATGTCGCTTTTCTCCTTTCAAGCCTCGGTTTTTTTTCTTTTCAGTTTGCATGGCACTCTGCGCAAGGTTATAGCCTTATGCGCCATTCTCGCCAATTGCCAACAACAAAAGGAACATAACACACATATCCGCTGTCCATGGCGTTACGTAACTGCATTGTGCAAGTGATACGTGCAACTGATACGATATCGTAGACATGTATTACGCAACCTTGTCACACACTATAAAACATGCATGAAGAATCACTATACATGTACACGATTGTGTTTGCCCGACAGCGCCGCTAACTCATCAGTATCCGTTTATTATTACATGTATTCTCTGACTGATCCATATCTTGATAAAGTGCACTTCAAGGTGAGTCAACAAGGTGGAACCCAACCCCCCCCCGGAAAAAAAAATCATATTTAAAGAGGTATGTAGCACCAAAAATAATAATGACAGGAAAACCTTTTTCATAATCTACTTTAACATGAAACTGAAAATTGGCTTCTTAGTCATTATTATTTGTGGTGCCACATATTATATTTTAATATGAAATATAATTTGGAGGATTTGGGATCCGCTTTTCTGACTCACCCTGTATTAATATGGTTCATGCACGCGGACCACATGCGTGAATGCACTTATCATACAGTTGCATCCGATTCATGACGACCTATCATTCACACACAGTTATCTCAACGGTATTATGCGGGTGCCTAGCTGTGTCGTGTATGTAGCTGGGGCGAGTGGAAGTAAGGCCAACAAAAAAAATATTCGGTCTCTGGTCAGACCAAAGTTCCGGAATTGACGCGGCAATGCGGCTTTTTTTTTTTTTTGCTTATTTTTTTTCGTCAAGCTTGGATTGTACAGACAAGGTGGGGTACTATTTTGCTTTTTTGGTGTCCTCATGTATATTGGTGTCCTCCATAATTTACCTTGGTGCTTCCGATCATTTGCCTTGGTGCAATTTCCCATTCCTTGGTGCTCTTTGGTAAAACAAATTGTGGAGGTGCGGAAATAGAGGGCGCTGTTGGAGCAACCGCGGAACATTTTGGAAAAAAAGATCGACGTGCATGATTAAATCGACGCGCGCGCTGACCAGAGACCGACTTATTTTTTTGTTTGGCCTAACATGGATAGCAACAATAGATGATCTTCCATCCACTCTCCGCACAATTGAGCGGTTAATACCACTACTGAACATTTGAATAAACTGAAACCGGATGTGGAAACTATATTTCTGGTCTCCTCTGCGAATGGTTTTATTTAAAACAGACTGGATATTATTAGTTCACTTTAATAGCCAATGGGCTATCCCTTAATACTGCCAAATCAAACTACATGTTATTTAGTAATTCTGCTAGTGAACTTCCATGTGAAGTCAAGATTAACGATTCCATTATTAAACAAACTCTTTGCTGTAAATTTTTGGGATTATTTATTGATTGTGGGCTAACATGGAAAAGTCATATCGATCATATTTGTAAAATAATCGCTAGGAATTTTGGTGTTGTTAATAAGATTAAACATTTCTTTCCCGGACCCGTTCTTGATTCTCTGTACAATACCCTGGTTGTATCATACATTAATTATGGGATAATCGCATGGGGAGGTGCCGCTGACAAATATTTAAACAGACTTCTCCTCCTGCAGAAACGGGCCCTTCGAATAATAAACTTCTCAGATTTTAATGCACATACAGATCCCCTGTTCTTAAAACATAAAACTTTAAAACTCCATGATATTTATCATTATCAGCTTGGGTCCCTCATGTACAAGGTCGCCAGTAACAATATACCTTCCTCCATTAAAAGTATTTTTTCTCGGAATCTCGAAATTCATTCTTACTTTACTCGTCAAGCCTCTAATTTTCACATTCCATACACCCGTACTTCTTTTGCCCATAAAACGGTTAAACACGAGGGACCCATGCTTTGGAATTCAGTTCCTGATAAACTTAAAGCCTCCAAAAATATTTCGACCTTTAAACGTATTTACAAATCTTCTTTGTTAGAAGCTTATAGCTGAATCTCTGCAATGCAATTGTTCATTTTAATCCAGTTAGCGAGCCTACATTGTATATAGCCCATGTCATTATGTACTTGTCGGTTTTTGTCTGTTCACATCTGTAAGTTAAACTTAGCTTTTGTAAGCAACATGTGCACTGAGCCCTATTGGTATTTTTGTCTCCCAATCTCACGCCCTCTCTTTTATCTTCTTTCTGTAGGCTCAATGCACGTGTTGGCTTTTTATAGGGACCATTGCCTACAAGCTTTGCTTCTTAATGGATCCTTCTGCAGTATCACTTGTTCGTTAATTGCATCTTTATATATCCATTTATTTATTTATTTATATATTACTTTCTATGATTAACTTTTGTTGGATTAATACTGTGGAACTAAATAAACCTGAAACCTGAACCTAAAACAGACTGGATATTTTTTATAAAAATATGGAGACAATGAAATCTATGTACATAATCTCGGTGATTAAATGAAATCAATTATTGTGGTGAATAACCAAATATGTTATACTTGTATAAAACGACAGTCAAATTTTTACTGGTGCAAATATCCAGGGATCTGAAATATAATAAAATGCAATAGAGGATTGCTGTGAACTAATATGTCTGATCATTCAAGTACATGGGCTAAATTAGTGTTAGCCTCTACAACACAGCATTGTCTCAGTTAATAGTTCAAACAAATTTGGAATTACCATTTCTTATCTAAATTTCAAAAAGGAGTATATCTCTTCAAATACAACATGTCAATCAGCAAGTGTTGCCTATTTAGCAAGAACAGTTAAAATGCAAGAAGAAAAAATTCTTGCTTCCGCAATGGCATATTACCTATGATAATGCAGAATATATTTCTGAGTGCGTGCTGTATGTTTGAACAGAGCCAATATTTCCTGGAATAATGGGAGAGTCCATTTCAAATACTAAATTTGAACATAAATATTAGCAAACCTTTATAGTTGAGCGTTCTCATTTTGCAAAAGAGACATTAAATAGTTTCGTAAAAAAAACATATGTAGGAAAATTCACTTTGTGAACAATTTCCTTTTCCTTTTCCAAAGCCAGGCCGAAAATTGAATTAAATGATTATTTACAATAAAAAAAAAAAACAATCCGACATCGCCACCATGATCATTGAATCAGTGAACAAATGTCTCGACACTATTTGATGTAAATTGACAAGTATTATTTTGCCAAGCTTTTTATCACGTCACGATTACCATTGCTATTAAAATGGAGCACATCGTGGTGTCAGATTTTAAAACGGCCTTATTAAATTTAAAGGTACGGAGAGCACGCAAGAAGATTTTCAGATTGTGGCATAACAATACAAATAAAAGATACTGATTTTGAATGTCATCAAATGTCACTTCACTCACCACTTATTGGGCTGATCTACGTTCATGCCAAAATATCGACGCCGAAACAACGCTCGACACAGGGGCAATTTCCAGGTATGGGCAGTGCCGGTTGGTGTCGCTGATCGGGAACCACATCCAACAATTGTAACACTTGAGAGTGCAGTGCCGTCGAATTGCTAGTGTTGTCGCAACGCAAAGTTGGATCGAAATCAACCTGTAACCTCAGCTCTGCCCTACAGGAAAATTACAGGACCACGTCCGTAATTCGCGCTATTTAGTTTAACAAAGCGCGGTATGTAAAAACTCGCTGAAATTTCTATTAACTTTTGAACGCAGCGCGCAACCAAGGCGGGGGCGCTGTCCGTAAAAGAGAAAAAAGTTAAGTTGGCCGCGAGAGGGCGCTTTGCGAACAGTATGCAACATGATGTGTTGTATTTACAAAAGTTATGATGGAATAAGGGACCTGTCGAGTTAAGGTCAGTGAGAAAACACGACTGGTCAAAAGAAGGCTGTAAGAAAGTTTTCAAATAGGTACTCGACAGGCTATTGTGTACAATGTACAGTGGGGCTGCTCGCTACTGACGTGTACATGTACACTCTTTTGTCCACGAAGAAACTTAAGTACGCGTCTCTTCTCGCCACTATGACTGTGGCTTGATGGACTACGTATTTGGTTCTCCGCGCCTTTATGTCCTTGTCGAGTGGTTGGATTAGACGTATGCACTTGGGAAGCAAGAGGTCGTAGGTGTGAGTCCCTCCCGAGTGATTTTTTCCGACCTTTTTTGGGGTCTAACTTCCAATCGGGAGGTAACACACTGAGTATACAGTGTTAAGTAATACGTCGGTGAAGGGCTAAACCTAATTTGATTTACATCACCCCGATGCAAAAAACCCATCTTATTATATAGCTTTATTTTGATCAACGTTGGTATCAGGCTGAACAAGATTCGTAGTGTCCGTGTGTAAAAGTCACGCTATCTGCAACGTCATTTAAGATCCCTGTGTTTTTAAGGGCAAGTTTTGTTTTCAATTTCTTGATGCAAGCTGGGAAGTTTCGGATTCGGGACACCAGAAACCATTTAATCGTGTCGGGATTATATTTGCATCTTTATAAAACCATTGAGCGGTAGGAAAACTTCACCTGAAATTTGTGATGGGTAAGTTTAACTTCCTTCGCAATGTTAGTGAAGGTATTTACTTTTTTGAGTGGGGGGAGGCGGCTGCTGTCCGGGGGGGGGGGGGGGGGGGGGGGGGGGGGTTGGAGAGGGGGAGATCCAGCGGCGTAGCCAGCGGGGGTAAGGGGGTATTTTCACATTCATTGTGCGACAGTGTGCTTGGTCGTGCCCCTCCCTCCTCCTCCCGCCGACTCTTTTATTTTACGGATATGCTAAGTGTCCGGAGAGAAGAAAAAGTACTTTTCAGCACTGATTTCAAGTCCTGACCTTACCCACTCCCACCCCCACTCCCACTCCAAAAACTTCCCAGCTTGCGTGGTCATTGGGGAAGTAAATTCCAACTGTTTGGGTGCTAGTTGTGATTTCATTCGTAAAGTGATCGCCTTTTGCAGATATTGAGGAAACCACTTTGTTTGCATTGGTGATTGGTCACCGCTGTTCCCCAGACCATGCCCAGACATACAACGTGTATATCGCGTACACGACACGAAAACGTATTCGTACTCCTCCGTGTCCGATGTAAACAAGCGGTTTTCCCGTTTTTTTTCGGGAACGGTAAGGCATTACGTTGGTTTTCTTTCAACCAGATGTTTGAAATAGACTACGTAAACAATCCAAAACATGACATTTTCGGGGATTTCAGGATCTAGTGTCCCTTTAACCTTAAAAGGGCCGGGTTATTTTTATTATCTCTCAGCCGGGGGGGGGGGGCGGATTCCAATTTTCCTTGGAAAGTTTTTCGCTACGCGGCAACCCGTGGTCCGATTTTTATGTTTTTGGTATCAAAATATGCGCAAAGCTCGAGGCTAAAAAGTCATAACAGCTCGGGTCGCGAAACTTTTTTTAAGAGGCTATCAAGTTATCTGAAACACCCATCAAATTACGAACCGTATTTTCGCAACGTGTCTGCGTTTCACTTCGTTAAAAATCTAAATTATTGTATCACGCGTCAGTGTGTTGGCACCTAGGTTGGCAAAAATGCAGTTGGCCAACCACGGCCTGCAAAACTATGGAAGGTCCAACACTGCAAAAATGAAGAAGAGTTATTAAAGATCACCAAAATATTATTTGATACTTACAAATACAACATTTTCAACAAAGCTACAAAATAAAACTATGTGTTGATGGCGTTATGTTTTTGGAAAAATACGTTGCAAAACCACGGTTTCAATTTATGCGCTTACGGCAGCCCATACAAAATGGCGCCAATGTTTACAAACACTACAAACACAAAAACGGACTATACGCCTCTGTATTAATGACGTCACACCTTCTTTACACGTGCACTTTCCTATGGAGCCAGTGGGGGCCCACGGTCCACTGAGCACCATAGGAAAACACTCACGTAAACAAAGTGTGATGTCATTAGTACAGAGGCTTAAAGAATTCAGTTTCGTCAACCGATAGTTCAAAGAAGGGCCATGGTTGTTGCTTGGCAACTTCACTTTCGTTTGAAAACAACAGGGGGCGCAATTCATATTCAATGATAATGAACGCTTAGCCTTGCGACTGTCAGCTGATGGATTGTAACACCCAAACTGTCATTATCGATTGCAAATCGTCCCTCTTGTCGGATAATTCGTACCCACGGCCGTACAAAAAAATGTCCACATGAAAAGCGCCACCTAGTTTTAAATGGCATTCAGCTCCGTTTACGTGTAGACCTAAAGATCTGAAGAAAATGCTTCAAAGGCCTTTTTCTAATTATTTTGATTTTTCGAAACACCACTCTAGCTAAGTAACTGAGTGTCAAGCTCGCCTATAAGGCGTAATGTCACAAACCCGGGTCCCCCCTCACCCTCTCACACGCAATGTGTCTCCGGTCTCATCATAACAACGCTCAGACAAAATAATAAATGCAGGCAAATTTATAGGGTACAACTATTTATTTACACTATCTACACAAATATATCAAAATCACCAAATGGGGAGAATTCAGCCAAGTAAATTATAAAATGCAAACACCAGATTCAGACTCTAATTTCATGACCTATAGGACCAATATTAATACATACATATTCACCATACATCGACACTCCCAAAACCAAAGGGCTTTACAACCTGAAGTCGCTGAAAGGCGAAAAGCTAACAGTTCACTTTAGGATGAGTCTCTGTCCAGCGGTCCACGAACCAGTCCTTGCTTGACTAGGAAGGGATGGACGATTCTTGGGGCTTGGAGGATCAGATGTCCGCGACCTTGGTCTTGAGCGGAAGGGCCTCGGGGATGTATCGGCCGGTGGGATGTATCGGCGCAGTCCCCAACCAATGGGTGGATCCAACAATGAAAGGCGTGTGGACTTAACTCCACAAAAAGGAGCCCTGAAATAATATTAAATATAATAATAACCACCCACCCTATTTTCAGGCTGTAATTATAGAATCAACTGATCACACACAAATATTTTTATCAGCCCAAAAGGGCAGATTTGCAACGTAACGCATTCAAATATGCACAAGGTACAATACAGCACAATTGAGCCATACACTGATGTTTAAATGAATTAATTACTTTATACTAATGAAACAAATATTAAAATGAAACTTACAGTATATTACTGGCTCCTAAAACTTGGACCACCGTCAGAGGATGCAAAATTCGCTGTCTAAAACACAGCTCTTCAGACCAGGCAAACTGCCAGCCAAAATGGCAGGAAAAATCTATCTGCAACTAACGCTGCTGAAGGGTAGGCTATCGCCTTACCTGGATTCTCACACATCCACTCAGTAGTAAGACTTCAGCAAAAAAAATAGCTGAATCTTCAAAATGTTGGAGCTATCGCTCTACAGTGTGCTATCGCAACACGAGCCTGTCTGCTAAAACTGCACCCAATGCATGTATGTGCACACTTCAGTGAGCCAGTATTATGCTAATTTAACCTTAAGAAAGTTTACCTGCACATGCCACACACAGAAGTAAACTATGCAGGGCCACACCTTAATTTGCATAAAATGTGTATATAAAAGGAACTAGGTCAAACTTCGCCACACGTAGTTCAAACAAATCTTAAGGAACTTACACTTGGAGTAAAATATCAGGCTGACCTGTGACACGTCACGAACTCCTTTTGGGAGATTGCTCGCGCAGAATGCAGCTGTGGCGGTGTGTTGTGCATTTAGGACTATGAAATACTGACTCACTGGTGGTATTGTGTATGCCTACGTGAGGTTTGTGAACTTCAAACCAATAAAACGGTAAAAGGCACCGAATTTCTTGGTAGTAAATGTTCATGTTACACTGGAAAATGTATTTAACACCAGCTAGCCATGTCTTTATCATCTGTATAAGACCGGCCACGTGACCAAAATGAATGGTAAACTGTCTTTAGGTATTTATGAATGCCTAATGAAGATTCAAATGCTGTTTTGCTGCTATTTAAAGTTACAGTGTTCTTGCAAACAACGTTTCGATGTGTATATTTTGTTAAGCGAAACCAATCGTTTCTTCCGAACTTTTTAGGAAGACTAGCTCCCATATGTCCTGTAAATGAATCCAAATTGGCAAACTCTCGGGAATTGGGGACCCTATTTCCTCTAGTCTATTATTCAACGTTCCCTATTGAATGCAGAAACAAACTCATTAGCAGGGTAACCGTAAGGTCATGTCCAAATTCTGCTAAATGCACTTCAAAAATCTGTCAGATTGATCGAAAATCCGCCAAATTCCCCAGAATTACCATACAGCTCTATGAGAATTACTCGAAATACACTTTAAACACTTAAAATCACATGCAGATGTTGTAGTATTGCCTTAATTAAGGTTCAAATTACACTATAAACAATCTATAGTCACATGAAGATGTTATGAAATCGCATAAATTTCAAGTAAAACGCGGTTGCGTCACGACGAAATCCGGTTCGCAATGAACAACAGCAACTAGTCCAGCCAACATGTCCCGGGTTAGATTGAAAAGATTGAAGGCTTTTTGAACAAATGCACAATTTTTTTTCAAATTTGCTGTTTTTCTGTCAAAATCAATTGCTACAGAATTCTGCCAAAAATTTACCAAAAACTCTCATTCTGTCAAATTTTCTGTCAAACCCGTTTTTTTTTAAACTGTCAAAGTTAGCCGAAAATCGGCTAAAACGGTCACCATTCTCATAAGCTCCATGCATGGATACGTGCAAGTACCATATATATTACTGACCTCTTTGACACATTTCCTTTTTCATTTCCTTTGGTCGGAAACGTTTGTTTAGCGTCGCGGATGTAATTGGTGGTCTTAGACCAAAGTTTGTAGTTAGAATCATTGATACGCCACTGCAGCATAGTTAATATCTGAGTATTGTTAAAACTTAACCACGTTCTTATATTCCTCCACAATACATTAAATAATACTGTATACATCTGGGGGGGGGGAGGGGGTTAGATAAATGAAAGAGTTCATGATTATTAAATGCCTGATAATCTGATCTGATAATTTTAAGTTTGTCTTGGGGGATCTAATATTCATGACTCCTCAATTATTACACGTTAAACAAACCTTTCATCAAATAGAGAGAGTATTGTGTTAATTTATGTCAATTTCCTCGTCATTAAGTGCCATTCATTCTGCACCACTTAGTAGATCGTATATCATTTTCGACTTGGAAACAGTACAACTTGACTAACTTTAATTTTAGTTTTACTTCACTGATTCGGGGAATCACTTACTTCCAAGTCAGCATTAGTCAGCATGTATTGTCAGCATGTATTGTTTGACCCTGAAAATCAGTATTTTTCTGTCCTTATGTTTCGGTGGTTGGTTGGTTTTGTTTGTTTTTATATTAATACGTGTGTACCGTTCCCCTTGTAAGAAATAAATTAAGATGCTTCCAGTTCTTTCTGTAACAACTTGAGATTTAGCAAACATTGCTCGGCATAAGATAATGCATGTGCGTGTCCCATATACACCTTTCCCCCATTTTGCATGATATGATTGTGCAGAGCACTGTGTGTCTTAATAATGAGTCGTGACCAAAGTCTTTATTTCGAAACGTAATATTTGTATTTTAATGTGCTTGTATATCAAAATTGCAATAACGACTTGAACCGAGACTGTGGTACCCTTTGAACTTGGTTTTTCACGGAAGGAAATAAATATCAATTTGCATCAACGTCAGAAGGTGCGGTTGCACTGAAGTTCGTTTTGTTGTTTGTTCTTCTAAGTAGCTTGAAGATTTCCATGAACAAAAGTCACGTTACTTTTCATCTCTTGAAGAGAAATGTTTAAAATCCTTGGAGAGTTTTGCACGTGCACGTGTCTGTACGTAAGGAATCGTGGCCGCTTGCTTGAATCAAGGATTATCGACAATCGAATGTTCAAAACAACATTGTGAGTCAACAGATACAACACTTCAGCGGTAAGCTAGCTCAGTCGATTTGGGTTGTGAATCCGTTTTACATCTTATCAAATGTTAAAGCATTTGCAGGGGCATCTAATGAAATCAAAGATGAAATTCTTGATAAGAACCATTCGAACCGCCATTCTAATTGCTATGTACCGGTACGTCGACGCACCGCACTGTTGCCAGGCCGTGTGACACGGTTGACAATACAGCTCAGTATACGTAACCCGCTACCTCACTTACACGACCACACACACGTATACGGACATATACATGTACAGGGTGAGCCATGAAAGCGGAACCCAAACCCAACAATTATATTTCATATTTTAAAAAAATATGTAGCACCAAACTTAATAATAACTGGAAAGCCAATTATATAAGCTACTAGATGATAAAAAAATACTGAAATTGCTCAATCTGTTCAAAGAATATCACCATTTAAACACAATGACCCTAAAACCTCTTTCGTCCATTAATGCGATTTCAAGAATCGTCGTCACAATTGTTTTCAAACATCACCAGCGATCAATTTTAGTTTAAACGTTAACAAAATGCAACAAAGTCCTTTTGAAGGCCCGTCTTTTAAAAAAAGTGGATTTTATAAATCATATTGTTTGCCTAAGCAGGGTTGTTAATAAAGATATTACGTACTACAGTTTTTGACAGTTTTGAAACAAGTATTCTGTGTCATTGTCCCCTCCCTTGTCATTAGAAAACACAGATATCCCCATAGGCGAGGCCAAGATGGGGATAGGGGTTGGGGGGGGGGACATAAAGGACAAACACGAAGAAGAAGTAAACAAGAAAAACCCAAGATGCGAAGTCATATTGATGCTAACTTAATGCACATTTAACAACATGGGCGTCATTTTTTGCCGTTTCATACACAACCATGGGAATCTTGAGATGAGGAGGAAGGTTTTCCCACTAAAACTCGTCATTAGACATCTGACGTCAATATATCAGTCCCTCTCTTCTATTGTGCTTACAGGAAGCCAACACAAGTTGTCGTTTTAGCTTTGGCTATTGTTTTAGACCCTGAGGTACGATGTGTCTATCAAACTAGGAATACTTATTGACAATTCCACCCTTCAGCTGACACCTGTTTCAAAATATCAAATTTCGGGAAATACATTTTTTTAAAGCAAAATGAAGAGATCACAAGGTACCGCCATGACCGTGTCGGAAGAGGAGAAGAAAGAAATTGGCACGGGAGGCATTCATGTGACAGGTAAACTATAACATGACGCTGCAGTACAGTAGTAAATATACCTACTGCATACAATAGTACATTTATGATTCACGTTTTATTGCGCTTAATTTGACGTGTCTAAAAAGCCACATTTCACTTTTTTCAAGTGAGATAATCATAGTCATTCAATCTGTTTCCCTGAGAGTCGACACCTATATGCTTTGTACATTATTGTAATCATTATGGTTGGACATTAACCTGTTAATGGGTTTTTACTTGGGCTATAAATGGTAATTAATATTTGTTTTCGGACTTGTTTTAACTGTGGCAATTGTTTTCATTTATTAAAACATGGTATTCATAGCTTTGACTGATGAAGGTCTGCGTAAGCTCGCCGATCGACTCGGTCCAGAATGGGAGAAGCTGGCCACATATCTGGGCTTTGACATGGCACAGATTTACGGCTTCAAGACAAACAACCCAAGTCACGTGGCGAATCAAATATTCCAGATGCTCGTCAATTGGAGACAACGACAAGGTGCTAGTCCTGATCAGTTGGGAACTTTGTCCAGGAAACTGACAGAGGCCGACAGGAAGGATTTGGCTGCCATCATGCCCGGTAAAGATAAACTTAATTCAACCCGTAGCATCCGTTAAAGTGTAACGACCCAGCTTGAAGTGATCGATTAACAGATTGTTAAAGGCTTTACCGTCAATAAATTCAGTCGATTGCAAGGGTTGATTTCTCTGTCGTCAAATGAAATTCGTGTATTGGGGATAATCAAGCAAACAAAACATGATCTTACTGTCGTGTACCCACTGACCCTGTCATAGACCATTGTATAGTCCCCCAACTAATTTTGTGTAAAAAACGAAATGACATTGTTATAGCCAGTAAAAAAAATCGAACTAGAACATTTTTGGCGGACATTGAATGCAGACGTTGCTATATTTTGCAATGGAAATGGGGTGAGTTGGGGTTCACCCCTGTGTACATCCGGCTATGAGCCTCAGTATTATGAACATGTCCACTTAAGGTCGAATGGTGTTCAGCACCCCCCCCCCATGCTTTCGTATTTGCAACTTGTGAGAAAAAAAGTTTCAGGATTTGGGGGCTTAATATTCCACACCTGCTCTTCCCACCGAAGCAACAGAAAGTACAGTTGCTTGAAAATGCCTTATCGGATATCTTTAAATGGCCGCCATCTTCAGACATTTACCCACATAAATCGAACAGAGTGAGACCAAATATTTGTTATCCAGTTTTAGTTAAACTGTTTCCAAAACCTTACTGTGCTTTATGTCGAAACACTTAATGTTCAACAACGTTAAATGTTTTTTTTGCTCGTGGATATTCCATAGTTAATCACTATAAAATATTCATACGACGACAGTGATGAAAACGTGGACAAAATGACAGTTTTAATAGAAAAAATACTTTGCGCTTGAAACAAATTTATCAATTAAAAAAAAAAATAGAGTGTTTTTCTTTTTTGTTTTCTTTAGAAATTTTGGAATGTGTACGTTCTGATGTCCATCGAGAAGGGAAGGTGAATGTGGCTAATAAACAACCTGACAAGTACATATGCCACAAACACAAGGATGGCGTCAAACTATTCTATTGCAAAACATGCGATGAACTGATCTGCCATGCGTGTACTGCTGTAGATCACTCTAGACCCGATCATGACTTTATCGACACCGGAAAAGCTTCAAGAGAATACAGACAGTCACTGGAACATGACTTCGCCGAATTGGAGAGAGAAGTGCAATACCTCGAGTTGTCTCTACAGGACACAGTTGAAGCTAAGAAGGTTGTCAATGTAAACACAGCAGAGGCTCGAAAAGATGTGCAGGACAAGGCTGCTGAGGTCATAGCAAAGGTCAAAGCTGAGAAGGAACGACTTCTTGATGAGATCACGACCCACGAACAGGAACAAAATAAGCGGCTGGATGAGCACGAGAAGACAACGATTGACATGGTGCAGAGAAAGAAGCAGTCACTTGGAAACGCCAAGGAAGTCACGAGTGATGCATCAGACTGCAACTTTCTTTCACGCTACACCGTGATTAGCAAAGATTTAAAAAAGATGCACAGTCAGCATCTTGCACAGCATCATCACAAACTTTGGTATTTAAGGTTCAAGCGAAGTCAGACAGTCGATGACATCGATCTGGGCAAGGTGGATCAGGAAGGAGACACATGGCAACTGCATCATACATTTGGAGAAAAGGGAAGTGGTGAAGGGCAGTTTGAAGTAGCCAGAGGCATTGCTGCTGCAGCTGAACCTAACGAGATTGCTGTGACTGACTTGATGAACAAACGAGTACTCATCTGCAACAACCAGGGGCCTACAAACAACTACATTCCAATCAACGCAAGTACGTTGCTAGAGCGCATGCATTTACACACATTTACACACATTTTTTTTTTCTCTCGTTCAGTTTCGGACAGCGATTAAAACTTTATCCATGTCCTCTACTCCCTAGTTCATTTTCTCGAATAAAATCGCTCTGACATTTTCATTCCAGATACTCACTTAAATACACAGCATCAACAGTCATTTCCTTAGACGTCATCCACAATGCCTTCCAGGGCTATTTGGGGGTCAAGTACCAAGTACTACATATTACTACATGGGTTGTGCACACTTGTATGGAAAGAACTGCATACTACAGGTTACTACTCAGTAGTATTTTGTAGCATTGGTGGCAGTTAGGGTTAATCAGTGTTATTCAAATCAGTTATATGTTTCCCGAATCTTTCCTGCTTAAAATCATGTTTGTTTCGGAGGAGACATTGTATCGCTATTCGATCCTACACAAAATTCTTGTATACCTGTAAGTCCCCCCTTTCCCGACCCCCTCTTTCTCTTTCTCCCTGCGTGACACAGTTGACCATAATAGCCATTTTCATTGTCCATGTTGTCCTATATAATAATTGTTATTGTCCTATTCAAACAGATTTATCAACTCATTTCGAAAGCACTGTATCAGTGCGGAGTTAGTGGTACACTATCTAGGCATTCGCGCGCATGCTGATCGCACGTGCATGCAAAGCTTGTATTTCAGTGAAATCAGGATTACAGACAGATGGCCCATAAACAACAATAATAATGTGGTTAAAACAATTTTACTGACGAAATTGAACATCAACCATAACCCACTATTGAAATGTCTATTCACTGTTGGATTTAATTTATTCACCGTTGGATTTACCCGTACGGTATTAATGGAAATTATAGTCCTGGAATACTTCAACATCATGAGTCCTAACCCCATGTGAAACCTGCAGTTTATGGTGGTCATGCGATCGCGAACAAAATGACTTTAATCAAAATCCCTGCATATATTATACAAACTCATTCGTTCACATTGTATTACGTCACAAAATTGCTCGCTGTGAGCTGAACGTGTGAATGTCTGTTAGTGGATCAGTATCAATTGACACTCAAACACTCAGATTACTAGTGAATATTTGCATATCAGTCATGCTTTTAAAGTCGACAATAGTTTACTCGAAATACTCTCAGTTATCTGAATGATCGCATTCATAATTATTTTGCTTTTCAGATGATGTCGTTGCTGTATCGAATCACTGGGTGTGTGTTACCCCCAGCAAGTTGATGGTTTATCATAGGGACACCAGTGCCAAGTTTAGTTTCGGCACTCTGCCAGAGAGCGAGGATGGCATGTGGCTCATAAGTGTAGCAGCCATGCCGAATGGAAACATAATAGTGGGTGATAAGGCGGGGAAGGTATTGACTGAGCTGGATCCTAAGAATGGTGATATCCTACACACTATGCAAGTGAGGATACGACCTGACTACTTGGCTGTACTGAGCAATGGTTGGATCGTGGTCAGCGATGAAGACGAAGGACTAGTGGAGATAGTGGATGTTTCGAAAGACGCCGCTGTTACTGTAGGTTCAATCCAACCAACCATCGCCGGTAAACCGGTGAAATACTGCAGGGGTGTATGCAGTAACAGCTCGGGTATCTACCTTGCAGTGAGCACATGGTACAACACCACCAGTCACATTCACCAATATGAGTGCACTGGTCAGTTTGTCAGATGTGTGGCTCGGGGTCTTTACAATCCCCAAGGAATCACATTTACACCCAATGGACAGCAGCTGGCAGTGGCTGACTGGCATTCAATCAAGGTGTTTCACAAGGTGTGATGTCAACGATGTAAATCCGGCATGAAATCGTCTTCCCACGCCTAAAGTTGAATCGGTTTAATACGTATAACGCGCTTGTATTAATTCATGTTCTCCACCGGATATCTAGAAATGAATTTGAAAACAAATGTGTACACGTGAAAAAAAGGAATCTTGGTACTTGGCACCTGCTGGCTTAATGCCACCATGGGCAAATATCCCTTCTCATTTTCAACTCTGTTGACGAATCTAGGTTTGCATTATTCGGTTGAGTTCCCTACAACACAATTAACAGATTGAAGACACGCATATCGTCATTAACGGTTATTCGAAGCTGCACATGTTTGAATGTATAATCTCACCTCCCCATATTCCCCCTAGAATAATTTACATTTTTGGCGTTATCGATTTAAAAAGATAAAAATTTACACAAATAACTAATCTAAAAATTAATGTGGCCTGACGTTGCGAACTAGCAAGTTCTTCTTCAGAGGCTAAAACAGAAATGACAGAGGTACATACATTAACAAGGGGGTACACACAAACATGCAGGGATGAAAGAAGAAACACAAAAGGAGGATTAGGTGGGAAAGGTGTGGAAAGATGCAGGGGAGGGTGGATGAGAGAACAAAGAAACAAAGGGAGATGGCAAACCACAAGGGGTCTGGTATGAACAGGGGAGGGACCAGAAAGGGGAAGGAATCAAAGGTCACAGGGAGTGGGAACGGACAAAAGAGTGTGGGAGTGAAGGGGGATTATGCGGGGGGGGGGGACAGTATGGAGGTGGAAAGGGATGAAAGATGGGGGAAGATGGGTAAACACAAACAATGAAGACCAGGTGGATTATCTGTAACAGAAGACAATGGAGGAAGAAAAAGATTAATCATTTAATAACTAATGGCTTGTACATAGTTAGCTATAATTCTTCTAAAAATGTTTGTTATCACTTAATTAACCATCAGTTATCAGAAAACAAATCATGCATTAAATTAAATTAACTGTATTAGTAGATATGTGCTATTAATCAAAACAATCTTGTTTTGGACGCTACGGTTATTTTCAATAATCGTTGTCAGTGGGGATGTAGTGGAATCAATCACAATTCACTGACAGTCCCCGCAAGTCGGTCACAAGTCCTCCAATTCAAATCACAAGCTTTGCAACTTAGATTTGACAAAGATATTTCTTCATTACCTTTCGTCTATTATTGTGACTGGCCTTGAGACTGGCGTTGTGACTGCATGGACTTGTGACTGGAATTGTGACTGGCCTTGTGACTGCAGTTGTGACCGAGCTTGTGACTGGACTTGCGGTTAACATGTGATGGACCCGACTTGCCGGAAAAATGTTCACTTTACAATCATTACCAATATTTTGGATCGCTTTGTAAAATTCACGTTTAATACTTTACTGCAGCAATGTCGATATAAAAACGCAGTGCATAAGTGCATCGTGTAAATCGATGATGAGGTCGTTCAGCGTAATTTGTAGAATTTGATTATCAAACTATATGCAATACATAACCAATAATTAGGAATATAACAACAACAACTGAAGATAGCACATTATGTTAATTTGTTTTTGTCCTGAGTTAGGCTAATTTAGGTGAGATGGCTTCTTTGAGTTTGGTTGACAGGTTTGGATGCGTTTAGTTGGATAGGCTGGGACTATTTATATTTTGAAACCATGATAACATTTGATCCCAGCAGTGGATACCCTTAATCATTGAAAAGAACTTGAACTTTGCAATAAAAGAACAGCTGCATGCCCAACCCAAATTATTGTAACTCCGAAATTGCCAACAAAATAATAAATATAATAAACATTATATTTCAGTCAACGCTAGTCGGCAAACCGAACGATAAGTTTTCCGGATTCATAAATTAAACGATTTGGAATGCCACAAAATGTTTTGTTTAACCCTTCACCTTCTTAAAGAGCGCCACCAAGATAGAATCTGCAGACACTACTAAAGCTATGAGACACGGCGCGTAACAGACCGAGATTACCTTCCATGTCACCTGTAGAAAAATAACTTATCCGACAACAAAATCTAATAATGCTTCTTCAAAGGATGGTGGGGAAACTACAAACATGCAAATTTGACTGCACACCTAAAAGCAAGTTTCATTGATGCATACACTTTTTTTTGCTATAGTCCAATCTGGGCACGCTAGTAATTCTATCACAAAGGCCCCCTTCAATGGCAAAATCATTGTGTTGGCTATTCAGGTAATCCGTCACAGAGCAATTGCTTTGTACAGTAGCAAACACAACGGATTCTCAATTGAAGGGATCCTCGTGAGTGTACGGTGACCATGTGCCCAAATTCCTCCATTGATTCTTCAAAGAAATTACTGCCTGATAGTTTCATTATCGTTTGAAAACAATAGGGGGCGCAATTCATATTCAATGGTAAGTCACTTCCTGCTTGCGCATTTTTTTGGAGAGTTGGGGCCTAATCATGCATAGTTCAGTTTTCCTTTGAATCATGGCAAGACACTTAGCCTGTTCTCTTTCTCTTTTTGGGTTAAATTAAAATTATCGCAAAGATAAATTGAGAGAAAAAAAATAGTTGATAAAAATGGCAGCGACGACGTGGATTCGAACCAGGGATCTTTATATCCATAGCTCATCTCGTTATCTACTAGCTAGGCTTCTGTGGTAGCTCGACGACGGCCGCATTTTAAAATGCTCCAACGTGACTGGTTGACTAAATAACAACAATGTTCTTGATAACATTGTTCTTTTTCGTGAATAAACATACCTAGCAGATTGAAACTACTGAATTATGCATGACTTGGCCCCAACCGTCCTGGGAATACAATTTAAGCTTCCCTCGTCCATGACCATATCAACATCATTGGGCAACGATGGGTGTCCACATGTATAGACAGGCATGCATAGGTTCATCTGCATTTTCTACTAGTCATTGTTGATTGCAAATCGTGGCTCGTGTCGGCAAACTCTCATCTACGTCTGTAAATCATGTCCACATGAAGAGCTTCTTACAATGCAGTGCTCCATCATGCGTTCGCTATGATGTGTCCATTTTTCACCCGCCGCTCCCAACCTCTGGAACAACCCACCAGTTGAACTACGACAAACGTCTTCTTTGCAGTTATTTAAATTGTCTCTTCAATCAAATTTGTTCACCTCTCCTTTCTTTTCAGTTTGAATTTCACTTATTTTTGCTGTGAAACCTTACAGTTATCATTTAATGATGTTGAATGCGCCATGATCATTTTACTTGGCGGATTCGACGCTATATAAGATTTTATAAGATTTATTAATCAATTACGAAATTAATTAAAATACACTACATGGTTTCATGTAAATCAATTTGTTTTGAACACAATATTATATTTTGGAAATTTGTAGCCCGTCCCAGCCGAAAAAGATACTCCTTATTGGTAAAGGTTAAGAGGTAGATAGGTTCGTCAACGTCTTCAGTGTCGATGAGGTCTTTTTGGCGATCTGCAGGAGTTTGGCTGCCTCTGCCTTGCCGGTCTCTTGCACCATCTTGCTGAAGATACCGTCTTCCTTCTGGAGCAGAACGTAAGGCTCGTCAAACTCGATGAGCTGCCCTGCGTCGAGCACCTGAAAAACAACAACAACAACAACAACAAGACTTAATGATCACCTCGGGAATCAAAAGACACATTTCCTCCGAGTTGTTAAAAAAAACCCGACATTTTGGATGGATCAATCAAACACATCACATCACAATGTATTACAAAATCGGTCGCACCACGAACCGACTTATCTCAATTTAAAGTTTGTCATAAATTTGTAGGCCCATTTTCTTTACTCCCTGTGTAAGAATTCAAGCTGTTTCGTTTTTGCTATAGATTAAACTTTATTGTATGCAATCCGTGTGCATCTTAGTTGCTTAGTTTTTAAGAAATTCGGTTCTCAAGATACACGTCACTTCGTGAAACATGTTTTATCGTATTCCATACAACGCACGTAATTGCGCCAGAGACCGGGATACGTCGGTTGGTGAAACAATAAATTCACACTTTTCATGTCGATGCTTCTTGGTGACGTCATGGCACTATTGGAATTTGCGTATAAAGCGGTGTATCGTAAAACGTCACATCGTCGTGAATGATTTTGAAGTTTTTAGAGATACACCGCAGAGTCTGGTGAGTGTTTTTAATATTCAGATCAGTGAAGAGGAGCATTTCGATGCAATGTAAACGTTAATAACGAAAACTCAATTTTGCCAAAAATTGAGATACGCCGGTTCGTGGTGCGACCGACGTAATGCGAAAACAGTATGTTCTGTTGGTCAATCAACATTCTATTATTAAATCTCGCATGCCCTGAAGTCATACCATAACTTTGTCCGAGTCCATTATTGTGTTGAGACGATGAGCTATTGTCAGAACTGTGCAGTGTTTGAACCGCCGTCTGATGGTTGCCTGAATCAAGCGGTCAGTTCTATTGGAAGGAAATAAAAAAAAATAACAACTTTATATTTTTTACGACAATAATAAGATCTCTAAAAGCCACCGCCAAATATAAATAGGGATTTTGCCCACTTTTCAATTCCATCACTTTATCCAGGAATCCACTTTGACCATGAATGGTCTCAGCTCTTCAACTCAACACTGATCCTGTAAATCAGTAACAGGTGGAAATGAGCATTTATTTATAAGTGGTCTTTCCTCATTTTATTTTTCAGGGTTAGTGTAAAGCGCCAGCGAGTTTCTTACGGGCTATCTGATTATCTGTATGAGAAATAAAAAATGGTGGATGATACAGTTGATTTAGTTAAAACCCGTATGGCGTTTGCCAGGTAAATCCTAAGCATGTACACTCACCTGATGTCCACGTTGGCTGTGGCTTCGTCCACTATGAGGATCTTGTTCTTGCGTAGGATAGCCCTAGCCAGACACAGTAGCTGCCTCTGACCCACACTGAAATTAGTGCCTCCCTCAGTCAAGACTGCCTCCAACTTGTCCGGTAGCTCCTCAATCGCTGGTTTCAACTCAACCTTTAATTTGGGACACAAAAAGGCGCTCTTAGTAGTGAAAATCATATCCACAAGTAGCCTCTTCTTGTTTTCTACGATTCCCCATCTTCCAGAGATTTGTCTAGTTACCTGTCGCAAGATTTTTCATTGCTTTCAAGCCCCAACGATGGAAACCTTGGATTAATAATTCGGTTCACAGTTTAGATTACCTACTGCTGAAATCGATACCGAGCGACAGCCAGTGCGAGAAAAAAAAGGGCATTTTTATATCTGCAGTTTTAGATTTGTTTGTGTGTCATTGTCTCAGTGTAGCCTAAATGAACAAACAGGGCATAGACGAAAGCAGAACACATTACGTACCTCTTCAACAGCCCTCCATATATCAGAATCCGAGTGTTCACTGAAAGGATCCAGGTTCTTGCGAAGTGTTCCGCTGAATAGAACTGGGTCCTTTGAGCATGGAGAACCAGTAAAAAACAAGGTTACAAGAAAAATCGTTCTACGATATCACGAACTAGTTTTAAAAGCAGATACGTAGACATTATGTTCGACGTTAACAAAAAACTAACATCCCTTAACCTTTCCAGAAAAGTAGCAAAAGCACATGGTGTAGGCCTACTCGAGGTGATTCTTTTTCTTTTGTTACTGAACATGTGTACAGTTTGCTAAGTTATAATAATAATAATATTTATAATAAATTTGGAAGGCTAATCAGCCTTACTCGCAGCTGGTATGCTGAATTGCAAAGGACGCGGTTACAACGTGGTAGGGCCGCTGGCACGTAAAGGCGCCTATGGCTGCCGGCCACATCGACCCATATATGACCACGGAGCACAGCCTGAGATCGAAAATGTTTGATTTTTTTCCAGAGGGAGGAAAACTGGAGGGCCCGGAGAAAAACCCTCGTGGCACAGGAGAGAACCAACGCACAACTCTACTCACATTTGATCCGCGGCCGGGATTCGAACCGTGGTCACCTTGGTGAGAGGCGAGCGCTTTACGCACAAGCCACCCATGCCACCAATGCTAAGGGGCTTTCATTACCTGTGGGATGAATGAGACTTTCTTGCGGAGGTCATGCAGTCCTATCAGGGCTGTGTTGATACCGTCTATCATTACGGTACCTGTGGGCTCAGCCAGTCTCATCAACACTGTCATCAGGGAACTCTTGCCGGCTCCTGTCCGGCCTACGATGCCCACCTGAAAGCCGCGATATGATGGGTATAAGGATGATTCTTTAAGCCTTCAAAATTAGTGCTTGATGTAACTTGATTGAATTCACCAAACACAAATCTGTTCTAACCAGTTAATCATAGACCAAGCTATAGTTGATGCAGCAATCCCGAGAGAGCATTGATCCCACCTCCCTTCAAAATTCATGTTGGTATACGATCTAATTCTAATTAATACATGTATGGTCGTCGATTACATCGGAAAGTACATGCAGACTCTTCCTTCTTCAAATCACTCGGCTGACGCCTGATTCTGCTTTGCATTTTTGTTTTGGCAAGAATAACGATAACAAGTAAAGTAGAACCTTCGTTTGCATACATGGATATGTAGTCTCACCTTTTCTGTTGGCCTGATGACGCAGTTAATTTCGCGTAGTACCAATGGCCCATCATCACTGTATCTCAGAGAGACATCTTGGAGCGTAATGCCGCCATCTTGTGGCCAGTCTGGAGGTGGCTTGTGATCGGTTTGCAATGGTGCCTCCGGTTTGATATCGATGTACTCACAAACACGCTCTACAGATATCATCTGAACGTACATAAAAAGACAGAGTGTCACTGATGACACAGATAGCCTTCAATCACTTCAGTTTGTTCTGTCTACAAAATGTTGTAACGTCAAAACAGAAGGAATTTTGATGAAAATCTCTGATGTTGTCGAGTCCTGCATGGATGCACTGGGGACTGCCCTAATTACATGCATGGACATCGGAAGTGTCACTCTATGAAATGAAATGTTTGGTCAAACTAAACGTTAGTCACCAGATCAAAATTGTAAAATATCATCTTTTCTGACATCTCTCTGCTGATCACCATGATAGCTGATCCGCTCACATCCGACTTGAGTCGTGTCCAAATGCAGGAGATCATTTGTGGCTACAGATTTGGTTCTGGCAAAGCGACACGGTGAAAAAAAGCCGTAGCCACAAGCGTTTCTTTTGGAGAGGGATAACTGTCAGAGCTCACCTGGTTTTCTAACTCTGCACTCTGTCGCACCGCCCACTGGAACTCCCCCATGAGACCCATCGCATACGTCAAGGAGAGACCGACAATGCCAGAGTTGAGATCAAGAACTACGGGAAAAACAAAATAAAATACACCCTTTTTAACCAGATTATCTTCGACACGGACTTTGGCAAATTGTTAAGACCAATGGATACCAAATCTATCACTTGTGTCTTTTGTTGACCATCTGCTAAGCCTTCTAAAGTGAAAAACCCCTTCTTTAATCATTACTAATTAGTTGAAGCTGTTATAGGTATATTCAAGATGGCGGTCAACTGAAAACTTAGATGGTAATGCAAAGGATGCGCAAAGCTTGAAGATGAAGTAATAATAATCGGCATTTAAGAACGCTCTTTTTAGTACACTAAATAATAATAAAATAATAATTAGTTCTTATATAGCGCATTACATACGAAATCTCAATGCGCTTTACAAAGAAATTACTTCAATACTTCTAAAAAGCTAAATATATATATTACTAGTCCATTAAAATGTTTAGTTTGAATGTTATTTGAATACATTTAAAAGCTCATAAAACTACTAATACATCAAAAAGTTAATTAATATATACGGTAAGACCCATAAAAAATGCATTAAAAATCACAATCACCTGGCTGGACGATTACTTAATAAAAATAATAATAATAATAATACGTTCTAGTGCTGGCTTAAAAAACTTACTTTCATCCTTTGCAGCAGATAAATAAAAGTACATGTACATTATTTGAAGCGGTTTATCTAGCTGAAGGCAATTTTAAAAAGATGTGTTTTAATAACCTTTTTGAAGTGATCAAGTGAGTTTGAATCCCGAATATAGGCCGGTAAGGTGTTCCAGAGCCGGGGAGCTGAAAGCGAGAACGCACGATCACTGTAAAAAGCAGTGCGCCCTCTGTGAGGTTGTTGAAGGAGGCGTTGTGATGATGACCGGAGACTGCGATTTGGTTGATACTGGGTGATGATCTCATTTAAGTAGACTGGGGCAAGCTCATTCAAGGTTTTGTAGGTGAGTAGCAAGATTTTAAAATGGATTCTTTGCGCGACAGGCAACCAGTGCAGATTGTAAAGCACAGGTTGTATGTGGTCACGATATTTGGTGCCTGTCAACAGCCTAGCAGCAGAGTTTTGAACTCTCTGCAACTTGGAAATGTCACACGCAGGGAGACCACAGAGGAGACTGTTGCAGTAGTCCAACCGAGATGTCACAAATGCATGTAGGAGTTGTTCTGTAGTAGTTTTATCGAGGTATCTGCGAATCTTACTAATCTTATGCAGGGCAAATGAAGCTGATCTTGTGATGGCGCGAACATGATATTTCATTTCCAAAGTGCTGTCTATAACGACACCAAGATCTCTGGCCGAGCTTGATGCTTCAATACCTACTTCTCCAACCAGTATTACAGTATTATTATTACCCCTGATCATTGGGCCAATTTAACATTCCAAATACCATCTCAGCTCCCTGGGGAGTATACAGCTCGATGCTGCCTGTTAGGCGCAAGCAAGCTAAATCAATCACATAACCATCTCTGCCATGAAGTAAACATAACCATGAAGTAAAGATTAATATCTGTAATAACTGTGTCCCTAAGGCCAAACAAAAAAGTCTCCGGTTTCTGGTATGCGCGCGCGTCGCCGTAGCCATGCGCGTCGGCAAAAGGATTTTTTTTTTCAATGAAAGATGATGTCTCAAAACCGCCAAACTCACTGGTTTGACTGGAATCCTGCTGCTGCACAATTTTAACGTGTATTTAGATGGGGTTATGATCAAGAATAAGCTTTATGTGGCCTCTCTGGACTCCCATATATTTGCATTAAGTTTAGTCGGGCACCATTTGCAGTCATCAGCCGACATTTGAAGCAAAAAAGTCAGGTTAAAAAAAAGAAGCCGCGTCGCCGCAACACTTTTTGGGCAAGCTCCATACCAGAAACTGGAGACTGTTTTTTTTTGGCCTAATACTATATTCATTTAAGCCCCACATTCCGAACAATAATGGACGTACCTGATGACAGGTTTTTTTACTTCAAAAATTAATGTAGCAAATTATGCTTATTAGGGTGACAGTGTCGTTATTTATACACATGTCAGGTGTGCAAACGCGCGCGTCAACATGATCAGTGTACATGCGCGTTGTACATACCCGTGTGTTTAAAAGCCATTGTACATGTAGCCTATACATGCATATCGTAGTCACATCTTGAAGCATATTTTTTTTTATAGTTTTACCCCCAATGGGTCTCAAAAATTAATATTATTCTAAACTTCTGTACTGTCATAGGTTATACCAAGTTAACTTCTCACATAAAGTTGAATTTACTCTCAAATTTGGCAGTTAGCCCCATGTTGGCCACTCACCAATTGTCTACACTCTTGAGCAAATTCATCCTTGAGGTTCGCCACTTATTACCCGAATCAACCCACAATTAAGGCACTGTAATTTCATGATAAGGTTGGGCAAAACTATATTACCAAAGTTGTTTAAGTGTGAAGTTTTGCACTCATTATTATGAAATGGTTTAATGGTTTAAGGCCACTTCATCCATACTACCTGTGATTATCTTTGTTTACTGGACTAAGTTACTTTGTGTAAGTACTGACTTACGATCTGCGGCAAAGACGCATGCAAAACTGACTCCGGTGACAAATAACACACACAAGAAATCCAGCTGAACACCGAACCATCGAGCCGCGGACAGGAATAGGAACCAGGCCCTAGTGTGGCCGTCCAGGTACCCGTCAAAGTCCGCGGTGAATCGCTGCTGAGCCTTGAAGGCGCGGACGGTACTCAGACCAGTCAGGGTGGCTGACAGGTGGGAGAATACTGGACTGCGAGCTAAAACAGGTGCACATGATTACATAATCGGTCAAACCATCCAATGAAGGAGGCAACAGGACAGTTGTGTTCGATATCTGTAGTCATCACGAGTTCATCACAAAAGAATATCAGGTGAAATGACAAGCTACATCAAGAATTGTGTTATCATTACACCGTAAAATGCATGTTTGTGTCCAATGGGCAAAATGAGTAATGTTTCTGAAAACAATCCACGGCCCCAATTTTGTAAAAAAGGGGAAAAGAGTATATTTAATTTAAAAAGGTGTACCTCATTTTGCTGGAAAACAACCTCAAGTAATCTTAATTTGTTATTTATTTTCTTCCCCAAAACAAGTTATTAAGGTAAAATTCCCCCTTCCCTTGTCTCCTTCCCCCTGCGGGATATGTTACCGCCTGTGACAAAGTTTTTCTTTTATCATTGTTCATCATTTTACATTATGATCTTGTGATTATGCATTTCAACGTTCAAGATTGGCCTACCTATTGCTTCCAATCTTTTAACGTCTCGAGAGGAGGCTAGGTAGTACTTCCTCGTGAACTGAAAGACGACTCCGATCGGCAATGTGAAAACGAGGCAAAAAGGGTTGAAGATGGAGATCAGGATGACATTGGCAATCGCACTTAAAGAAATCTGGAGAAGACAATGAAACAATGACATTAATTAACAACCAGAAATTGAGGCACTGACAATCAGGTCTTTGATTTAATTTTCTAGATACTCAGATAATCAATATTTAAGTAAATCCAGTTTGTTAGAAATTGTCAGTAGAAGGCAACTCACCTTTTTTTTTGATATACGCATAATTGTGTTTGTGTAGTCTGTACTTTACCTCAAGGAATTCGGTGAATGTAGATGGCAAAACGTCATCCATGTAGCCAATATCTTTAGCAAAGCGATTCAGAATCCGACCTGGAACCGAAATATACATACATCAGGTCCTTGCATTTCTGGCAGAACGTTTACATTTTGCCATCGTGCAGACAATATGTGGTATCTTCCATGATCCCATTTGAGGTTAGCGTAGAGCCTGTTCGGTGCACTAAACTGTCCAATAATGATCCATCGAACTGGGGGCATGTGTGCAGGCCCCGCAGTATGATTAAACAAACGAACGGCCGCGATGATGTGCATACACAACGCACAATATTCTGTTTTGTAAACTACAAAACATGTACCTCTCCTTGCCTCTAAGGACATCGATTACACTTGACCAACGCGGTAATTGATTAACAGTGTCTCACCCACAGGATTTGTATCAAAAAACTGCATGGGCGCTCTGATGATAGCGCCAAACATCTGGTTGTGTAGGGCCTTTGAGGCGGTAACAAAGACATGGAAGAACAGAAAGGCCCGAAGAAACAAGGCGGCGGTGGTAGCTCCACACAAGATGGCGTATATGCTTATGTAGTATGACCGGTTCTCGTACTCCGTGCCGTCCTGATAATACTACACATAGGACAAAATGAAAGAAAAAGCTAGGCCAAGCGTTTCCTTAGGTTTTACCTGTCACATAACTAACACTGAGCTAATCGTTTGTGGATAAAGAATAACTTTATTTTTCAAGATGGCCTGATTGGAATTTCACGTAAGCGTCATCGCTACGTTCTTCGAGACGCCCTTTCACTTGTGAGTAGTCAGCACAAACCGTTGAACTAGTGGGTGGTCAACTAAAAAAGGATTAAACCATAATTAAAGCTTGCGCATGCTCGCTAGGTTTCAAAAAGGTATCTCAATTTCAATACAACTGCATCTACCCTGACTATTTGACCAAGTGTACTTCAGCAAATGGCTCTGTACGCCATACCTTTCCTGATACTGATCCTACCCGTCAACCAACCTGACTGGTAACATTTCTGTCCACTAGATCCTTCTCTTCTTCGATTGTCCACATCGCTAGCCAGACATTCGTGTAAGAAAGCAATGCCTTAAACCAAAAGCAGAGAAGCAGAAACCGTAGCTCAGTTAAGCCAAATCAGTAGGATGCTGCTTTAGGTTTTTTTACTGTTAAACAAACACAATATCAACGGTAAGCATATTACCCATCAACGGTGTAGCCTTCCAATTGATTTTAGAGTCACCAAATTATTCCAAAAACCTAATTTTTGATATTATTGAGGTTAAAGAGGCAGGTGAAGCTTTTTTTATAATCCCGGCGATAAGAATCTACCTGTGCACCGACTACAACAATGACCCAGAAGAGCAGAAAGGGTACCCCAGCAGCCGCTCTGAAGAACCGGATGTACGCCATCCACTCCACAGTGCCGGCCACCATATCCTCAAGGACGACATCAAAAGGTGTCTCAACCTAGACAATTAGATAATTGATTGATATATGTAAACTCATTTGAATAAATTCCACTTGTATTTTTTTCTTACGAAGGAATCCACTTTACGAATCGTTTTGTGCATGAACCAAGAAAACGCACCTCATGACTGTCGGGGTGAAACGAGACATCTGAACAGATGGACACCGTGTCGTCAAGTCGTTCAGGATTTACATCATTCTCTCCATCGTAATCACCATCTACAGATTTCTTCTTCAAAAGGGCAGCGAAGTCCATGCCGTCTTCCTGCAGCTCTTGGAAGGTTCCGTATCCAGCCACCTCACCCTTACAGATGAGAGATAAATATCTGACAATAATAACTATATTTAAAAAACAAATAATGTTATTATCTTTTCTCTATCACCACTGAAGTTATCAACGTGAAATGAACTGCTTCTTAATAAGAAAAAAAATCATCAAAATTCAGCACTGCAGCCTGTACTATATCTTCACATATATATCTTCACATGAAGACATCCTTAAATGACGTGAACTACCTTGGTTGGGTTTACCTCGGAAATTGCCGCGAAACGAAGGTGAGTGCCGAAAAGGTTCATGTATATTTATTTAAGTACCTCCTTAAGAATGAGAATCTTGTCCGCCTTGTCAATGAATTGAAGCTGATGGGTGACAAGGATCACAGCTTTGTCCCTCATTTCATGGAGAATGCACCTATTGGAAAAACAAATACAAAAGTTGCCATCTCTTGAACTGAGACGTTTCTGGAAAGATGAGTACAATTTGTTTTTATCCATCGTAGGTTCTCACTTTTCAAAGAGGTGTCTACCAACTGCTGGATCTACTGCACTCAGAGGATCATCAAGTAGATACACATCGACATCGCTGTACAAGGCCCTGGCGAGGCTAACCCTTGCCCTCTGACCTCCACTAAGGGTCACACCACGCTCACCAACCAGCGTCAGGTCACCTTCAGGAAGCAGTTCGATATCCTGTAAATAGGAGCTCAGGGTTACACAATTATTCTGCATACAGAAAAAGTGTATCAGCCTCGAGTTTTCATCCGTGGCTTAAGAATTATCAAAAGGGTCAAGACAACATAGGATTTTCTTTATTTTGTTTGCCGGGATAACATAGTTCAATGTCTTCCCAAGCAAAACGCGGCCTGACATTAAGTCAAAGTCTCTCAAATCCTTTAAGTAAGGGCCCCCAAATTCTTTTAGAACAGAGTCTGTGGACGAAGTCAAGATTTTTAAAACCCAAGAAGTGTCATGCAAAGATCACCAGCGATTGAACAGCGCCACTTTCAATGGTCCCCACAAACTTACCCTGGTTAGCGCACACTGTGTGATGATTCGTTGGTACTTGGCCGGCTGGTATTCGTTGCCGAAGAGGATGTTGTCCCTTAGCGAGCCAGAAAGGATCCAGGGCTGTTGAGCCGTGTAGCCAACCCGACCATTCAAGACGTTAACTCCTGATACAGTAGGCATCTCTCCCAGAAGGGACATCAGAAGCGAAGACTGTTAAGAAGTAAACATCAAACACCTGAGATTGTGACGCCTTCATCATTGTGGGTATAAATTCACGTATTTCATGCGGAGACTCACACAAAGAGATCAATGATATCTATCGAATAAGTCTTTGACTGACTGTACCAGTCAAGAGAAATTGTAGAGAAGATGGAGAACAGGAGAACATGTCAAGCATCCCAAATTAAACCAATCCTTCAGGATGTAAACGGTAAGCCGCCCGGCTTACCTCGTGTATAAATATTGAAAGATGAACTACACACACTAATATGAAGGGGCAGAAAAATATGAACCTCTATATTGTAGCGAAAGTGCAACCCACGTGTTGACTTGTTTAATAGGAGACTAGCGCAATTAATTGTTGATTCAATAAGCTATATTGTTATTGCTGTGGCCAAAACAAGGTGTCCTACGGTGCTTATTTGACTTATTTGGGCCGAGTTACCTAATCAATTCATTCGGCGGTACATTTCTACCAAAACGAATTTGCATCCCGTAAGATTAACATTGCTTGCAACGTCTCGGGTCTGAGAAATGGTCTCATCAGGAGAATCCGCCACAATATGTCAAAGGAAGGATTCACCGGATTCGAATCATTTGGTTTACTAACCTTGCCACAACCAACAGGCCCAATGACTGCAAGCAACTCCCCTGGTTGAATTCGGAAAGTGACGTCTTGTAGCACTGTGTTCCTGATGTCCTTTTGATTGAGTAAAAACAATTCTATCTGACTGTGTTTTATACGATATTTCTATTTCGAATCAAATATAGAAGTCGTGGAAAAACAAACAATATGACACAATATTACTTCAATCGTTCCATTGGGTAATTCTGTAGGTTGTGGGTTCGAGTCCAGCCTGCGGCCATGGTGCTTGTGACCTTGGGCAAGTCACTTTGTCACTCATTGCTTCTATTAATCCAGGAGTAAATGGGTATTTGTGAGGTCAGAGATGGTTATTATGGTAGATTTTAGCTGCTATGCGCCGAAATGGCATCATCGAGCTGTATACACCCCATGGAGCTGAGATGGTATTTTGAATGTTTTATTGGTCGCATGAGCAGGATGACAATAATGTAACGCCTTGAGCACCAACAATGGTGGAAACGTACTTTTTATGAATAAGCATTATGGTCATAAACATTTTCTTGGTTAGGTCGACTAGTAGTACTGTCGCCCTATTCTTAAGGCCGCCATTTTGTCAAAGGTTAGAGCTACGTACGGTTTAAGTTTTTGGTTGCATGGCATGTATGTGCATGACGTCTCATATGCACGTCTTCTTAGTTTCGGTCACAAGTCTATGAAGTGTCAAACTGTGGTTGGTATTTATACTATCGCAAATGTTACCATTTGGGACACACTTTAGCCTGTGAGGTTTCCCATTGGGTAGACATGCGTAATTTAAGAGACGTTTCAATGTCTCCCTAATGCCTCAGCCGCCTTTTTAGAGGCGACATTTCATTGTCGCAAATACGCTAGATCGATCGGTCATGTTCCAATTAGCAAAAATACCGAAATTCATGGGCTAGGATGAGGAAAATTGGGTTTAGAAAAAACGGATAATCGCGTGTGTGTGTGTGGGCGTGTACAACCACTGCCTTGTGGGGTACCGGAACAATGGGAGGTACCCCACAAGGAATGCCCACCAACTTGCGGGGTACCGTTTTGGTACCCCACAAGTTATTAACGAAATAGATATATAGATTTTACTCAAAAATTAGGAATTTCCAAGGTGGGTTGATAAGTCGCAAATAAAAGAGTTTTAGAAAAGGGATATTAAGTCCGAATTTCAGCCCAGGAAATTAACTATGGTTACAATAAGAGCATTTAAAAAAAAGTGTGCGACGTTGCGAAATTTTAGTACACTAGAACAAATGAAGTACCCCACTTCTATGCCTATGTAAGCGTCAGTGTGTGTGTGTGGGTGCTCTTGTATGGCATTACGATTGCGGACAGACCCACAAAGGATTACAAAAGATCCTTTCAATTCCTCGAACGACGGTGCTTTTGTTCGAAACTGTCCTCGATCGCACGATTGCGTGCTTAGTGTAAGGGGAAGTGTTATAATACAAGGACAAATGAAACACAAAGCATTGTCCTCGGGCGTATAGAAATTCGCGACGGGGTGACTACAAATTCGTATCCTTGTGGAGACACACACACAATAGGGAACAAAACATTGTAAAGGTCTCCACAGGGCAACTTCTATAGATGAATAGGTCTCCACAAGGTTTTCACGAAATAGATATATGGGTTTTACTCAAAAACTAGGAATTTCCAAGGTGGTTTGATCTGTCGCAAATGAAAGAGTTTTAGAAAAGGGATATTAAGTCCAAATTTCAGCCAAGGAAACTAATTCTGGTTAAAATAAGAGCATTTTGAAACTTCACTTTCAAACTTGAACACTTTACTACACGAGAACAAAGGAATGTCTCCACAAGGATACAAATTTGAGAATGGGTGTGTGTGTGTGTGTACGCACAAATCTATGTGAATGTCTTCCCTGTATATGATTATCAATTATATTATTATTATTATTATTAATATGGGCAACTCTACCTTGTTCCAAGATCCGTGCATGTTCTCCACAACAATTCGCGCCCCATCTTCTTTCTCAGTATCGAGCTCGTTCGTATCAAGGTTAGTCTCGTCTGGTTCCTTTTCCTTGTTTACGGCAGTTCTAAGGTAGTCAACCAACTCACCATTGTCCACAGACTCAATTAGACTACTCGTTCTCTCTGTTTGCGCGCTCTCTGAATGCTCTGAGATGTCCAATTCGTTCCCAAGAAAACCATCTGTTTTGATCTTTTCCAATAAGGCCGTTTGCTCTTCCAGGAAAATATTATCAATGATGTCCGTATTAGGCTCATTTGCCTGTCTCTGCAGCTCCTCCATCAGCAAAAACATCTGGTCAGAAGAACAAAGAAGTACCATCAAAGACAATATGAAAGACACCTTCGTCTGTGTACAGCATACCCAGCCAGACCTAGCAGAAACGAGTGTAGTGCTGGTCCTATTCAGTGAGCAGATAATAATTACCAGCCGGGACAAAGGATTTATTTTTATTATATCCATAATTTGTTTGTATTACAAAGTGTACTCTAATTATATTTGAGTGAACCCTTTCACCACGGTCTTTATCACCCGAAGTCTTTGAATAGAGTAAAGTACTCTGAAAAATTGGAAGCCAACAACCATTAATGATAGTGAACACTTAGGAAGACGATCTTCACAAATCGAGGATACATATAATCTTAACTTTGTCGGCCTGAGGATTTTCTGTTTGCAATTCTCACCTGAATCCTTCGAATGGAGACGAGTCCCTCTGACAAGTACATGACCCCGCTTGGGAAATTTTTGGACAGGCAAGTCCTGGCGCTGTAGAACAGTGCGAGGACGGGGAAGACCTTAGAAGGCGTGACGGGATTTCCCAGAGAGGCGTAGACGATGAATGTGATGAATGTCGTCAATAGAGGGACGTCGAACCGGAGGGCTCCAATTATTGCGCGCAAATAGGCACTGTGCAAAATTTTCCGTACCTCCTTTCTGTAGACAGGAAGAAACAAAACTGTCTACAAAAAAACTTATTTTTTTTTATTCAGCAGACTGCTTACTTAGATAAACTGGTTTATTTGCCGACCATCTCACCATCGCAACTTTGTAGACCTACTCACTGCACGGTACCAGGGCCCAATTTCACGGTGCTGCTAAGCAAACCAATTTGCTTAGCACAAGAAAGTCTGGCTTATAAAAGCAGCCTATCAGCCAAAACTCCGCGTGGTTTTCATGCTATAGCAAACAACAGCTAAATACTAATCAAGAGTAATATACATACATGGAGTTTTTGCTGGTAACCTGCTTTTATAAACCAGACTTTTTTGTGCTAAGCAAAGCCAAAAAATAGGCCCCAGTTGTCGATAATCACCTGAACAGACTGGAATTGCCAAAGGTCGGAAGGGCTCCACACAGCAGCCATCGGCCCCAGACAGCTGACAACAAGTCCGGTCAGCAGGTAAGCTCATTACACAAACCCTTTAGTTTTAAATTACACTATGGCAATAGCGTGCGATACTTCATACACTGCATTCCCTCCCCTTCAAGAAATAATAATACTCGAGCCATCTTCACCCCCCCCCCCGAGAATCAAGTTCTGTATCCGACCTTGCTCTGGGCAGATATATTGTATGAGGGAAGTCAACTTACTCTCGGCTTTCGGCGACAAGTTTTCCAAACGAGTGTTCCCACGCGTATATTTTGATGACGCGTATGCAAGATATCACTTCATTCATGATGCGGATCCTTGCATCCGACAACAAGGCCGTTTTGGATCTGAAAAAAGGAAAACGGCAAATGGGAAATTTTACAACAAAGATCTTGAGGTTGTTTAAAGTTGCATTACTTTAGAGTGAAGACAATTTAAAACAAAACACTCCTCACCTCGGAAATTAGTGTAGTATAATGTTAACCTACCTTTTTGGTTTTATAACGAAACATCTCACATTGCACAGGGTTTGTCTAACACAATATGCACATATGCATACCAGACAATTGTATATTTAGACGACATTGGTACCACGGGGTCTGCTCATAAGTCCGACGCCTATAAGTCCGACATTTCGGACTTATGAGGAGTCAGAAGTTCGTGAAAACGAAAACTGACGTGTTTTGGGAGAGTGCGCGCACACACTGCGCATGCGTGCGCGCACTCTCCAAAAACACGTCAATTTTCGTTTTCACGAACTGACACTCCCTAACGCTATTGCATGCGCACACTCTAAAAAAACACGTAAATGTTTGTTTTTGACGAACTGACACCCTGTGCAGGGTCACTTCGTGGTAACAAAAAAGACCAGAATTGACCAATTTCTTGAAAATTCATTAGTAAAATTTGCTTATTTTAGATGATTTCAGCAATTTAATCTTCGTCATGTTAAACTTCATGATACAAACTGCTAATATCGGCCAAAAAAAAGGAAATTTGAATTTTTAAATTTTTGTGTACACATGTGATGCAGAGGGTGTCAGTTCGTGGTGCCGGTGACGGTATGAGGCGTAGGATCTATGAGGCTGAATAAATGAATTTTGTGCCTCATAAGTCCGAAATTGTGCACTTATGGGGCGTCGGACCTATGAGGCGTCGGACTAATGATACAGCCCCGGTACCACAGTGTACCGAAAGCTGTAGCCCAGTGTTGTGGTAGTATAGTAGTTGTTGCACCAAGTGGTCATTATTATTGTACTGTGCACGTAATAGAGAGCAATCCCATGTCAACATTCAACACAGCTAAAGGCCTACTGCCTGTTGGTACAGGGGTCAAAACTGTCTTTAGTTATCTGATCGACAGTTTGCCAAAGAATAAGTCAAAACGGATATCACCATGTGTTTCTTAATGCATCCAGGATTACCTAAATTTGGAACATAGTTTCGCCATGTAACCTTGCAGGGGTGCCATGAAGATCAAAATGGAGATCCCGGCGAGGCAAGACACTCCGATCTCTCTCCATGCTAGGGCGACCACAGCAGTCAGCTGTAGAGGAGCTATCCAGAGGTAGTGGATGAACACGGCGACCTATTAAAAAAGAGACGATGCAGTTTGGTTCATTATTAAGCAACTCCTGACATACGAAATGTGGAAAGGATGTGGGATCGATGGGGGTATATATAGCTGCTACTACAGCTGGTGCACCATGACACAATGACACAAAGTTAACAGCCAGTCAAACGTAGTCTCAACATTGTGAAGAACCCATCGTGAGAATAAGGAGCATTAACCACGTCCATCAATTATGTTTTCAGGAGTGTCTTTTTTTATGACACGTTTCTTTCTTTAAACGACACGCAATTGTTGGCATTGTTCCGCCAGGAAGAGCACCACCTTTTGTCGGACAGTACCCATGATTTGCCGCTTTTGGTCTGGATGCAAGACAGTTTTGCCAAAACCAAAAGATTCTGACTATTTCTGATGAATCTAAGGTCATGTAGCCGTCAGTGTCACGTGACCAAAACGGGAGTATTTTCGAATGCGTTTCGTCAACACTATCGGATAGCGCCTGGGTAGTTTTGGGTATAAAATAGGTTTTCTTTACCTGCCCTGCTTATTAACATTAAATAATGAACGTAATTGAACGTAAAATAAAACCCTTGTAATTCATTGACGACTTGATGTATCAAGAATGCACTCGGATCGCAAGAGGGGTAAGCTTTTCTGCTTCACTACGCATCACTTTTGTTGCAAAAAAAAATGTTCTTGAAGGTAACAAGTTGGTATATTGGTCAGACGCTGTCAATTTTTTTTTAAATAATTATCAGAGGATTTAGTACGTCAACAGCAATCGGTCAGGGTTGTTTTTTACATACTGCTCAATTTGTCACCACATTTTGAGTATCGTGTAATTGTAAGTCCCACTGGCAGTCACACGTGATCTCTTTTTGGCGCGTACCAAATCGAATCTGTTGACGTCATTGGATAAGATGTTGACCAGTTGACCGATTGTCGTTTCTCCTAAAGCTAGGTTGCTGAGTCTTAAGGCCTGCAATATTGAGAACAAAACAAGAATTAGCTAGATTCCTTACAATGTCATTTGTAAGGACATTTTGTAAATTTTGTGAAGATTCCTTTACCAATATCATATCGTGTTTAAACTAGCTGTGCTGAGATTACTCATGAATGATTAAATGATTAAATACACATCGTTGGAGTAATCATGTACTCTGCGTTTGCTACGCATTGATGGGTTTATTTATACTGTAATGGCGTTGTTCTGACAACATGGTAGGGATTGGTCTTTTAATATCACATTATTTTTTGTTATAATTCAACAGTTGTGTAACCAGTTGTGTAAAAAACTGAACAAGTTGTGTACTATTTTACACAAGTTGTGTAAACAACAGTTTACACAAAAGGTTGCTAGGTTCATATAGTACACAATCGTTTGATTTTTACACAACCGAAATAACAATGAATAGCTTATACTGGTTGGTCTGGTTAGTGTTCATTCGTTTTGAACGTACGCATGACGGGCATTTACGTCTCAGCCAATGAAAAGCTGTGCTTGCCACGCTCCACCCACAGTTACCGCCCACCGTGACCGTCCACCGCCTTACTTTTATTATTCAAATTGTTCGGTGCTTCTATTAATCACGATAACAATGCAAGAGGATTACAAGTCGTTGAGCGGTACAAATTTCAACATAACAAAAGAACATTCTAAGTGGCAGGATCGGGAACAATAAAGTGGAGTTGTATAGTGCTGTACCTATGACGTGATGAAGAAATGCACTGGAAATGTTGTACATACGTGTATACGTATATAGGATACTATAGTGCACGTACAACTCAAACTCATGTTGAAATCTTTCGACAAAGTTTGTGAACCCTTTTTCCTGTCAATAAAAGTAAACTCAAACAAATCTCTGCTTCTTTGAAGCTCTATCGTATAATCTCCGATAAATAAAAACTGAAATTAACAAAATAAAAGACTTGTTATCGATTATATCACATGTATTATAAATAAATAATTATAAATAAAAATTGGAAGGACTTGCCGAATGATGGGTCAGCTAAGTTTGTTGATTGTAGTTTCAGGTCATTGTACTCTTTAAACAGTTTGCTGCAGTTTTTTCGTTTTTAGTTATGAAAAGAATATGATAAAAATACGGTACATACAAATATTTCTTGATTTACTGTGATTTACTCTATAAACCTATGATTTACTCCATAAACCTCTTCTTTGTTTATAAACTTATGGCGATATGCATTAAAACCAGTTCCCCTTTCCTCATCATTGATATTCACACGGGCACATTTGTCGAACGTTCCCCATATCGTGCCTCACTTTCGTCTTGCTTTCAGGGTGACAGAACCCGACGGTACGTGGCCTTTAGCAATGTATATGTCTTGTTAATCTGAATACTGACTGTACCCTGCGTAAGCATTTATAATCCTATGTACCATTTTTATTGTTGTTCTAAGTAGCGCTCGTACCCTGCCTTAGCCTTATTATTTCCTTGCGTTCCGAGTGTATTGTTAATCTGAATACTGACTGTGCCCTACGTAAGCCCTTATAATAGTGTCTATTGTAGCGCTCGTACCCTGCCTAAGCCTTATTCTTTCCTTACGTGCTAAGTGTATTGTAAATCTGAATACTGACTGTGCCCTACGTAAGCCCTTATAATAGTGTCTATTGTAGCGCTCGTACCCTGCCTAAGCCTTATTCTTTCCTTGCGTTTCAAGTGTATTGTTAATCTGAACACTGACTGTACCCTACGTAAGCCCTTATAATAGTGTCTATTGTAGCGCTCGTACCCTGCCTAAGCCTTATTCTTTCCTTACGTGGCAAGTGTATTGTAAATCTGAATACTGACTGTGCCCTACGTAAGCCCTTATAATAGTGTCTATTGTAGCTCTCGTACCCTGCCTAAGCCTTATTCTTTCCTTGCGTTTCAAGTGTATTGTTAATCTGAATACTGACTGTACCCTACGTAAGCCCTTATAATAGTGTCTATTGTAGCGCTCGTACCCTGCCTAAGCCTTATTCTTTCCTTGCGTTTCAAGAGTATTGTTAATCTGAATACTGACTGTACCCTACGTAAGCCTTTATAATGGTGTCTATAGCAGTCGTACTCTGCCTTAGCCTTTTTCTTTCCTTACATTTCAAGTAAATTGTTAATCTGAATACTGACTGTATGCTGTACCCTACGTAAGCCTTCAGAATAGTTTCTATTGTAGCGCAATCTTGGCAAAGGTGCAGGCAAACAAAATATGCCCGTGCAGAGAAAACCCATAAACAGAGTGTTGAAATAATTCCAAAGAAAAGCCAGCTCTTCGTCGAGAAAAAAATCAACAGGGGGTAAACTTATCAATAAAAGCAAGTAATAACATAGAAAGGAACATGATTGTGGCCACGGGATCCATGACTAAAGGCAGTATGTATACAGAAGGCTTAAATGCCGAGAGGACTCCCTGCAGTTTGAATTTATATACCTGCACTAAACTAATTACGTGCGTAATTCTGTTTGCTTTAGGACAAAAAAGAGGTTTTTTTTACCCGTTTATTTTGCTTCAAATGTCGGCTGATGACTGCAAATGGTGCCCGACTAAACTTGGTGCAAATATTATGAGAGACCAGAGAGGCCACATAAAGCTTATTCTCGATCATAACACCATCTAAAAACACGTTAAAATTGTGCAGCAGCAGGATTCCAGTCAAACCAGTGAGTTTGGCGGTTTTGAGACATCATCTTTCATTGAAAATACCTTTTCATTTTGCCGACGCGCATGGCTACGGCGACGCGCAGGCATACCAGAAACCGGAGACTTTTTTTTGGGCCTTGCCGACTAGATTTTGTTCAAAACACATCATGTACAATGTACATGTACTTGCAAAATTGCTTCGATAGAAAGATTCAGCAGGCATTGTGTCAGACAGCTTTCATTGTAAGAAATCCTCTTTGGTAATTTAGATTTTTGTACCGCTCAACGAGTTGGAATCCTCTTGCATGCAGCAAACAATTTGAATAATAAAAGTAAGGCTGTGGACGGTCACGGTGGGCGGTAACTGTGGGTGGAGCGTGGCAAGCAAAGCTTTTCATTGGCTGAAACGTAAATGCCCGTCTTGCGTACGTTCAAAACGAATGAACACTGATTGGACCGTGCGGGGATAACACTAAGCTGGATTAACTCAATGAAGGGTTCACTCCCTACTGAATTTTCCTATTTGGATCTTGAATCACCTTTCTGAAGATGAGACCTGAGCAGGACGTCCTTAGCCTCATTCCTGTGATCCCATAGCTGAAGTAGCAGGCATGGTGGGTGATAACCATGAGGAGGGAAGACAAGGACATGCCCAATGCTTGCAAGTAGGCTTCCGTGGTCGACACGAGATCCGTGGAGAAATACAGAACAAGACGACTCAGCATCACTGGCTGCGCCATCTTCAAGACGACCTCCTGTTGACAATGTCCACATCCAAAATACATGTTTGAAAATTAAGAAGGACATCTGAATAAACAAAACACTGATATAATAACGTATTTACGATTGGTTGATGTTATATTTTATGTAAACAGCATGGACCCTTTGTGGTTATTTTCCAAAGTGAATTTTGTTTAATTATTTACAAACACGAGACCAATCCAAATAACAAGTTGTAGGCGAAGATTATTATTTGCATCAGAATCCCCGCTGCCATTTTTGAGAAAATTATCGTTGATTATCAATCGGCCCTTTGGCCTCGATATCGATCCCTTGATCAGCAGAGATCCCCACCTTAAGGTAAATCAAGCCCATTAATTGCTGTAGAAAGTGCTCGCCGTCGTTTTTTAACATAAATTTGGTGTTGAATGTTTACCATTTAAAAGATGCTTTTATTTAAAATGTTGTAAATAACCTAGGATTACATAACCCAGAATAATGATTTGGACTTTAGGTGACTGACTTCGAATCGGATATATTATTCATGTAATCAATGTCTAGCGTTTTAATTGCCAAGAATTTGAAAAATGTCTCCCTATATCTCTTTTGTGGAAGGTAGTAAACTCATTCACATCATACAGCTGGTTTTCGTTACCTCAATGAATGCAGGAAAGCCGTGTGTTGTGGAATACCAGCCAAAAGCTCTAACCAACGCCCATCGAAGAGACGGAGCCTTTCCAGTGGCTTCACTTTTCTTAATTTCTTTATTCCACTCCCTGCGTGGAGAAATGAAATTCAAAAGATCATACTCGACCTACCAACGATAACATACAATAAAGATTTACAACTGTAATATAGTCATTGTTTTCCCTCTCCACGGGTAGTCAGATGTAAATGTATTTGTTCGTGTTATTGTCATTGATCTGAAAGCTTATAGTGTGCTCAAATGCTATTGACACTTGGTTTTTATATACACATTTCGTTTTGGGATAGGGTTTTGCATTAGCACATACTTTACCTCTTGAGTTTCCCGACCACAACAACAGCGGAGTCGTCAGGCAGAACGTCATACAAGTCTGTTTCAACAAGAAGTCTCTTGTAGCCCCGACGAAAGAAGTCAAACATCCAACTTCATGAAGAAAAGGATAATTTATTGTGTTAAGGAGAAAAAATGAAGGAGGAAATGTAGATAACAATACAGGGAGTATAAAGTAGGTATGGGTCAATGTGCAGGTATGGTGTTTAGTTATCTTACATGAAAAATAGTTTAGAGAAGAGACCAGCTGTCTTCATAGGATGTGGCGGTCTTCTGACTCCAGAGGGTGCTTTGACCGGTTCGTCCTCAGTCTGCGTCGAATCTGGAACTTGGTTAGGGTTGCTGTCGTAACACGACGTTGTGGATGAACCGCGGACTTTAGGGGCTGCCATGACGGTGCTGGAAATATAATATGGAATGAATAAATGATTGTCTATCGTGTCAGAATATAGGTGCTTGTTCTAATAGCTATTTTGTTGCAGTGACACGTACTTGCCGAGCGATAAGGTCACCGATGCGTGTACACGTGTGTTTCCCAAAATACAAAGTTCGAGTGTAGTCCATAGGAACAAATAACAATGGAGTATATATGATTTGGGTCCAGAGTACAAAATGAGTAATGAAATGAGCATTACGGCCTGAAATTCTCGGCATGTGTTGGCATACCCATCTTGTGGCATAACCACATACGTATTTCATGTCGTGTCTAATCAAGGCTCGGCACGGCACACGTTGTGTACGTGGTACATAATACACACATTATCAATACACAAATGTTGTTTCTCACCACTGTGCGGCTGGATCACAGTTTACACTCAACAGCTCGATTTTTCGGAGACAAAATTGTGACCACCGAAATTCGTTCTTGCATGGTTTTCGCAAGAATCAAACAGAAACGCCCAGCTGTTAAAGGGTGGTGTCTATTATTTCAAAACGCTATGAAATCCCCTGAAATCCCCAAAAATGTCATGCTTTGAATTGTTTGAATATCATATTTCAAACATTGAAAAGGAAGGTTGAACAAGGTTGAAAAGGAAACCAACTAATAATGTCTTACCGTTCCCAAGAAAAAAACCAACAAACACAAACCACGGTTTATTTACATCGGACACGACGGAGTATAAAACGTGTTTCCTGTCGTTTTCATACAATGTACAATACACGTTTGGTGTGTCTGGTATTCCACACTTACCCAACGCCGTGCTTACGAACAGCAGTGACCAATCACCAATGCACGGCACGGTGTGTGATTTCTTACACATCCGCAAAACGCAAACAATTCCGGATGGAATCACAACTAGCACGAACAGCCCGATTTTTGGGGGTCGCAAAAGAGGACCCCGAAAGTCACAATAACACAATAAGACTACAACAGCGCCCAGTTTTTTTTAAAGGATAGTTGTGTGGTTGTTTTACTTTTAAATCTCGGTATTAGACACCCTTAATCATAAGGAAGAGCTTGAATTTTGCGATAAAAGAATCCAACCCAAATAATTGTATCTCAGAAATTGATAAAAATAAATATATATAACCATTACATTTAATCAACGCGATTCAGAAAACCGAATGATAAATTTTCTGGATTCGTAAATTAAATGATTTGGAATGCCACAACTTGTGTTGTTTAGTCTTTCAGCTTGTTGAAAAGCGCCACCAAGATAGAATCATCAATATCTACCAAATAGAATCATCAATCACTACCAAACTTATGAGACACGACGCGTAACAGACCGAAATGGACTTCTATATCCCATGTAGAAAAATAACTGATCTGATAAAAAGAGCTTATAATACTTCTGAAAAGGATGGTTGAGAAAGATGATCACGTGCAACTTTCTGCACAGCTCAAAGCAAGTTGCGTCGATGCATAAGCTTTTGCGGCTGAAGGCCAATCCGAGCACGTTATAGCAATGGTATCACGAATGCCCCCCCTTCCGTGGCAAAATCGTGTGATAGCTGTTCAAGTAATCCATCACAGAGCAATTGCTGAGTACAATAGCGTGCACAATGGTTTTTCCATTGTAGGTGCCCTCATGAGTGTACAGCTACTGATCACGTGCAAGAATTCGTCGAAAAATTCTTTAAAGAAGTCGTAATTAAGTTTCGTTTGAAAACAACAGGGGGCGCAATTCATATTCAAAGTGAGTCACATAAGTGACTTCCCGCCTCGAAACCATACCAACATCATTGGCTGGTACCAGGGGCTGATGGGGGCGCTGTTCAGAACCGACAGTTATGCACAACTACCAAAGTTTTGCCTTTCTCGGGAACGGTAAGACATAAAGCTTTGTTTCCTTTTCAACCATACGTTTTAAAAATAGTTGAAGTTAACTTTCCGGAACATGAAATATTCGGGGATTTCAGGCCGTAATGTCCCTTTAATTATCAATTTTATACTCTGGACCAAAGTCCTGGATACATCATTGTGCATATGTCAACTGTATTACACTTGAACTCTGTATTATGGGAAACGTAAGTGTACACGTATTGGTTACCTTATCTTTGTGCAATAACACCAAGGGAACGTACGTTTCACTGCAAAGAATAACTGTTACCAACAAGCACCACTACTGCTACAATATACAATAATAATTATTCGCATGTCATATTGCAAGCACCGTCATGGCGGCCCATAACGTCGACGTTTCGTCCAAAACATCGGGTTACGACATCAAACCTAGACATGTTTCAGATTTCGCGCAGACTGAGGATGAGCCCGTCAAAGCCCCCTCCGGAGTCAGAAGACCGCCACACCCCATGAAGACAGCTGGTCTCTTCTCAAAATTAGTATTCTTGTAAGATAAGTTATGCACCCTTTTATACCTGCACATACACCACATCAGGCCATCAGCCTGGGGGTTTGGTCGGTATCAAATCAGGACATAAATTATTATAGTGAGCATGCGCAAGGTGTACCGCCCTTAGAGTGGTAACAAGCATTTTGATGGACATTTTGAGAAAAAAGGTGATAACACCCAAAAGCTGCCACCGCTGCAATGCTATCACATATTTTTCAACTCCGGAGGTGTATACATTGCCAAAAATCGCTATGACGATTATTCCCCTCATTTGATACCGGTGGCCAAAACAATGGACCGAGGCTGATGGCCTACGTATCCCGTAGGCCTGCACAATGACGCGCCACTTCATTTCGTACAGTGTTTTTCTGTTACCGTAAACTGTAACCTTTAGTCAGTTAGTGAATGTGATTCTGAAGTGGAGTTTGTTTCTACCGATTTGCTTTAACATACTGGGGCATTTTGTGTTTTGTTGAAAATCTTAAGCGTATTTTTTTTAAGTTAAAAACCTTTTCAGCAATTTTCTGGTATAAAATACATATTTATAAGCAAATTATACATAACAATTTTTTGACGATATATCTTCTGATCTGTATCTGTATGGTTACGTTGCAGAAACCTATTCAGGCATTATCGCAATGGAGTATAGGTACTCAAGGCACTAGGAGTTATGTATATTATTAGATGAATGAAGTACATGAGAAATATGAGACCCATTATGTAGCACCTTATAAGGGTTTACAAGGCGCTGCGGCCACTGTCAGGACGGGGCGAACCCCTTCTCTTAGTGACAAGTTTTAATGGGTTCTTTAACGTGCATTACACAACACACGGGACCTACGGCTTTATGTCCCATCCGAAGGATGAAGCAGGAATGGTTAAGTGCCTTGCTTAAGGGCAAAAGTGTCCGCCGGCGGGCTTGACCCACGTCACTGTTGCCTCTGAAACACCAGAATATGAGTCCGGTGTTCTTAACCGCTAGGCCATGACACTCCACTGATTTTTTTTTCTGTCTAAAACCATCATAACTGTAAGTCTTAGACAATCCGCCAGGAACAATTACCCTTCCGTTTTGATATGCTAGTTGCTGCTGCCTTGATTTGCATTTCACTGAGAAAAAAAAAACGATTCAGTAATTCTACATGGAAAGTAAGCAAATACTAAATCAAACACAAAGTGCGCATTAAATACTGACACAATCACGTATTGTAATGTTCATAACCTCCTTTGCTTTCAATTCCATACATAATCATTTTCTTCTTGAAGCTGGATGTTTAATTTCTTCCGTCGAGGCTACAAGAGACCTCTTGTTGAAACAGACTTGTATGACGTTCTGCCTGACGACTCCGCTGTTATTGTGGTCGGTAAACTCGAGAGGTAAAGTATGTGCCAGTGCAATACCCTATCACAAAATAAAATGTATGCAACAAAGTGTCAATAGTCTTTGAGCACACTAAGGGCTTTCAGATCAATGACAATAATATGAACAAGTACATCTACATCTGACTAACTATGGAGAGTGAAAACAATATGATATTTTACTATTGTAAATCTTAATTGTATGTTATCGTGGGTATGTCAAGTATGATCTTTGGAATCCCTTCTCCATGCAGGGAGTGGAATAAAGAAATTAAGAAAAGTGAAGCCACGGGAAAGCCTTCGTCTCTTCGATGGGCGTTGCTTAGAGCTTTTGGCTGGCATTACATGATACATGGTTTGCCTGCATTCATTGAGGTAACCAAAACCATCTGTTTAGTGTGAATTATTGCACTAGAGATCTGTGGAACTTTTTCAAAAGAAAATAAATGAATATAAAACCGACTCGAAAACGGTCACCAGAAAGTAGAAGTTGTTTTCCTGGACGTCGCCAGGATTTTTTTCCTAGAGGGAGGTGGGGGGGGGGGGGGAGTATTTTTCCCCAAAACTTCTTTCGTTTTCTCGACATATTCTTTTTACCGAGCGCGGTCAAGGGAACATTCACCCTAACAGCCCCCATGAAATTAACAGCAACATTTTTGTTCTTGTTTCCTTGTCCCCTCTTTCATCACTTATTGCTTAACAGACGGCATATTTTGCCCGTTTCAAAGCTGACCTGTCCACACTCAAATGCCTTGTCCCTGGAGCAGTGTGCCGAGTCCACTGAACGGTCAAACCAAGGTTTGTCGTTTGGATATCGAGTCACTTTTTTCTTTGAAATGCACAGCTCCTCACACAACTTGATGTAGTCCATTGTGAACTCTGCACATTCATCCAAATCAGCTGCACTTTCTGTAAATAAGACCGATTCAGTTCAAGCAAAACATGCATGCAGTCGCTGAATACCCTCATATGTCCACCTTGGAACAAGGCATTCATCTGGTTTCTGGCGTTTAAGCTGTTGCTTATGTGCTGGAACCAGGAGTTCCACATTATAGTCTGAGTTGCCAAAAGGGGCTCGCTTCAGCGATCTGCAGGCTCCCTTAATTGTTGTACAACAATGGTCCAGGATTATATTTTGGCAAGTTGCACAATCCACATGTTAATAGTGCTTGGGTAAACCCTTCTTAAGGTTACAATGATTGGAATCCCCGGGGACAATGAAAATGATAAAGCACAATTTCTACAGCGATTTATGAACTGTATTCACTCTGAGGTAGGTATCGCTGCTAATACGATGATGGTTGCCGTGGTCAAAGGGCCGATGGATAATCAACGATATTTTCTTAAAAATGGCAGCGGGGATTCCGCAAAAAAAGAAGAAGTTATAATCCACCCCTACAATTTGTTGTCAGGAATGGGTCTAGTGTTTGTACATGTTTGAATACAAATCACTACGGACAATATTAAATGCTGTTTACATTATAAGAAACTTTTAAAAGGTTGTTTCAACAATAAATCGTAAATTCGTATATGCAACCCGTGTTTCGTTTATTCTGATATCTGTCTTACTTCTCATACATGTGTTTTGGATGTGGATATTATCAACATTAGGTCGTCTTGAAGATGGCCCAGCCAGTGATGCTGAGTCGTCTTGTTCTGTACTTCTCCACGGACCTCGTGTCGACCACGGAAGCCTACTTGCAAGCATTGGGCATGTCCTTGTCTTCCCTGCTCATACTTATAGCCGGCCATTTTTGCTACTTCGGCTATTGGATCACAGGAATGAGGCTAAGGACGGCCTGCTCGGGTCTCATCTTCAGAAAGGTGATTCAAGATTTCAAGTAGGAAATTGGAGCATGGGGTGAAACCAACATGGAGTAAATCCAGCATGGTGTAATACCCTATAAGGCCTACCGTTCAATCAGTATAAGGTACTAATCCTCCTACTATTTAAGAGGTCACAAACGGTCAAAATGTTTCTATCTCACCTCCTGGCATACTGTGTACAGACCAGGTGACAATACAAACCAAAACCCCATCATGTTGTCAAATACAAAAGATGACAGCACCAGTAACAAAAAACGCGCCCATACGTAGCAAACTCAGAGCACAGGATTACTCCAGCGATGCGTATTCATTCAATTAGTAATCTCAGCAAGGATAGCTTAAGCACAATATGATATTGGTAAGAGGATCCTCGCAGTATTCTCACATTTTTATGTCCTTATAAAGTACAAGTGTTATAGCTAACTTTTTTCCCTTCTCAATATTGCAGGCCTTAAGACTCAGCAACCTAGCTTTAGGAGAAACGACAATCGGTCAACTGGTCAACATCTTATCCAATGACGTCAACAGATTCGATTTGGTAGGTGCCCCCCCCCAAAAAAAAAAAATCAAAAAAACGCGTGTGACTTACAATTATCTACGATACTCCATAGTGGAAACTGTTTGTGTTGTAAAACTGTGGTGACAAATTGAGCAGAAATTGAATCCTCTGATAATTATTTGGGTGTGACCAATATATCAACTTGATACTGTAAAGAACACTTTGGAACCAATGTGATGCGAAGTGATGCAGCGAAGCTCGTCCGTCGTGCAATACTTGATTCGCAGAGTATTCATTGAATTACATTTTTTGTTTCATGCAAGTAATGAATTTTAATTATCAACTCATTTGCGTATTCTCTTTAATGAGCAGTGCAGGCAAAGAAAACCTATTTTATACCCAAATTTACCCAGGTGCTATCCGAGAGTGTCGACGAAATGTATTCGAAAATCCTCCCGTTTCGGTCAAGTGACACTAACGGCTACGTACTACCCCTTATATTCATCAGAAATAGTCAGAATATTTTGGTCTGGTAAGCAGACTAAAAGCCGTCGATCATAGGTACTATCGGACTATAGGTGTTGCTCTTCATGGCATAACAATGCCGACAATCGCGCGACGTTCAAAAAACACTCGTGAAAAAAATGTTGTTGGACAGGATAAATTATCCTTACTTGTTGGCTACACCACTTCGATGAGACATTGTGTGAGCATTTAATGTAACATTCTGACTGTTAACCAGGTACTGTGTCATCGTGCACCAGATGTAATAGCAACTCTAAAGTCAAAACGGATATCAATCGATCAACCCCAATCGATCCCACATACTTTCCCCATTTCGTATGTCAGAAGTTGCTTAATAATGAATCAAGCTGCCTCGTCTCCTTCTTGTTAGGCTTTCCGGCTCCTCCACTACCTCTGGATAGCTCCTCTACAGCTGACTATCGTGGTCGCCCTAGCCTGGAGAGAGATCGGAGTGTCTTGCCTTGCCGGGACTTCCATTTTGATCTTCATGGCACCCCTCCAAATTTACATTGGGAAACTAGCTTCCAAATTTAGGTAATCCTGGGTGCATTCAGAAACCTATCGTGATATCCCTTTTGACTTATTCTTGGGTAAACTGTCGATCAGATAACCATTGGGATAATGTTTGCTTATAAACGGCAGTTTTAGACCCCCCGTTTCAATTGGTATTTTAGCAGTGTCAAATATTGCCTTGAGAATGCTCGCTATTACTAGCATAGTACCATTAATCACCACTCGGTGCAACAGCTATTACACTACCACTACACCTGACTACACCTTTCAGTATAATATGGTACCAATGTCTTCGAAGTAAGCAATTGTCTGGTATGTGCATATTTTGTTATACAAACCCTATACATAGTGAAATGTTTTGTTATAGAAACCAATAACTTCATACTCTACTAACCTCCAATGCATGAGGAGTGTTTCTTTTTTTCATTTGAAACTGCAAACGACCTCAATAAAGTCCCCAGATCTTTGCAGAAAAGTTTATATTGTGCTTTCTCCCTTTCAGATCCAAAACGGCCTTGTTGTCGGATGCAAGGATCCGCATCATGAATGAAGTGATATCTGGCATACGCGTCATCAAGATATACGCGTGGGAACATTCGTTTGGAAAACTGGTCGCCGAAAGCCGAGCGTAAGTTGAATTCCCTCTTCCAAGATTTGCTCAGAGCAATGGCAGATCCACAACCAAATTTCGGGGGCAAAGAGGTGTGCGTAACTGGTGGCTTGCGAGGAAGATTTTAGTTCATTTCCTCAAAAATAAGATGGATATGAGGGATTAAAGTCAATGAGCTTACCTGTTGACAAGGCTTGTTTTCAACTGTCTGTGGCCTCTGGCTGCTGTGAGGAGCCCTTTCGGCCTTTGCCAATTCCTGTCAGTTCAGGTGATTATTTAGAACTGGCAGACCTACCGAGTACACACTCGGTAGGTGTTCAAATTCACGATGGTCAGACGATTGGCAAATAAACCGGTTTTCCCAAATGAGTACTCTGCAGAATAAAAAGCATGGTTTTTCGTACATAGTTTTGCTTCTTTCTGTCTACAGAAAGGAGGTACGAAAGATTTTACACAGTGCCTATTTGCACGCAATAATTGGAGCCCTCCGGTTCGATGGCGCTCTGTTGACGACATTCATCACATTCATTGTCTACGCCTCTCTGGGAAATCCTGTCACGCCCTCTAAGGTCTTCCCCCTGCTCGCACTGTTCTACAGCGCCAGGATTTGCCTGTCCAACAATTTCCCATTCGCGATCATGCACGGATCGGAGGGACTCGTCTCCATTCGAAGGATTCAGGTGAGAATTGCAAAGAGAAAATCCTCACGCCGGCGAATTAAGACTATAATGAACCGAGTCTCAATAAATGAAGCTCAACTTTCTAAATTGTCGAGTTCCCAAAGTGTTCCCCGTCATTGGTGGTTGTTGGCTTCCAACCGTTCAGAGTACTTGACTCCATTCAAAGACTTCGGGTGATAAAGACCTTGATGAACAGTTACACTTGAGATAATTACAGTAGACTCTTAATAAAAACAATGTTAATACAGATTCATGTTATACATGTGTTACAACCATAAGCCTTTGGTCGCGGCTGTTAAAATTATCTGCACGGTGAACAGGACCCGCATTCTAGTAAATACAACACTCTGAATTACATGTAACACACCCTAGGTCCGGCGTGGTATGCTGTATACAAAAGAAGGTGTCTTTCATAGTGTCTATAGTTATACTTGTTTGCTTCTGACCAGATGTTTTTGCTGATGGATGAGCTGCAGAGACACGTAAACGAGCCTAATACGGACGTCATGGATGATATTTTCCTGGAAGAGCAAACGGCCCTATTGGACGAGATCAAAGCAGATGATACCTTAAAGAATGATAAGTTGGACATTTCAGAGCATCCAGAGAGCGCACAAACAAACAGAACGAATAGTGTGATTGAGTCTGCGGACAATGGTGAGTTGGTTGACTACCTTAGAACTGCCGTAAGCGAGGAAGAGGAACCAGTCGAGACTAATCCTCATGCGAACAAGCTCAATACTGGGACAGACGTACGGGCCCAAATTGTCGTGGAGAATATGTACGGATCTTGGAACAAGGTAGAGTTGCCTTTAGTAATAATTATAATATTGTCGATAATCATACACGTCGGGAAACATTCATATAGACTTGTGCACTGAAAAATAATTCGCTTTTTCCCACCCCTAACCCCAATTTCCCTCAGAGTAACGCCTTTTTTGTATTTTTTTACTAATTGGAACATGAGCAATCGATCCAGTGTGTTTGCGACACTGAAATATTGCCTCTCAATAGGAGCTGAGGCATTTAAAAGACGTTGAAATTCCACACGTCTCCTAATGGTAAACCTCCCACGCTGAAGTGTGGACCTAAATGGTATAATTGCGATAGTATTACTAGCAACCCCAATAGGTGGACACTTCATAGACTTGTGCACAAAATTACCCTAGCCCTAACCTTAGCCCTAACCTTAAACCCTCAACCTTAAACCATAAACCCTATCCCTAGCACTGGTCCAAATGGCGATTTTAGGGAATAGGGCGACAGTACTTGATCTGTCGCCCTTATTAGTTTCATCGCCCTATTATACAAAAAGTCGACCCAACCAAGAAAATGTCCATATCACCATAACGGGTATTTATAAAGCGCACGTATCCACCAGTAAGGCGCTACATCATTATTATCCTGCTCGCTTGGCCAATGAAAGATTCCAAATACCATCAAAGCTCCACGTGGAGCATACAGCTCGATGCTGCCATTTAGGCGCAAAGCAGCCAAAATCTACCACTATAACAATCTCTACCCTCAAAAGTACCCATTTACTCCGGGATGGAAAAAAGCAATAATTGACAAAGTGCCTTGCCCAAGGGCACAAGCACCATAGCTGCAGGCTGGACTCGAACCCACAACATGCAGAAGTACCCGCAGACCACAAATTCAATGTCTCAGGCCAGGTGGAGACCACGGCACTGCAGTATCGCCATAACATTGTCCGATGGAACGATGGAAGTAAAATTCGTGTCATCGTTGTTTTTCCACGAATTCTTTATTCGATTCAAAGTAAAAATGTCGTGTAAAACACAGTCAGATATAAAATTGTTTTTAACTCAATCAAAAGGACACCAGGAACACAGTGCTACAAGACGTCAGTTTCCGAATTCAACCAGGGGAGTTGCTTGCAGTCATTGGGCCTGTTGGGTGTGGCAAGGTGAGTAAACCAAATGATTCGAATCCGGTGAATCCTTTCTTAGACATATTGTGGTGGATTCTCCTCGAACCGGAGCCCTACAAGCAGTCTAAAGGCTAAGGGATGCAAGTTCGTTTTGGTGAAAGTTTACCACCGAAAGAACTGATTGGCTAACTCTGCCTAAATAAGTCAAATAGGCACTGCATGACACCTGGATTCGGACCACAACAATGGAAATATAGTTAATTGAATCAACAATTGCCTTTTTGGATAATGGATAATGAATTTCACATGACCTGATTGAGCTTCTTGGATAAATCAATTTATTACTCCGACGTCCTGTTGATCCGACGTCCCAGTGGTCCGACGTCCCAGTGGTCCGACGTCCCATTGGTCCGACGTCCCATTGGTCCGACGTCCCATTGGTCCGTTGAAACATTACTGTGTAGTTCCACTGGTTCAGGTTGACTGACCCTAACCTAAACCCTTACCCTAACCCTAACCCTATGGGGCGTCAGACCAATGGGGCGTCGGGCCAATGGGACGTCGGACCAATAGGACGTCGGACAAATTGGACGTCAGACTATAGAGATGTCCCCTTTGCTCCACCCTGTGACATTGCTCACTGGGGAAAATTTCCCTACATTGCGCTAGTCTCCTAACCAGTCTACATGTGTGTCGCACTTTTGCCACATATTTACTTTACTCTTCATTTTGGTGTGTGTAGTTCAACTTTCAGTTTTTACAGGTGAGGTAAGCCGCTCACATCCTGTTTAAGTGGTTATGAGATGCTCGAAGTGTTCTCCTGTTCTCCAGATTCTCCACAATTTCTCTTGACTGGTAGAGTCAGTCAAAGACCGATTAGATAGTTATGATTGCACTCTTGTGTTAGGCCCCCGCTTGTAAAACGTCAATGAATACACGAAATGAACAGATGTAGGCGTCACAATCTCAAGTGTTTATTGTTTTCTTCCTGACAGTCTTCGCTTCTGGCTGCCTTACTGGGAGAGATACCTACTGTATCAGGAGTTAACACCCTGAATGGTCGGGTTGGCTACACGGCTCAACAGCCCTGGATCCTTTCTGGCTCGCTAAGAGACAACATCCTCTTCGGCAGCAAATACAAGCAGGCCAAGTACCAGCGAATCATTAAACATTGTGCGCTAACCAGAGTAAGTATGTTGGGAGCATTGAAAGTGGCGCTGTTCAATCGCTGGTGATGTTTGCATGACACTTCTTTGGTTTTCGAAATCTTGACTTCGTCTACAGTCTCTGTTCTAGGAGATTTGGGGGCAATTTCTTGAAAGATTTGAGAGACTTTATATTATGCCGCGTTTTGCTTGGGACAACATTGAACTATGTCATCCCGGGACAAAGGTTAAAGAAAACTCTCACGTTGTCTTGACAATTCAGGTTTATTGATAATTCCTAAGCCACAGATGAAAACTCGAGGCTGATACCAAAACTTGAGCTTCTTTTTTTACAGGATATCGAACTGCTTCCTGAAGGTGACCTGACGCTGGTTGGTGAGCGTGGTGTGACCCTTAGTGGAGGTCAGAGGGCAAGGGTTAGCCTCGCCAGGGCCTTGTACAGTGATGTCGATGTGTATCTACTAGATGATCCTCTGAGTGCAGTGGATCCGGCAGTTGGTAGACACCTCTTTGAAAAGTGAGAATATCTACAATAAAAAAAAACACCAAATCTACTTATTTTTAAAGAAACATTTCATTATCTTGAGACGTAACGGCCCTTTGTCTCCCATAGGTGCATTCTCCATGAAATGAGGGACAAAGCTGTGATCATTGTCACCCATCAGCTTCAATTCATTGACAAGGCTGACAAGATTCTCATCCTTCAGGAGGTAATTAAATAAAACGACCTCTAAAATATATTTTTTTTGGCAGCCGCCTTCATTTCGCAGTGTTTCCGGAGATAATCCTACATTAACTTAGTTCACATTATTTGAGGATATCCTCTTTGAGTAGCTGTAAAAAGTGATAGTACATGCTGCAAAGCTGTATTGAGAATTATTATTTTATAGAATCAGTTCACTGCACGTTAATAACGTCAGTCTTGAAAGAAAAGAAATGACAACATTATTTTCTTCTGAAAGGTGGTTATTGTTTTAAGACATTTGTCTCTTGTCTGAAAGGGCAAGGTGGCTGGATACGGAACCTACAAAGAGCTGCAGGAAGACGGCATGGACTTTGCATCCCTTTTGAAGAAGAAATCTGAAGATGGTGATTACGATGGAGAGGATAAGCAGGATGTAAATCCTGAACGACTTGACGACAAGGTGTCCATCTGTTCAGATGACTCGGATGGGGTGCGTTTCTTTGGTTCATGCTCAAAAACTATTCGCAAGTGGATTCCTTCTAAGCATACAATCTAAATGGAATTCATTGATATGATATTACATAAAATGATGCATTATCTAATTGCTTAGGTTGAGACACCTGTTGGTATCGTCCCGGAGGAGATGGCGGCCGGCACTGTGGAGTGGATGGTGTACATCCGGTTCCTCGTAGCGGCTGCAGGGGTCCCCTTTGCGCTCGTCTGGGTCATTGTCGTAGTCGGTGCACAGGTAGATTCTAAATCGCCAGGATAAAAAAAGAAGAGCCTGCTTCTGCCGCCCCAAACTCAATACTAGTCGTGAGGTTTTTTTGTATAATCTGTTTACTTACTTTCATAAAGGAAGTCATTCTAAATCATAAGTAAGCTTGGAAATAATCTGTTGGCTTACTATGGTACACCGTTGATGGACAACATGGTTACCATTGATACTGTGGCGGGGATCTCCCCGGGCCAAACCTAAGTTCGTTGGGACCAAGTCTGACACCTATTAGAGTGTAGCTGATCTTCCCGAACGCAAGCTTTCCCAAGACGAGAGACCACTCAGAGCGACCTCAAGGCCTAGGGAGCAGGTCCGTTTTGGAGGAAATATACCGCCGATTATGATGATTGTGATTACCCACTGTTAATTGCACAATAAACCAACAACAAATACACCTGGACAACAGGATTGTCGGCACAACAAATATGAACGTAATTTATTATACAATAATCAAGAAATAGGCAGTAGTGATTGAGTTTTGATGGGGGTGTTAATTATCAGGGTCACTTAATTACACTTGGGAGTTAACTGACAGCTCAACTAAGCAGCAACGCGCACAGCTTGAACAATGCGCCCAATGTAAACAAGGCACTGCTAAGTCAACAATGTACACTACGGTAAACAATGCACACCAAGTCAGCAACGTTCACTCAGTAAACAATGTACACTAAGTAAACAATGCACACCAAGTTAGCAACGTTCACTCAGTAAACAATGTACCTAAGTAAACAATGCACACCAATGTAAATAACACACGCCAATGTAAATAACACACGCCAATGTAAGCAATGCACGCCAATGTAAGTAATACACGCTGTCAGCCTTAACCTGATTTACGCCTTACCCATGCAAGCTAGCGTCAGCATCGTTCCGTACATTCACTTGTACGGCTGCGCGTCAGCATCACACAGCGTAACTTCAGCACAGTCAGGGCCAGCGCCTTACACAGTGCGCGTCAGCATTACCTAAAACACAGAACGCGAGCAATACACGACCGTACTGTCCGCTGTCCACAGCACAACACCTTCGCGCGATCACGTGAATAGCCCTCACGTGAACAAGCATACGCCGTACAAACACATATGCATGTACTAAACCTATGGGCCTTAGGCAACCAATAGCGTACGCGCATTCAGCCACTAGGCTCTTACGCTCCGCCCAGTCACCAACACACAGTGAATTTACGTTAGTGCAATAGGGATGACGTTGTAAATAAACTAGCTATAAGTCCCTACCCTTTCCGTTACAATACTGTGTTTGTTTGAAAATAACAAACATAAACGGCATTCTATAGAATTGGCTCATCTAGGCTACAGTTTCTGCTTCTCTGCTTTTGGTTTAAGGCATTGCTTTCTTACGCGGATGTCTGGCTAGCGATGTGGACAAACGAAGAAGAGAACGATCTGGTGGACAGAAATATTACCAGTCAGGTTGGTTGACGGTTAGGATCAGTATCAGGAAAGGTATGGCGTACCTAGGCATTTACTAAAGTGCACTTGATCAGTCCAGTCCAGTCCAGTCCAGTCCAGTCCAGTTCACTTCACTTCACTTCAATTCAATATTACATTTATTTCCATACTAAAAAATAACATAATAGAAAGCAGAATACAATATTGTGGAGGCACAATCCTAATAAGCCAAGGCTTGTAGCGGAGTGCCTTTAGAAACGAGAACAAAGACATGAAATAATCAAATAGTTAGTTAATTAAGTCAAAGACAAAGATAAACAAGGGGACAAAGTATTCTGACCAGAACTTAGATCAAGAAAAATGACTGGGGAAAAAAACCCATAAAAATAGCGAAAAGAGATGGCAACGCTGGAGAACAAACCAAAGGAGGAAAAAAAAACAATCTATGCTTCATATTGGGAGATAAGATACTCTTTGAAGGAGTTCTTAAAAGAGCCCATGGAGGTTTTGGACTTGATTGGTCAATGCTATTCAAAAGACTGGGACCGTAGAAGCGAAGTGTGTTCTTGTACTGAGATGTGCGCGTGAAAGGTATGTATAGGTTGGTGTGTGATCTACTCAAGATACGTGCAGTTACATTGAAAAGGACAGGAGTTTTGAAAGCTAGCGAGTAGGCGCAAACTTTAATTCTGGGTTTTTTTTTTTTTTTTAACTTGATCCCCCAAGAGTTCAACTGTCTGTGCAGACTACTCACGAGAGCAAGGGCGCCTCGAAGAACGTAGCGATGACATTGAATGCAATTCCAATCAGGCCTGAAAAAGTGATTATTGTAACAAACGATTACTCAAATGTTAGTAATGTGACAGGTAACACCTCCAAAAACGCTTGGCCTAGCTTACTGTTTTTTTTTTTTCATTTTGTCCTCTTTGCAGTATTATCAGGACGGTACGGAGTACGGCAACCGGTCATACTACATCAGAATATACGCCATCTTGTGTGGAGCTACCACCGCCGCCTCGTTTCTTCGGGCCTTTCTGTTCTATCATGTCTTTGTTACGGCATCAAAGGCTCTTCACAACCAGATGTTTGACGCTATCATCAGAGCGCCCATGCAGTTTTTTGATACAAATCCCGTGGGTGAGACACTGTCATAATCAATCACCGCGTTGGTCAAGTGCAATCGATATCCTTGAAGGCAATGAGAAGTTCATGTTTTTGTAGTTTACATTAAAACAAAGAATTTTGTGCGTTATATATGTACATCATCGAGGCCCTGAGTTTGTTCAATCATACTGCAGGGCCTGCACACATACCCACATCACAGTTGGATGGATCATTATTAGACATTCGTGTGCACCGAATGGGCACGTGATCTGATTCGGGCTCTACGCCAACCTCGAAGGGGTTCATGGGAGATCTTTGATACCACATATTGCCTGCACGGTGGCAAAATGTAAACATCCTGCCACAAATGCATGGACCCGATGGATGTATATTTTGGTTCCAGGTCGGATTCTGAATCGCTTTGCTAAGGATATCGGCTACATGGATGACGTTTTGCCATCCACATTCACCGAATTCCTTGAGGTAAAGTACACATTACACAAACAATATTATCTGTATATTAAAAACACAAAAAAGTTGCCTTCTAATGACAATTTCTAACCAATTGTATTTACTTAAATATTGATTCTCTGAGTATCTTGAAAAGTCAATCAAAATACCTGATGGTCAATGCCTCCATTTCCTGTTGTTAATTAATGTCATTGTTTCATCTTCTTCTCCAGCTTTCTTTAGGTGCGATTGCAACTGTCATCGTGATCTCCATCTTCAATCCTTTTTGCCTCGCTTTCACATTGCCGATTGGCTTCGTCTTTCACTTCACAAGGAAGTACTACTTAGCCTCCTCTCGAGACGTTAAAAGATTAGAAGGAAAAGGTAGGCCAGTCTTGAACGTTGAAATGCATGATCACAAGACCACATGTAAAATGATGTACAATGGAGAAAATACCTCTGTCACAGTTAGTAACGTATCCAGCAGGGGGAAGAAAGCGCAGGAAGGAGCAGGAAGGAGCATTTCCCTTTGAACTTTTGCTTACTTTTTAAAGAAAACAAATACCACATTTACGCTCCAATTTAAATTTCCAGATAATTTTGAGCTTGGTTTTCAGCAAAATTATGTACGCCCCTTTAGATTAAATATACCATTTGCTCCTTTAAACAAAATTGGGGCCGTTAATTATTTTCTTTTCAGAAACATTACCTGTTTTGTCCCATGGACCCAAACCTGTTTGTTACGGCAATAGTTACTCACAGTTCTTGATGTAGCTTGTCACTAAACCTGATATTCTTTCCTAATGAACTCGTGAGGACTTCAGACATCAAACACATTTTCAGTTGCGTCTTGTTAATGCGATATTTTGACCGTTAGTTATCATGTGCACCTGTTTCAGCTCGCAGTCCGGTATTCTCCCACCTGTCAGCCACCCTGACTGGTCTGAGTACCGTCCGCGCCTTCAAGGCTCAGCAGCGATTCACCGCGGACTTTGACGGGTACCTGGACGGCCACACTAGGGCCTGGTTCCTATTCCTGTCTGCGGCTCGATGGTTCGGTGTTCAGCTGGATTTCTTGTGTGTATTAGTTATCACCGGAGTCAGTTTGACCTGCATCCTTGCCGCAGATCGTAAGTTAGTAACTACACCTATTATATCAGCCCAGTAAACAGAAGATAATGACATTTAATAATGAGTACACAAGTTTTACCCGACTATATCGTGGACTTACAGTGCCTCAATCGTTTGTTGATTCGGATAACAATTTACGAACTTTTAAGAGGAATTCATTCAAGTGTGTAGGCAATCGGTATGTTGGCTAACATTTGAGAGTAAATCCGACTTTATAGGACAAGTTAACTTGATATAAATCAAGACAATACAGCAGTTGAGGACAATTTCAATATTCATTCTTTTTTAGACTCTTTTGGGGTAAAACTAAACAAAAATGCTTCAAATGTGCTTAGGATTTGCATATACATGTACAATGGCTATTATACACATGTGTATGTACACTGCTCATGTGGATGCGTGTTTGCACAAGTGACACGTGTACAAATACCGACACTGTCACCCAAATGAGCACATTTGAAGAAAAAAAAAATACTGTTACCAGGTAAACCCATTATTGTTCGGAATGTAGGGCTTAGACCAATCTACTAACTATTAGGGACAAAGTAATTAAAGAGATGTTAGTCCTTACTTCGTCTTCAAGCTTTGCGCATCCTTTTAATTACAAGAGGTACCATCTAAGAATTGAGCTGACCGCCATCTTGGATTCACCTATAACAGCTTTAGGTAATTAGTAATGATCAAAAGAGAGGGCTATTTCACTTTAGAAGGCGTAGCAGATATGCTACATACAGCCACATGTGATGAATTTGGTATATTATTGGTTTGAACAAATTGCCAAAGTCCGTGTAGCGGATAACCTGGTTCGATATGTTTTCCCCAAAGTTCTTGATCTCAACTCTGGCATTGTCGGTCTCTCCTTGATCTATGCCATGAGTCTCATGGGGGAGTTCCAGTGGGCGGTGCGACAGAGTGCAGAGTTAGAAAACCAGGTACGTCCGTACAGTATTCCCTCTTCCCAACGCCATTCTTCTGGCTATGGCTTTTTTCACCCTGTCTCTTTGCCAGCACTAAAGCTGTCGACACAAAGTTTATCCCGTGCATTTGGACAAGACCCAAGTCAGATGCGAGACGATCAGCAATCATGGTGATATCATGGTCAGCTATCATGGTCAGCAGAGAGATGTCAGAGGAGGTGATAAACTACAATATTAATCTGGCGACCAACGTTTAGTTTGATTTAGTGGCAAGATTTCATTTCAAAGCGGGACACTTCCAAAGTCGATGCATGCAATTGGGATGAGCTCAAGTGCGTCTATGCAGGACTCGACAACATTCGAGCGTTTCATCAGAATTCAGTCTGTTTTGACGTCAGAATATTTTGTCGACAGTACAAGCTGAATTTTTTTTAAGGATATCTGTGTCATCATACACTGACACTCTGTCATTTATGTACATTCAGATGACTTCAGTGGAGCGTGTTTGCCAGTATATCGATATCAAACCGGAGGCACCGTTGCAAACCGATCACATGCCACCTCCAGACTGGCCACAAGATGGCGGCATTACGCTCCAAGACGTCTCTCTGAGATACAGTGATGATGGGCCATTGGTACTACGCGAAATTAACTGCGCCATCAGGCCAACAGAAAAGGTGAGACTACATGTCCATGTATGCAAACGAAGGTTCTACTTTACATGCAAAAAAATGCGCGTCAGAATCAGGCATCAGACGAGGGATTGGAAGAAGGAAGAATCTACATGTACTTTCCGATGTGATCGATAACCTCAGTCCTATCAATCTTCTTTTTTGTTTTTTTTTATTGTGTTATTATTAAATAAGGGTAAGAACGTGTACCAGCATGAATTTTCAAGGAAGGTTGGATAAATTTTCTCTCAGGATTACTCAAGACTTCCATCAACTGTAGCTTAGTTTAAGATTAACCGGTTGGAACACATTTGTGTAGAGTGAATTCGACCAAGTTATACCAAGAACAATTTCGAAGGCTTAAAAAAGCCGTCCTTTCACCCATCATATCGTGGCTTTCAGGTGGGCATCGTAGGCCGGACAGGAGCCGGCAAGAGCTCTCTAATGACAGTACTGATGAGACTGGCTGAGCCCACAGGTACCATAATGATAGACGGTATCAACACAGCTCTGATAGGACTGCATGACCTCCGCAAGAAAGTCTCATTCATCCCACAGGTAATTAAGCCCTTTAACTTAGCAAACTGTACATTATTGTGTTAACAAAAGCGAAATAATCTTCTCGAGTAGGCTGCAGCATGTGTTTTGCTAGTTTTCTGGGACATGTTAAAGATTAGTTCTTTGTTAACGTCAAACATAATGTGTACCTATAAACATTTAAGAATAGTTCATGATATCGTAGAAGCATTTTTCGTGTAACCTTGTTTTGTTTCTCCATGCCCAAAGGACCCAGTTCTATTCAGTGGAACACTTCGCAAGAACCTGGATCCTTTCAGTGGGCACTCGGATTCTGATATATGGAGGGCTTTTGAAGAGGTATGTTTTGTGTTCTGCTGTTGACTATACTCTGTTTATTCATTCAGACTTGTGAGATGACACAACACATATAATTGCAGCTGTTCAATGTTCCTTTTTTCTCGCACATAGCTGTCGCTTGGTATCAATTTCAGCAGTTGATAGTCTAAAAGTGTGAACCTACTAATTAATTATTCTAAGGTTTCCATCGTTGATGGTTTTACACGCAACGGGGCTTAATTGCTGTTACAAATCTTGCAACAGACAAATCTCTGGAAGATGGGGAATCTTAGAAAACTAGAAGAGGCTACCTGTGGATATGATATCCACTCTTACGAGCGCCTTTTTGTGTCCCAAATTAAAGGTTGAGTTGAAACCAGCGATTGAGGAGCTACCGGACAAGTTGGAGGCAGTCTTGACCGAGGGAGGCACTAATTTCAGTGTGGGTCAGAGGCAGCTACTGTGCCTGGCTAGGGCTATCCTACGCAAGAACAAGATCCTCATAGTGGACGAAGCCACAGCCAACGTGGACATCAGGTGAGTGTACATGCTTAGAAATTATCGAGCAACAGCAACTCCCGCTTTAATTAAATAAATGGTATTATCCACATGGTTAATTATACAGACAATCCGATAACCCGAACATAAACCACTGGAGCTTTACTCTAACCCTGAAACAAATCTAGGAAAGACCACTTCATTACCGTGTTCCTATCTTGCACCAGCACCTGTTTTACAGGGTACATGTTGAGTTGAAGAGCTGAGTCATTTTTCTCTGCGGGTATAGACGCATACCATTTATGGTCAAAGTGATATAATCTGCGGTTGTTTTAGTTCTGATGGAAAATTAAAGACGGCAAAACCCTCAGTCATATTTGGCAGCAGTTTGAAGTGATCTTAATATTGTCATATAAATAATGAAGTTTCTATTATATTATTTATTTCATTCAATCAAACAGAACTGACCGTTTGATTCAAGCAACCATCAGACGGCGGTTCAAACACTGCACAGTTCTGACAATAGCTCATCGTCTCAACACAATCATGGATTCGGACAAAGTTATGGTAAGATTAAATGTTATGTAAGATTTTATTATAATCGAGTTCTGATTGACCAAGTACAAAAAGTGTTCTTACATTAGTAATTCATTGTGAGGTGATGTGTCGTATTTATCTATCCTAAATATTTTCTTAAATCATTAATACATTCAGAAAGTGATGTATTTTAATTCCCCAGGTGATCATTCAGTCTTGTTGCTGTTTTTCAGGTGCTTGACGCAGGGCAGCTCATCGAGTTTGACGAGCCTTACGTTCTGCTTCAGAAGGAAGACGGTATCTTCAGCAAGGTGGTGCAAGAGACAGGCAAGGCAGAGGCAGTCAAACTCCTGCAGATCGCCAGAAAGACATCAACGACCCTGAAGACGTAGACAAACCCATGTATCCCTTGACAAATTTGACATCAACAAACAATTAATGTTAGATTCACAGTGAAACTGAAAAAAAAACACGAGATGTGAACGAATTTGATCGGCGAGAAGATTGTATTGTCTTCAATAAGGACGTTTGTCGTATTTGAACTTCTGGATTGTGGTAGGGTTTGGTAGAGGCGTTTGAGAATGAACAATGCCCCATAAGCGATAGTTCCAGGGAATAGTAAACTGTGTTGTTGTAGCTGAACGAGTGATGCGTGATGGTCTGTATTGTTGGCTGAAATCTGACATGTAAACTGGTGAGGGTCCATGAATTGTTTGAAGGCAAAGCAAGAATAGTTGAAGCGATAAGCGGTCATTAATATGTAGCCAATTCAGTTACTTCAATACGTGTGTATAATCATTTTTGTATAAATGCCTGAGACAGTATAAAACAAGAACGTTTAAAACCGGCTCGGGCCCTGGTCGCCGATATTGTCACTCACCTTCCATCAGGGCCGTTGTACGCGTCCATGCCCCAATTCGGATTTAAAAAGTATCTTAAGTTAACCTTATTAATTAATATATGCAAAACGGTACTAATGTTCATTGAAAAATAGCATGCTTAGTGTTATATCAACATAAATCAATGTATCAATGAATACATTTACATGTATTCCCTTCAAAAATAATATTGTAATTCGTACTTTTGCATTGAAAGGGTTTATCTTCGAGACAAAAGCCGTACCCAATTGTCACCTTTTTTCCTTGTCATGTAGTTCAGCCTTTGTGGAAATCATGTTATTCTTCAGCGTTTGTTTACGATATTGTTGTGTTTTCATCTTTGTATTTTAATTGGTGTGTTATTTTATCCCAAATTACTACTCTTTGTATTTTTGTGTAAATCATGTAATTCAGCCTTTGCGCTGCCACATCGATTTCTGTGAAATAACCATTATCAATTTAATTCAATTCAACATCTTTAAAAGTATTATTATTGATTTTGTTATTAAATAAGTAAGATATGAATACATGTCATCCTTGCATCGTCATTATTTGTCGGCTACGGTGCTGCGTCCCTGCATGCGTTTATTACTCATGATTTTTTCAATTTTTTTAAGATATGAAATTGGTGACCAATATTATAACAACAAGACGCTGTAAGCTTTGCAATACTATGTAAAAACCCCCTAAGGACAGTTTGGTGTAAAACATTATCATATCCAGACATAAGAAGAGTATGCCCAAGATAACGCAAGTCAAGATTAGATGTAGTCTGAGAGGCGTGAACGGTAGGGCGCCCTCACCTAAAGAACGACCAAAGCGTGCTCCGTGCCGAAGTGTGTGATGGCATTGAACCAGGAAGTCACGTGCGTGTTTCTTATTCTTTCCCCCTATTCCTTGTTATCACATACAACTAGTAGAATAGCTGTACTGAAGGTCGTTGCCAGCAATTCGAAATCAACAAACAGCTCCAAGGGCGGATCCAGAACACATTTTTTTGGGGGGCCCAAAAAAATTGTGGTCCCGCAAAAAAGTGGGTCAAAAAAATTACGGCGTGGGGTTCGGGGCCCGCTTAAGGGCCCCGAAAAAAATGGATTCTATATGCTTTGTGGTGCGATCTGAGGCAATTTCTGACCACTTTAACCAATGTTTTTTTTTGAGGAAAAGATGGTGGTGTACTCATTGCCTGCCTTTATTGCGATGTCACATAAAAAAACCCAATTGGTTTCGGGGTTTTTTTTGGGAGGGGGGGGGGGGACATGGTCCCCTTTGCCCCCCCCCCCCGATCCGCCCTTGAATAGCTCCATCACCCTTTAGGTACAAATGAGCTGTGATTCTCGTTGTACTTTGCACAGTTTGTATCGCATGAGGAAATTGAACTATGTATGCACATTTAAACGTGTTTAGTTTCCTTACAAAAGAAGTTGGTCTAAGCCCAAAAAATAACATCCCTGTTAGCCCCTTAAATACCGTACCTCGCCAAGCCTTTTATATCACTGGTAAGCTTCGACCGATCGCGGACAACACTGTACTACGATCAAAATGATTGAAATAGTTCAATTATTTGTGCATCAGTCAACCCCAACTCTATTCATTAGAGACTCAAAGTGATCGCATGATTGATTGAAACACATTCGCATAATCATGTGCTCGCTCACCGATGCATGGCTTTCAAACGTTCTGCTTCCAATTGCTATGCTAATAGGTAGTTATACTAATATTGTTTTTTCCTTCTTCATTTTCCCCTTTAAATTATCTTAAGGCGGCTGTAGTTTTGAGGTAAGGTTCACCTTTGGAGTAAACAATATAAAAAGGACAACAAACCTGAAGGGTTTGCAAATGAGGAAATACGAAATACGAGAAATGTGTGGTGAAGAAATGCCCATCTTGAGTAAATTATTTATTTTGAATAAATGTTACAAATAAAACATTGTTTCTCTTTCCACTCAGTTACGATTCGAGTCGAGGTGAACGATAATTTTCAAATGTCACCTTAGACGTGAGTGACCGTGTCAATGAAACGTGTTTGCCTTGCCTTTAGATCTGTCAATTTCTTGTGATGCATAAACGTATATATCGGAAGTGTAATTAAACATACAGAAAATTTGAGCTGTTTAAATAAAGCACTGAATTACAGATAAATGCAAATAAGTCGAAAAGGCATTGTCCTATTATATTTGCTATTGATCTTCGATAAACAATTTGAATATTAAAATAGTGATGATGTTCGTTTAACAATATTGAAACCTACATTATGTTTCTTTCTACAACGGCGATAATAATAAAGATGCACAACTGAGAGGTTCTGACAACTCAGCCACCAATACAGTATAATCATACATTTGTACCATCTGCTTGCGCATCAATGACCTCCAATGCAAGAAGAAAGACCTTGATCTGCTTGTATCGAAGATGGCAAAGGCTTAACAAAAAACAAATCATTGCAGATCGGGCAGAACAACTCAACTCCCCCCCCCCAAAAAAAAAAAAAACAACAACAACATAGAACCAAACTAGTTTTTCTTCTGACCTTTTCTATGTAAAATGTCAAATCTCTCGAGCAATTCACAAAGCTGATGGCCCATTTATTCAGCCAATAATCAATTCATACCTGTTTTTATTATTCAACTTAAATTATTTATTTACAACTAATTGTTCATTATTCGTAAGCGCTGTGATTTAGTTTGCTATTAAGAGGGTTCGTAAATGCCGATTCTGATTATTATTGTCATTATTATTAATATTATCGTTATTTATATAAACTGGAACAGTTCATCCGCAGGAATAATCCGCAGATCATGTTACCACGTTGATTTGAATGGAAAACAATCAAGATGGCCGCAACACGATAATGCCTTCCACAAAATACCGGAGTAGACTGTTTAGCACAGGCAAATAGCCTACTAGGTGACAAGTTCGACATTGCCGACGTTAACCTGGAAAGAGCTCAGTTCGAGGCTCCATACTTGGTCATCTTCTTTTCGTTGTCTACATTAACGTGGCGATCTGCCCAATTATCGCTCATGCACTTCCACCGTTCCTTTAATTTTCCTTTACATTGTTGCGTAAATAGCAACGAGTATTTGGTTCACCGTATACTTTTTATTGTTCCCACGCCTGTAGGGAAAGTAGTTCCTTAACCATGTTTCCTATAATAATATCATTTAAACACATTTGGGTAGGAATTCATATCTATTATTTTCCTGCAAATTATCATGAATGTTGTCCCCATATTGTTTTAATGGCACATTTCATAATGTTAATTATTATGAATATTTGTGTATTTTACCGCGCACGGATATATGACCGGCCCCACCGTTATATTTGGTTTCGCAGGAGCTTTACGAGAGCCCGAAAACGCTTTAGTTTTCGAGATAGGCGATCTGGTTCACCTAATTTTATGAAACTTGCCAGATATGTAGATTACGGTGTACCATTTAAGAAAAACGTTGTTCCCTGGTCAACAAATTGTTTGGGAATGAGAAATTCTACGACAAAAACACGCACGAATTGTCCATGAGAAAAAAAGAAAGAAATAGCGCCCTCTTTTGACACAGCAAATATACATTTTACACGCAATGCATGCGCGCGCGAGGCGGGTTCGCCCGTCTTGCTGAACATTTTGTTTAATGTTAGATTCTAGCCTTTTTATTTGTAATTATTTCTAAAGCAGGATGCTTATTACAGTTAATTTCAATTTGAAATAACCAGAGAGTTCCTTACATTATAAAATATCTTGTAAATGACAAGCCTTTATGAAAGAATAATGTGTAAAACCCATGAGCCCCAGACAAATCCATTTTGAGAGAACTTGCAATTTGCTTTGTTATGATATCCCACAAAAACTGTAAATCAGTCAATCTTCTCTAAATGGCTGCTAGTTAGCTGAAACGCAAGATCATCATTAATATGGAGCAGGTGTCATACTTAAATTGATTTAAATTTAGATTAAATTTGATCAGAACGATTTGAAACAATAAATAACAAATACGATCCGAATACTGTTTCTATAACTTTTTTATTCCAACTTTGATGTGCTGTACATGACATTCTGCATTCAGCCAAAAGAAATACACAGATGGAAAAATCTTAATCAGTTAGTGTTGTTTTCTTGAATGAACAATTTGAGTAAAGACGGCAGGTACCTCAAACAGGATGAGTTCATGTATTCCAAATGAAATGACAAAGATCCTCCCCAGAAGAAAGAGCCCCAAAAGAACAGCTTCCAGTAGCAGATAACTTTACAAAAGTTGTTTAAGGTGTGCAGGCATTCCACTTTAAGTAGAAAATTGGATTCAAAACCATCTAGTATACATTTGTTTCTTGAACTTCTGTTTTAAACGACGATACAACCACTATTTCCTTTTTGGCCCTATCCATTCCCCAAATCCCAATATACACCACATCAAACATTCACAAGGGTTAAATACAACTTCAAACACACCTTATGCAGTGTTACATGTATCTTTTTGCCAATTTGGTTAACAGCCTTCATGAAAAAGAAATTAAAACAAAAATAAGTTTTCTAAATGCCAGTTTGTAAACAAACACAAATGTGTTTTCACAGATATCAATTATTCTGACCACTCCAATGCAATGGCACTTCCTCAGTTGAATTTCTGCAATTACAGTACATGTATAAGTGTCAAATACAATAAACAATAAGAGCAATTACACAAATGCACCGAAACAATTCTCAGCACATCCATTTTGGATTTGACAATGTGCATAAGAAGTTCTTCATTGTTGTTGTCTTCCGCCGCCTGTAGCAATCTTTCAGCCTGTAGGGTAGTAAATGTGACCAGGGGTTCTTGCCTCCTCTTCCTTGTGACTCGGCAGGTCACACACTTCTCCTTCCTGCAAAGGATGCACTGTTTGGGTAGAACGTGTTGTGATCTTGCTGCAGTCTTGGAAACCGTTTGCGTGGCTGAACGGAGTCTTCCCGTTTTCACAGGGGGGTGGGGAACCTTTTTGGCTGTTACAGTTTCTAGAATACAGTAGAGAAACAGAAAATACAATCTTATTCAACTGTTAACATGTAATTAACATTTAATTGGTTGTATTTATTGAAATAAGGCCATTTTTTCAATGAAAATGTTGTGTTGCTCTCAAATAAACAAAATCAGGAGGGTATATGTCATGTTTCTTCCTTAAATTTGTGAGATTATCTTTTTTTGGGGGGGGGGTCGGTTGGGGAGGGTAAACAACAGTATACATTAAAACCTTCCCCTTCTTCGAAATTACAAATAAATGGAAAGAAAGTTATCAGTTCTTGGGCCTAATACTGGTATACACATGTGCATGTACATGGCCATGTATATATTTGTGGATGGTACACTAGCCCAGGTGGACTCCCTTTCCCTACGTTACACGTACATTGCGTTTTTATAGCTAAAAGTAAAAGTTTCAAAAGATACATTAAACTCTTTGGACTGTTTTTTCATAAACAAAATACATTTCACATGGACACTGGGTGAACTGAACTATGACAACAGTTTTCCAGTGTAACTTAGTTACAGACATCAGATAAATACTGGGGGGAGGGAGATTATCAACAGCACCTCACAAATATACTTGTATAAGATTATCACACCACCCTCCCCCTGCAGTTTTTTTTTCATGAAGGTTACCAAATGTGTTAATGAATAGAAATGGAAGCAGCAGTTTCTATACAAATAAAATGTACCTGCAATTTAAGACTTCTCTTTTTGCTGGGCTTGAACTGCTCTCTTCACCTTGGACTTGTCAGTGTACTGACTGTAGCATGACCTATACAGAAAAAAAATGTGGAGGTTTACATTTACATAGTACCAACATGACCAATAGGCGGAAAGATTTCCATATACGAAGTTCACTCAACACTCTGTGTACAAACCCTATGAGAGTGAACTGAAAGATTCTAAGTGTCTTCTAAGAAAATGATTGTATTTTCTCACTGCTCAAATTGACTTTGATGACATGAAGTTGCTATCTGGGGGCTTGTTAGTCAATACAGAGGAAAATTAGTGAACTTCGCATATGGCAATCTTGCCCATGAATTTTCAGAGCCCCCCCCTTGCCCCCCCCCCCCCCCTTAATGCCCTTGCCCTTATTTTATCTCGATCATCATGATCATAAAATAGTCAAGTCATCTGGTCATGGATATGATCGATGATGATTGGTAGGTTAGTATGATATTACACAATCTCGAAGTGAAGGGAAGTGTATGATTTGTATCTCACCGATGATGACCGGCATTCTCTAGGATCGTGAGATTGCAACCGCATACTGACGGGCTGATCATGCTGATCCGTAGCAACAATTGCGCCAGCTGACGTGGCGCATGTTTTGGCGATGAAGTGCCTTGCTATCTCGGCTTGCACTTTGCGGTCCTTTTGTGAAGGCCTTCCAGACGTCGGTATACTCAAGGAAACGTGACCAGCTGTGCTCCGTGAAAAACTGCATTTCACCCTTTCCAGTCGGAAAGTGCATGAGACACTGAACTGATGATTTTGGAGCATTTTCACCTTCTGTCTCCGCTGCGGTCTCGGACTCGGTACTTGCTTCCGCGACGACATGGACGACGCCATGTTGGACTCGCCTCTTGGCGACGTATATAGAACGTGCAATTTGATTGGTTCTTTGGCGACGCAACACAAACCTTGCACGTTATTGGTTGATTTTCATCCTCTCTCGGGCGTTATATTTGTCTAACGATTTTTTGGCTGTAACCTCGAATTTGACGTTAATTAAAATTCATTTGTGAAGTCCCAAACCACCCAGGAATGCGGGAACGTGGTTTGTTAGCGCTTTCTATTTTTGATCAATGGAATGAGAAATATTAGAAAAAATTCGGAAAACCAGATCGCGTAACGAGCGAAAAAAAAGGCCTCGTCCCACGGACTTACTTGTCCTTTTTCCATGATGGCTGAATCTGTTTGATACATAGCATCGTTTCCGGCAGCAAATTGCATTAGAGATTGAGTTCTGAGATTCCATCCTGGTCTTGCTGGCCGCAGGGAATTCCTGCCCACCCCTTATTGTCCGGGTGAGTAGGATTTCAGTGTATTTCATATGTCCTTGCGACGGTATTTTGCGTTTTTCGACACTTTAGCTTGTGACTTTTTCACATGACGTAACGTGTTGTGTGTGTGCAGCATATACACATGGTACAAGTGCAGCTCTTCGAGTGTGATTGCGAGAGGGCTCGCTAAACTATAACGCGCGCTCGTCAGTCGCGCGCTTGCTAAACACTCGAGCACTCTCCCTTGCTCACTTCGGCGAGGTATTGACACTTTATGAGGATCTTATTGTATGATTATTAGAATATTATTTATTGATAAATTGTACTGTACATGTAATTAATTAAGACTTTGATTTTTTATTGATTTATAGGGTGTTTGTTTATGCTACCTTGGTGAGCAATGTACAGTGTAAATTCTAGTGTCGGCCAGTCCATATCCCTTACCATAGATTCGTTCGTCCCCACTTTGGAGGTCAAGGGCCCGATTTCACGAAACGCTACGACGCGTTGCAACCCAAGTTACGACTTGTTAAGCCGGCCTCAGGTCGGCATTAAGCAGAACATTTATGCTTAGGTCACAAAACTGATAAAAAATCGTGTGATTCTCTGGAACAAGTGGCATCCCGACGTAAAATAATCGCAACCATGCTTATGTCACGATCGACCACAATTCCACGCCACAGCATAGACAATCATGTGACTTCTTTACCGTAATTTAGTGTTTGGCCGGTTCGGCTCGAGCTATTATCAACGCGCATTCCCCTGATACGGTCTTAAATGTACTTGCGGTATGCCCATTCAAAAATACATTTGATTCTAAAAGTTGACACAAGTCAAACATTATAAATTTCCAATGCTTTTGTTGAACAATTTTATTTCATTTTTAAACACCCCTATAGCTATGCCATAGAATATCCTCTCGTAAGTAGGTAAACAATCTCCTTATAATTATGGTGACTAACGTGCACCTGGTGCGTACTGTATGATGATGCACAGAACGCGCGGAGCACCAGTGTAAAGTGCTCATTGGCCATTAAACATGTTTCATCTCCACAGTACATGTGTACACATCCTTAGTTATGCTATATTGATGAAATTACAATGCATTTTATACGGTACATTTATGTCTTTACATTGTTTGTTTAAACAGCGATGCTCATATAAAAAGAGTATTCAATATTCTGTATTCGTACATCCATCTACATGTATCATGTGTTTCATTTCAGGCTAAAATTTTTCTCTTGCAATCCACGCTATCCAAATTTGAGTTCAATAAAGTGCATTGACCCTATAATTCAACATATTTAGGATCGAAGTATGTGCAAGTATACAGTCAATATTACAAGGATGTTCAGTATCGAACATAGACTTGGTTTTCAACCTGGGATATTTATTTTGTGGCATAAAAATATTTTTATACAGACTTGGCTTCCAACCTTGAGTATTCATGGCATAAAATGTGTTTTTTTTGGTCGGTATCTAGGATCTCCGTGCATAGTCAACGATAACAGATGGAGAATAACGTGGACTTATACAATTACAATTCAATTAAATTTATTCATCATGCCAGCATGACATTCTCCATCTCGATTTGCACTGAAAATTTCAAATACCTACAAAATAGAAAAATAAATATATATAAACATACAGTATACACGTTAAAACTTTCAATAAAAGGCAATAAATAAAATAATAGATTAAAATGTTTCTCAAAATACGTTAAAAGCCTAAAAGTACACACATGGACCACATTAATCAGGCTGCCTGGGGATAAAGAAGGTATGCTGGAGGGTAAATAGGGTTGAGTAGCAAGGGGAAAAGGAAAAAGACATGCACACACACAAACAACTGAACTTTGGTCTGACCAGAGACCGAGTATTTTTTTTTTTGGCCTAACCCTCAAAGTTTCAAAAGTCAAGTAGACCCAAATCTATTTATATATGAGAAATATCATTATGCAGTGCTGTAAACACTTCAACTAGATAACGCTATTAATAATTTATACAAACCTTGGAGAGTTGATAGCTTTTGATCGGTTGAGACTCGAACACTTGGGGCTGTATTAACGTGTGATATAAATACCGGTGTCATATGAAAATCCGACTCCTATTAAAATCGGACTCCTTTTTCCTATTATTGGTTAATCCTACGCACGCAACCAATCACTTTCTTAATTATCATACTTATGCATGCGCAATACTTCCAAAGAGTCTATATTTCAAGGAGTCGGTATAAACGCTCCACCGGCTTCGAACGAATAAATGGACCCTGAACCAGCATTGATCCAGCCAATGATTGACCAAATAGACAACAGTCTTACGGTAGCTTGTAACGGTACAGCAGTAAACATGCGCTCAACAATCATCGTTTGAAGTTTTACGCGCGCGTTTGAAACACTGTTGCTCTCATATCGTTGATGTACCCTAACGTGGCGCGGCACCCAACGTGGTGCACTTTGATTTTTTGCCTGTAGCGCCGATCTAGAGCAAAAGTTTTAACTGAAATTTCATCAAGTTCTAAACACTCCAGTTCATTAATCGCAAGTTTATTCACCCGTATCAAATTTAGAAGAAAAAAAATATTTTGGCGTGATTTTCTGGGTTTTTTTTCAATTGCAAAGTGAACCCTTTGAAAATGCCCCAAAAAATAAGAAAATAATTTTCTGACAAACATCTGGCTGGGTATGTTAATAGAGATAATAACGATTTATCAGAATTTATCAAGTTACAGAAATTCTCAAATGTTGATTTGTAATTTTCCGAGATTCATTCAAGTGCGCCACATTAGGGAACACTCCGCCAATTTGTGCCCAATTTTCGGACGCCACCGTTTTTGAATTTCGGAATAAATTGTATGAAATCGAAATTGTTCATAGAGGTTAAACAGCAAGCATTAATAAGGTAAACGTACAAGTATTTTACTGCATGAATTTGAGGTTTGTCAACAAAGAGGTTTGGCAACGCTACACGAGGAAAGTTGGGTAGACTTCGAAGTGCGCCACGTTAGGGAACACGACTATATATCTATGAACTTTTCCCGTTCCCGGATCCCGCATAGACGCTGTACGCGCAGTAGTGCGTGGGGCAAAACGTGCGTTACGCGCACGTATGTCCCGTAGAATTGTGCACAATCTTGCAATTTTATGTCCTTAAAAGTAACATTTTTAGCCAGTAGTTATTATGTATCCAACAAAATTCAATATGCATCTTCAATCTTGGTGGTCATTTCGAAGTTTGCCCTATTTTCCCCTCGTATTTTTTTCGTTTCAAAATTGTGGTGCGCGTTGCAAAAAATCTCCAAATGAATGTCAGTTTATCTGATATAATGTGTATAAAGACATTGTTCTAAACAATGAAAAGGAAAACGTAGAATGTAAAAACTGCTTTAAATTACCGTTGAATTATTTAAGAAAATTGTAAAATGTTTCAATGGATGATTTAAGATATTTGTGTTACAATTATTATCTTTTTGGGATGAGAACAATTTACTTGGATTGCATTATTTATGTCTGACTTTTAATGACAATAATATTGCCCCTGAAAACCGTTTTAAGAATGAGATTAAATTACACTCCCGTAATGTTCCAGACTTCTGAATAACCTAATTAACTCCTCAAGTTTATTTACATTGTGCTTTACTTTTGGTACCCATTTTTTTCAACATCGTGAGATTCTTGCGCCTTCTTGGGGATTTTCAGATGCTGGATACGCCACTAGAGGTCCAAAGTTAGTGAATTCAAGGGCTGGGGAGGGGCATGCATCCCCCCCCCCCCCCCCCCCGTATTCAACAGTACAAAACTGCATCTGATTACGGCGTATAACAGACCCTGAGGAGGGACAATGGAGAGAAAAAATGTTCTGGGTGTTATCCCTTAAAAGTTGCCATGATTTTAAATTAAAGGACAGTGCAACACCTACGGATTTAAGACGTTCAAAATGATAATTGTTCTGTTTGTTGAAGAAAATAACACTCAAAGAGCTGGATGCAAGGGTTTTTTAAGCAACGCACACCAGCATTTTAAAACGGGAAATAAATACGAGAAATAAAATGGACCAAACTTCGAAATGAACATTCAGCTTGATAACCCATTTCGAATTTTGTTGAAGAAATAACTACTACAGGTAAAAAATATCACTTTTGCGGACATTAAAATATGTCTTTCCATACAAACCTACGGGACAAAAGGTGCGCGTAACGCAACTTATGCCCCACGCGCTAAAAAATGGCGCCGCCCATGGTAGAACGCGCGTCTGTATGCACTGCCAATCTAGTCTTATTATTCTTTATCTTCAAGCAAACTAGATTCCTCGATCCTTCGGCCTCGTGGCATGTGGGACACAGACGCACTACATTATTCCGTGTTCCACTCGCGCTCGCAAGATAACGAATAATTTCTATGGTAGACTTGGCCAAGTCTGGGTTGCGCTCGGTCTGTGCCTATAGTAAATCCACTCACGGCGCATACTTTACATTCACTGATCTCTATATAAAGACTGGATAGCGGATATCCATACGTCATTCACAGTAGACTTTGCATATTGACCAATTCGCCCCCGGTCTCACGAAGATGGCCGCGTATAATACGAACGTTCTACGCGTATACAGCGACCGTTGATTCAACAGTTGACGCGCAATTTGGTCACGTACACATATATCATGATGTTCTAAAAAGGACACATTTCCGTAGTGATTATTATTTCCAAAACGCCGAAAAAGTGAACTGCTGGAATTAAAAAAGTAAACCACGACGTTAGAAAAATAAAACCTTGGTCAGTAGTGGTGGTCAAAATATAAGTTAAGTGAACTGCGATGCTACAAAAGAAATCATGCTGTCTATAAAGACGGCAACTTGTCGAGAGAGCCCGTCACGTGGCCGGTCTTAAACGGATGATAAAGACATGGCTAGCTGGTCTTAAACGCTTTTCCAGTGTCACATGAAATTTGGAGTCCCATGAAATGGTAGTATATTGCGCATGCATACGGGATGAATCTGAACGTTCAACCAATGAAACGTTAAAAGGCCCGGTGCCTTTTAACGTTTCATTGGTTGAACGTTCAGATTCATCCCGTATGCATGTGCAATGTACTACCAGTGAATCAGTATTTCATGGTCCGAAATTTACACTTCACCTGCCCAGCTGCGTTTTGCGCGACATTGCGCAGTACGCGCGACGCGCACGCCAATGTCCCTCTAAGGTAACGAGTTGTAGAGGGGCATTCCATATTATAGTCAGAGGGGTGTTTCGTAAAACATGATGTAAAATTGTTGAACAAAAAGGTTGGCAACGTCTAGCTTTTGACATTTTTTTTAAATTTTTGGACCGAAAAGGTATTTATGAATGGGAATAAATGTGTGTTCGGTCGGTATAAAACACTCTGTTTAAGACCGGTTTGAGTCTGGATGGGCGATAATTACCCTCGGCTTCGCCTCGGGTAATTATCGCCCGCCCAGACTCATACCGGTCTTAAACAGAGTGTTATAATACCTCCCAAACACACATTTATTCCCTTAGTGAAGACTGGGTCCTCACACTGACATTCCCTTCATATCAACCTGTGATATAAGTCCCTGTGGTGTGATCTGTCTCGTGTTGGGTAGGGCCTTTAATTGTGGAGAATCGGATTACCTGTTTAAAATTGAGTATAACAAATAATTATCAATACAAAGTTGAAGGGCTGTTATCATATAATTTCAATAAAAAAGTCAAAGTACGCTGGAAAACATAGGGAGAACTTAAAGCAATGTCTTATGTGCACAGGTTCCATATGTACTCTTAAATTAATCAACCTTCTTATTTCAGTGTACAGGTGTTTTTCTTTCGCTGTTTTCCCCCTTTTTTCATCCTGTGGTGTTCATTAAATTCACAAACTCAGTGTATCGGGTCCTCCTTATTGTACTAGCTTATGTAGTTGGTAAACTGCGTACATGGTGTCTCAAAATAATGTATACCCATAATGCAAATTATCAGAAATGTCATGAAGAAGGCCAGGATTTCTTTGACCAAATTAAATGTTAGTACGTCATTGCCATGAAATGACGGAGCAAACATGGAATTCTACAGGGTCCAGACCAGTAAAAAGGCCCAAAATTGCGTACGCCGTCAAATCACGATTTGCCTGCCCTCAAATTCTTCGGTATTAGAGGATTGTGTGGTCCATGAACTTGATGGTTGGTAAAAAAAAGGTGGAAGCCGTGCAAAGGATTGTGACCTTGTATTTCTGTGAAATTTAAATGAAATTGGGCACTAAAAGCGCTCTGTTTTGCATGTTTTTTTCCCCCAAAATTGTGAGGTCTTCGGTACCATTTGTAAGGGTGATCATTCTTCAGAGTCATCAGATTAACCCGCGGCCCCCTCCCCCAAAGTAAATAAATAGATAAATGAATACATAAATAAACACATATGAATAAATTAAGAAGATGAGGACTTTAATTTGATGCGTGTAGTGAACATTTGGAGTTGTGAGTAGAATTTCATAATTTTGGGAGGTACCTGTAACTACCATTGAGGTATATGCCAGTCTACTGGTCTGAAACCCTATGGTTTTTTACTTCATGACATGCAAGATTTTTGTGAATGCCTGCTGAAATCAAATTTCACAACAGCGCTTGTTTTCGTTGCATCTTGATAAGGCTCAGTAAGACTATTGCTGTAAACACAAACAATATCCTGAAAAAATTGCCCAGTTGTCATTACGTCATTACCATATATGTCTGATCAAACTTGGCCTCTATAGGCATAAAAGAAGTCAAAATAAGCACTCTGGCAAGTGTTTACCTGCTTGGTAGACAAATGTTATCATTTTGCCGTTATAATAAATCATGGTTGGACAGGCCGCATATAACATATCTGGATATTATCAATCACTTTATGGTACTACAGTTAAAGCTGAGTTTCAGTTGAAGCTCCACGTCGCGACGTGGATTTTTCGGATTGGTGAGGTGGTCTCGGATTTGTTTCTGTGGGGCGTCGATGGAAGAATTTTTGGGACGGGGTTATTTCTTTATTCTACCGAGTCGAATATGGCCACAAGTTCACCAGATTTCACATCCCTGACATTTTTTTTCGTGTGAGATCACTTAAAAAAATTATCACCACGCCGCAGCTTACATTCAGGAGTCAAGAACTGGGATAATGGATTAGGTGCATCAGTGTCAAGACCAAGGAACGTTAATACGTACGGTTTTACGTGACGCGTTAAGATGAACTACAACATTTGGGGAAATCATTTTTTGAACAGCATTGAGACATTACCTGCATCACAAAAAAATGGATGATTGATGGCCTTTTAATAACAGGAGCGTATACTTCTCAACACTGGTGTTTAGAGCTGGACATAACAAATCATAATGGGAGTTGTCCTAATCCTGGGTCTGATTTTGCCTAAGAATTTTTAGTTAAAAAGACCAACAATTGTTTTTTAACTATGTCTCAAATTTGTGGAATATGAAATGTTTTGACTAAGAAAATAAAGACGGAGTAATTAAAAAAAAATGTTTTTAACATGTACAGACAATGTCAGTGCTATTGCACACCGCAGAATGAATGGAACTGAACCGAATGCCAAACTCAATCCAATCCGAAGTTATAGCAAACCTTTCAAAAATGCGCACGCTAACAATACCCTCTCCCGTGTCTGCAGGGGGGGGGGGGATGTAAATTGCTGCGAATAGTTTTACCGCGCTGAAAGTTCACTAATCTGCTTGAACTGCTTTAATTACGGTCCATTACTCAGTATGCATTAAGGTTCGACTATTACGTTCGGCATTTAGAGCAACTGTAGTGCCATAGACAGCTATTGCTGCACTTATTTCATTTAAGTTAGGCGCGGAAGTTGCACGGCGTCAAACCCAAACGGGATCGGACAATATCAAAAGAGGGCGCTCTCACTGCGTTATGCATATTGATGATTTCCAGGGCTTTTGAGAACAAGTTATATAACAAGGGATAATGCTGTTCAACCACTGATTCGTGGACTGGTTCAGTAGTCCTGACTTGTAATCAGGTGATCGAGTTCAAATCTCAGTGAGCGTTTTTTTTCTTCACTTTTTCACAAGACGTAAAGCCTATCTTTGGTTTATGTTATGGAAAACAAAAGGCATTAGACATGCATGTAAATGGACCGATACGAAATGGGAAAATAATGCCGTTTCTAATAAGTTGTATAAGGGTACAGATAACATTCACCTGTAATGCTTTAAGCCTATAGAGATGTTCATTGCTTTGACGTGAACCCCTCTAATGGTTGAGTGAACATATCAAAACGGCATTGTAAACATTTTGAGACTTTTCTAGAGACTTTTCTCTGTAAAGCAAAGGTAAAGCAAAGGTAAAGCATTTAACGTAGGTCGCCAAAGTTCACCAAGACCAACAAACCTCTTTAAAAAAAAAGAGTTACCCCTCAGGTGTTGTGTAAGAACTAGGACTTGTTTTATTCTTAGAATCAAAACGTAAACTACTAAAGGAATGTCTCAGAAACATTTTGAAGGTGGCAAAGTGTAATTGAAGACTAATTAACGACTTGCGTGATTTCATCAATATTACGTCACAACTATGTGTAAATTAGAACTACGCTGATTCTTTTCCAGTCAAATGGACACGTCAAGGGATACCGCCAAGAGAACGTCGGTAGAAGCTAGTACACAGGTCGGAGATGACGAGGAAATTACGACTGGTGTGAAGAGGCTGCGTAAGACCTGTGTTACAGGTAAAAATCCGACGGGATAGCCTTTTTTTTTTTAACTCTGATTTACATCAGGGGATCAGACGTATACTCTGATGGTCCGATGTAAATCCGTCCTAGTTGATAATCTAGTTATTGTTTTGACTTATTTCTTTTGAGAAATTTCATTCCTATAAAAACAAAAAAAATATTGCAAAGTGTTATGTTTCATGATTCTTGCTAGACCCTATTGACCGATCAAAGCACGCTTTAAATGTACACTGGAGACCCTTTTCAATGGCGAAAGCAATATTTTATCTATCACGTTTTGGTTCCTGTATTTAATTATGAGTATTCATCCTTTTAGTTGACATAGACGTGCCATAAAGTCTCAGCCTTTCGGAATGGTGTTCTTTCTTCTTCTTGTTTTGATCACGTCACCCTGGTAGTTCATAAATACCCGCCAAAGAGGCGCAATTCCTATAATTTGTTTTCTTATGGATGTGTATGGTTACATAAGGTGGGGTAAAACCGAGAAAATCGGCCTCACAACTGGGGAGTCCATTCGCATGTGATTTCACACTTTTTTCTACTTGCAGGACTTGTGTCCTGTGCAGGTTCCATTTTAGAAGGGGGACGTGAAAAAGGGGAGAAGCCCATCCGTACGGTGGCCCTGGAACGACATTTTAATATTGAACTTCTTAATATTAACCTTGTAACTCCTTAATGTTTACGTTGTACGTTCGCAATATGCACGTTGCACGTACTTAATATCGCATTGTGGAAGTAGTTTCTGCTTAATGTGAATGTGCCATCTTGTTAATGTTCACGTTCGATCTTCTTAATATACACCATTGATCATGCTTGATGTCATCGTTGCACCTTCCTTTTTCGCAATATGAACCATGTACCTTCGCATTGTGAACGTTTGACCTTGCATCTTCTTAATATCATTGTTTAATCGTCCTCCTTCGCAAAGTGAATCATGCATCTTGAAAAGTACAAAGTCCTTGCCAAGCCCTACACTTAAACAACCAGTTATGAGGGAGTTTCAATCTGACGGCTGTTTAATGTCACTTAACCTGTTTCTACCTTGTAGTGAGCATTGATTATGAATCAATGCTTTCTGTTTCAATGTACTCATCTTGTACAATTCATGTTCATGATATTGAGCGCTGTTTCACTAGAAAAAAAGTCTGTTTAATTAATTAGACTAATTAATTTCTTGACGGTATACTCTCCGTCAATTACAAAAATGCAAAACAGTGTTCTGTGATCACGTTGAGAAGGCTTTTATCATAATACTTTACATCCTTCAATCCCTATCCCTACGGATTTGTCAATAGTATGAGAATCCCCGCTGTTTTGACTAGCATTTTGGTTTTCGGTCTACTGCTCAGTAAAACCACCCCCCCCCCCCCATGAAGAATATGTGCAATTGGCTGACTCCAAGCAAACAACTTCGTATAGGGTGCCCCGGCAACACGTTTTTTCGCGCTCAACGCAACGGTGTGGTCGTGATAACGCTCTCTCGCGGTGGCGGGTTATCGCAGAGGCGGGTAATCGCGCATTAAACCATGAAAACATCCATCCCCTAGACAAACTCGAGTAAAATGTTGCGGGGGAATGCACTGAATAAACAATAAAATAATTGACGGAAGCCACCTGTGCCCCGCGCGCTATCGCTTTTGCAATGATTGACGGGAATGGGACCGTTGGTGAAATCCCCGATATTTCCCATAAGTAATAAATATCAAAGTATGTCCTTACTATTGTTGTTATTGATTTAAAAGACGTGGACATTATTTCGTAACGGTACCACCGCAAATAAATGATGGTCCTTTCAATTGCTTCTTTAGATCATACTCTTATACTAATTAAATACGCGGATATCAAGACGAATCCATAGGGAAAGGGATAGAAGGATGTAAAGTATTACGATAAAAGCCTTCTCAACGTGATCACAGAACACTGTTTTGCATTTTTGTAATTGACGGAGAGTATACCGTCAAGAAATTAATTAGTCTAATTAATTAAACAGACTTCTTTTCTAGTGAAACAGCGCACAATATCATGAACATGAATTGTAAAAGATGAGTGAATTAAAACAGAGAGCTTTGATTCATGATAAAACTCACTACAATGTAGAAACAGGTTAAGTGACATTAAACAGCCGTCAGATTGAAACTCCCTCATAACTGGTTGTTTAAGTGTAGGGCTTGGCAAGGACTTTGTACTTTTCAAGATGCATGATTCACTTTGCGAAGGAGGACGATTAAACAATGATATTAAGAAGATGCAAGGTCAAACGTTCACAATACGAAGGTACATGGTTCATATTGCGAAAAAGGAAGGTGCAACGATGACATCAAGCATGATCAATGGTGTATATTAAGAAGATCAAACGTGAACATTAACAAGATGGCACATTCACATTAAGCAGAAACTACTTCCACAATACGATATTAAGTACGTGCAACGTGCATATTGCGAACGTACAACGTAAACATTTAGGAGTTACAAGGTTCGTATTAAGAAGGTCAATATTAAAATGTCGTACCAGGGCCACCGTACATCCGTGCTGAAACATATATTTTTTTTCCTCTCATTTATCACTGGGCCGCCGTAAAAAAATGTAAGTGTAGGGGTGCTACAATAATTCCCATGTTAGCGCTGTTCAAACAGGAAGGTCATGGGCACTATCGGACAAAATGTGGCGCTTTTTCGGGCAGCACAATTGCCGACATTTGCGCGAAATTCCAAAAAGGGCACTCGAAAAATACACTTGTGTTTAAAAAAAAAAGCAATTTGTATAAAATATTACGGGGGGGGGGGGGGTCACTGCTGCTGAAATAAGGGCACCTGGGTAGTAATTATTTACGGCGGGGGGGGGGGGGGTTAAAATACCCAATACACCCTCTTCCCGCCGCTGGATACGCCACTGTGCCTGTGGGCTGGTGCCTCGTACATACATGATTTTACCAGCTAGTTATCGGGCTAAATCCGGTCCATTATCAACACAAGAAGCTTTAAAATACTGTCAGTGACTGGCCAATGTTTATTGTTGAGACTTTTGCGCGCTCTGTCATTTGATTACTTTTACCTTGTCGTTTCATTTAGAGCTGACTGATGTACTCTTGCGGAAGCTGGCTAGTGAACTTGGTCAGGCATGGAAAAACTTAGCTACACGCCTCGGTTTCAGCAATGCGCAAATCTACAGATTAGAGAGTGACAATCCACAACAAACAGAAGAGCAAATGTTCAGCATGCTGGTCGAGTGGAGACAACAAAGTCCTTTAACCCCTGACGCTCAGGTTAAAACACTGTCAAGCCACTTGCGTAAAGTTGGCAGAGAGCATCTAGCTGATGATTTGTTAGGTACTTCCATCTTATCTCCAAGAAGCATTGCCAGTAGCCGGATCATTTTTCTTTTACAAAATGTACTCGAAAACCATTTACATTGAAAATTGTCGGTTTTAATTGCGCATTTTTATTTCAAAAGAAAACTCTATTTTGTTCCCTCTTAAAAAAACACACACCTTTGTTTCGGATTGCCTTAGCACCCTTAATGCAAACAATCGTTACTCCTGAATTGTTGTTGGGATGCATAATAGTTCCCCTGTTTGTAAAATAAATAGTCCATACCTAACGTGGGCAAAATATTGTTTTGTTTATCTCCTTCAAAAGTTAACTATGTTTGCATTAAAATCAAAATATGGTATTAAAGCGAATGTACATCATTGGCTTTTGCTTTAATTTTCAGAAATGAACTATTTAAGGAGTTCAGTATAATAGATCAAATTATTGTTACACTTACATTTTGACGTTTTGTGTTTGAAAATGCTGGGAAACCAAGAAAAACCCCATATGTTTAAGTAGTCTGGTTCCCTGACTCCACTGAAGATGAAATTGATCAATTTTAAGATGCCGGAAAATTGTACGTTAAGGGAACCGGTCTAGCTGGCCTGCATTCATTCGTAAACATGCAACGAAAACTAACCAAAAGTTGGACTGAAACAAGGGTAAATTTGGAGCAGTGGTTGAAAGATAGTTAGGATTTTCCAAAGGTGGTCGGCTAACCATCGTTGGAAATGTATACAAAAAATACCATTTTCTTGAAAACAACTTCACATCAGGTGCCATTATTTTACAGGGTGCTTTAGACTGTCATTTACCATTATCCTGTAAGGTATTTCGTAAAACTTTGACGTTTTTTTTTTTTGGTATTTGCAAATGTCGTTTCCCTTTCAACTTGAAAATGGGCCGTTAAATCACCTTTCAATGAAACTCGGCGAGCATGACACTGTGAGCAAAAGGTACAGCTCTTGTGACACTTATTGCAATAGAGGTGAACAACTGCTTTCTGTTAGGATTATTGTTTTTATGGGAAACTTTATAAGGTGAATTCTAATATTATTGTACTTCACAGGAATTCACCAGGGCGACGGTGCAAAAAAACTACAAGGATTTGCTGAGACCACGTCGTGTGATGAGCATCAGTACAAGAAAGAGTTTTACTGTGAAACATGTCAAGAACTGATTTGCAGGTTCTGCTCGTTACGTGACGATCATGAATCTCATCATTACGTTACTGTTGAAGAAGCTTCGGCAAAATTTAAACATGACTTGAACGATAAGTTGCAGTTACTCAACACAGACTTGGTCAAAATAGACCAAAATTTGATGTCCATATCTCAAGCCGAACAGACATTCAGCTCCCGAGTTACTCAGGCATTAGGCGTCGTGCAAGACAGAGCTGCTCGGGCAATGAAAGAAGTCGAAGCAGAAGAGAAACGAGTTTTGGATGAACTGAAACAACGAGAAAAGGATAACGGACAAACATTGGAAGAGAAAAGGAAAATACTGCTTGAACTGCAGAAACAGAAACTGCATACGTTGGCTGTAGCCGAGGCTGCCAATCAGGAAGACTTTAGCAGCATTTTTTTGGTCCGCTACACTGACATACGCATGCAGTTGCAAAAGCGTGGTTGCGAACGTCCTCCCAAAAGCGACGTCAAACTTGTATACCCAACGTTTCAACGGAGTCAAAACATTGGTGCCGTCGATCTTGGTAAGGTGGTGATGGAGGACACGTGGGAGCTGTGTCATGAATTTGGGAAACAAGGACAAGGTGTAGGGGAGTTTGAAACAGCCAGAGGAGTTGCTGCTGCTGCTGAACCTGACGAGATTGCTGTGACGGACTGGAAAAACAGGCGCTTCGTCATCTGTAACAATCAGGGGGGAATTAAAGGCTACATTTCCGGAGATTCAGGTAAGTTATCTGACTTGAACGCATTTCATTTAGACTCAAAGCCTGGTCTTACATATACAATTATGAATATTCCTTAAAAATTGAAAAATAATTAGTGGAGAAAGCTAAAATAGGGAACTCTTCGAACTCTTCCAATCAAACAAAAACACAGTCTCAAATGTCAAATTAAAGAGAACTACAAAAGCTTTTATTCGAGTGATGAAGTAATTGCACAATTGTTCTAAACAAAACATACATTTGCCCAAAAAAATCGTTTCCGTTTGGAAAATTTAGAATTATTACCGTGTGAGAAACAACGAAGAGGGAGTAATGCAAGTGATGTAATATGAGTGACGGTACCTCCCTTGCATCCATTATACATACTGACACTGACATGATTCTCAATGGGATTTGGCCACTAACTATCAGTTGTATAAAAGGTATACGTTACTTCAGTGTTTCAGACTACAGTTTTAAGTGACTTTACCAACAAAATTGCAGGAAAGTGTTCCATGTTTGTTTTTAGGTATCATGAGTTAAGACCGAAAAAACCCACATTTTTTAAAGCGAATCAATGAATTAGATAATTTCTTTCTTTTCTTTTTATCCCAAGGTTTTGATATGGCTGGTTCAATCTGTGTAGATTCTATGCTGGCTATCGTCGAGATTTGTTTTATAGTAATAAAACCTGAGATGTCTTTTTTGAATCCTGTATTTTTTTTTACCCATTCAGGTAGAACTCCATTTCAGTTTCTCAATTTTATTTTCAGATGACGTAACGATTATGCCGGATGGATGGGTGGTTGCTAGCCAACGAGACGTCAAGGTGTACACAAGATACATGACGCTAGCATATGAGTTCAAGACAGTAGCTGAGAGTGAGGTTGGCAAGACAGAGGTACGCCTCGTGAGTGTAACAGTCATGCAGAATGGAGACATCATAGCCGGCGATATCAAACGGAAGGTGTTGACGCAACATCAGTCGGGAAAAAGGGGCAAACTCATACGCACCATACCGGTTTCGATACGACCTGACTTCTTGTCTGTACTGAGCAATGGTTGGATTGTGATCAGTGACTATGAAGAGGGACTAGCGGGCATAGTGGATGTGTCTGATGGCAAAGCTGCTGAAGTCGCCACCGTCCGACCAACCATCGACGGCGATCCAGTGAATCACTGCGCGGGTGTTTGCAGCAACAGCTCGGGTATCTACCTTGTGGTGAGCACAGGCTTCGTCAACAGCGGTCACGTTCACCACTATGATGATTTAGGTCAGTTTGTCAGCTGTGTGGCCCAGGGACTATACAATCCCACAGGAATCGCATTCACAGCCGATGGGCAGCAGCTGGCAGTGGCTGACCTCCATTCAGTTAAGATATATCACAAGGTGTAATTCAGCATGACGCTGACTGGCATGTCACTCCCTAGCTCCGAACAAACGGTTGAAAACGGTCTATACACATTGTTCTATAAGATATCCCCATCTTTCCATAATTTTCTTGGAAGTATTTTCTTTAGTTTACGGAAGTGAGCAAGCAATAGTAGCTCGAATGCTTGACGAAAATGACAACGTGAATACAATGAAGAAATATTCGGACAATGAGGTGGTAAGAAACCCAGAATAAAGCTCCACGCAAACCCCATAGAGTGAGACAATAAACCCTATCCACATGTCAACACTAGGCATAATTTGAATCTGTGTCGCATATGTGCAAGGTGAGGAAAGAACCACTGCACGAAGTTGACTCCCATTCGCCGGTATGTGTATCGACTTTGACTCTTTAAAATTACATTTTTATAGGTAATATTGATACACAGCCATATTTGTTCAGAAATCTTGATGGGTGACTCTAAGCGATAATTGCATGTCTTGTCAACCTTACATAGAGATACAATCTTGGTTTTGAAACGCATCCACACTTAAAACATGTATGTTAGTTTTTACCCCTCAGCCGAGAGGCTCAAGGGGTACTGTCAACGCGTACGCCTACGGCGTCTGTCCGTCCGTCCACCGAGAAACCCTTACCATGGACCACTTGTGGGGTACCTGTTCGAGGTACCCCGCAAATGAAATATTTAGCTGTCCGTCTGTCCGTCCGTTAGGCCAGAGTGTCCAGGCAGCTTAGTTTCCGGATGATAACTTGAGTTAGAAATGATTATTGGGATTGTAACTTCGGTAGCGGGTTGCCCTCATAAGTACGCAAGTTGGGATTGGTTTTCAGGTCAAAAGGTCAAAGGTCAAGGTCACTGTGGGGGAGTTAAAGTTAAATGGTTTGTGGATGATGACTTATGTTGGAAATGAGATTTTGGTGTCTAACTTCGGTAGGGGTTGCCCATTGGTACAGGCATGTTGGGATTGGTTCTGGGGTCAAAGTTCAACGGTCAAGGTCACGGATGATTACTTGACTCTGGCTGAGGGGTTTCAACAGCAAGTTCAGCAACGCTATAATTTCTGTATATACTGTCTGAAGAAAACGCAAATGTCGTACCAGCTTCCGATGACAACAGTGGAATCTTTACATTGCTTTTCCGGTTAATCGATCTAATATGGACCCGTTGCATTACTTCCATGTTGGAGGTACAGTGCTTTATTCTACAAGGAACATGGTAAACACCTTTTATGAATTTATTACACCTTTTATGAATTCATTTTTATTGAATTAGATTAGAAAAATTCGACTCCGATTTTTGTGTATACAAATGGTTTGCATATAGATTACAGTGTGTAAACGTTGTACAATTGCATGTACACAACATTCATTGGTATTGCATATTTTCGTTGTTGTTTTTGTGTGTTGTGGGACCTGTTTTGGTTGCATTGTGAACTGTTGTGTTTTAAATGATCTTATAGCATTTTTTTCATTGGATGTTCCGTATTCGTGTGGACAGGTTCTTATAATAAATACAAGTTTTGTTTCTTCCCAAGACTAATATTTGATTATCCGAAAGAAAACTGTTTAGTTTGAATAGTAATCGGTAAATCACAGTTTATGATCAACGAAGTAAACTAAAGCAGTACATAACGTTTCCATTGGTAATTTGCGATTAAACGTTACGAATGGTATTTTGCGTTCCCCCTTTGATTACCGAAAAAGTAACCTCGTAAATTGCAGAGCCCTTTTTTACCTTTGTTTTGATCGTTTGTTGCTTTCATTTTTCCGCATAACTTTCAGATTTTACTTCTCAAAAGTATGTTCAGGTTGAAACTGAATTAATTTGGTAGATATATTTGATAAAACACTTTTCATGTTAAATTTGTACTTGAACACACATAATACTTTTTATTCGTCCTAACACACGCAATAGCCGCATAACCTGAAGACTAAAACATGTCGTAAACACATCATCCAAATGGCGTAGTTCCGTTGTTTGGTGTATAAATTAATGGTATCAATTAAATTGTTGCTTGTATCTAGCCAGCCTAAAAAAGAGATTTGACGACATTGATTAAGAATTCACTCGTTTTAACGTTTGACTTGACTTGTTCATGGTAACAAACTTTCGTTGTAATCAACTGCAGTTGACATGGAATTGTAATACAAAGTGCGGTAATCTGGCAGTTAACTTGGATTTTAGAACAATGACGGTTGCTTATTACTTTTGTTCATAGCATGACAAAATAAGAGATTAAAAGAAATGAACCATAATTTTGATAATGTTTGGCTTTGGAAGTGTGTCAATTGTTTTGCTTATGGTCGTAATGTTATAAAGTGATATGTCGTGATTTACATGAAGATTTGATTTTTTATAAGGGGGTGGAGTAGGGGTGGGTTGAGTAGTTGATGTATGTGGCGAAATTTGCGGTAATCGCTTCAAACCTCACATACATGATGAACTTAATGCAGAAAAGACCTGTGCGCGAAAAAAGAAATGATGACGTCATCAGACCGGTAGTTATAAAGAAAAGACCTTTAAACCTTAAACAATTGCTAAAAAAATCAACCGTGAGAGATTTAATCAAGATGTGGCTATATATAGCAGAGTAAATATGGCTCTGGAGGTTTCTGGCGATGACGTCACAATGACGTCATCAAGTGTCATATTACAAGCAAATAAATATTTTCATATTTATTCTTTGAAAATCAATATAAAATCAACTGCTCCAATTTAATTTTGTTTTTATGGCAATCGATAAAATATTGCAGGGTTTTCAATTTTGGTTTTAAGTGCAAAATCACGTGACCCTTCCTTCCGGTCGAAACTGGAAGTGCCTTATTAATTGAAATTGGCAGAAGATGCGAACTTGTTTTCAACGAAACGAGTGTCTGCCTATGCAGTACTGTACAAACGTTTCACAGGTGACGTCATCAAATGTTAGAGCGCCCCCTGGCGGCATGTTGAAAAGTCAAACATGGATTTAAACATGCATATTTTTAGTTGATGTGTGTGGCAAAGTTTGCGGTAATCCATGGCCCAACACCGTGTGGTTGTTCCTACAACCTCTAGTGTATTTTTTGTTGTGTTTTTTTTGTAAGATAAGGTTAACACCTGTATCCCTAATCAGGCCGGGTTATTTTGACCATCTCTCAGCCGGGGGAGGGGGGGGGGGTCCTCCCCCGAGATCTCGGCCATCTCGAGCCATCTCTGAAACTCGGTACATGCATAGGAAAATTCATAATGAACGTACCCAAGAACTTTCATGACTTTAGGTCAAAGGGTTTTGGGATTATGGCTAATTAATTATTCATATGTTTAAATGGTAATTTCTGCTCTGTGCACGTAACGTATATGGGAAAATGTTTCGCCACGCGGCAACCCCTGGTCCAATTTTAATGTTTTGGGTATTAAACGATGCGCAAGGCTCAAGTCATATAAAACAGCTCTGGTCCCGAGAAAAAAATAAGGCTATCGCAGAAAAAGTTGAGGGGGTGGATTCTGCCCCGGCACTTTTTGGGGTATGGCATCCACATTTGAACAATATTAATACTATTTACACATGTGATTATTTAAAAACCACATATTCTCATTGTTATCGATCCCTCCAAGGCGGTTGTTGTAGGCCAGCATTATCTTCCCAATAATATTTGAAACGACTGCCATTTTCCATTCTAGTGCCTCTTTTCAACAGCGTTTAACCCCACCTCAAGTACTTTTGAAGAGTGCCCTTTTTGACAAGTGCATTTTTTTTATAGACAAGTGCCCTTTAAAAAAAAATTAAAAAGCGTCTTTTTGTCAACACAGGCCTTTTGCGACTGCCCTTTTTATATTTGGGCCAAGTGACGGCAGTCTTGCCGTCCTGAGTAGCGCCAGCTGTTTGATTTGACGGGGGCCACGTGTCTGGAGAAAAAAAAAAGGTGAAAATTGCAGCACGGATGTGCGAGTGCCTTTTGACGAGGTGTTTTCCCCTCCCCCATAAAAAAATTACCTTGCTGCGCCTACGACATGCACACCCTGGTTGGAAATGTAGTGGGGTGTGGTTCATTCGCTGGCCCCAGCCAACTGTTGTTCCCCATCACCGTATCATAGCAGACTACTTCTGCTTCAGCCCGGCCGTCTCCGCAATTGCCCAATACCAGGACCATACGGTTAATTCAGCTATGAATTATCGGCTGACTTCGTTCTGCCAGTGAGTGTATTTGAAGTATAGTTTGGGAGATGTATTACACGCCGACCTAATCAACTTAAACGTTGCCAAGGAAATGTCTCAGATTGAAGCAATCCGCACAGAGTTGTTATGAAGTGAGAGATTAAATAAACCATTGTGGTGAACGCTAAACAAATTAGAATCAGTCGTTGTGGCCACATCATCATTTGTTTCTTGGGAGTCAATATGTATCTCTCAGTCAACAAAATGTCAGCGATTTTAGCAGTAAACAATTATTGGTAAGGCCAAAAACAATAATAAGTCGGCCTCTGGTCAGCGCGCGCGTCGATTTTAATCATGCGCGTCGATCTTTTTTCCCCAAAATGCTCTATTTCCTGACCTTCTCAATTTTGTTTACCAAAGAGCAACAAGGAATGGAAAAATTGCACCAAGGCAAATGATCGAAAGCACCAAGGCAAATTATGGAGGACACCAATGTACATGAGGACACACAAAAAAAGCAAAATAGTACCCACCTTGTCTGTGCAATCCAAGCTTGAAGAAAAAGCAAAAAAAAAAAAAAAAGCCGGGTGGCCGCGTCAATTCCGGAACTTTGGTCTGACCAGAGACCGAATATTTTTTGGGGGGCCTAATAGACTTCTTTCAGGATCACCGTCACAGTAGTCAACATCTGGGAAAAGATATGAATTGAAAAAAAAAAGAATATCAGGGGAGGATACAGTAATCGGAACTGCTAACTGTGATTCAAAGGAAAATATGGATATTTGATGAACACGTATCCTCACTAAACAATAAGATATGGGCCTACTATAGTCGCAGTACAATTGTGCTAAACAACAATGTAACCTCGAAATATGTTGACACACCTTTGATATATTATATGTTATTCGTGAAAGATTAACTTACACGATTTGCATAAAAAATATTAGTACCCATCTAGAAAGCATAACATTTTATATAGACTTTCTGTAATACATGTTTGGGAGTCTTCGTAATATTTAACAATTTTTATACGGCAAAGGCAACCATTGGACGCCATTTGATTGGATTGAAATATGACTGATCATATGTCATGGGGATAGGACCAACAGATATTTTTTTTTTATTTTTATGATTTTTTAATCCTCTATACATTGAGAGCGTAATCAGCTTCTAGCATACGCTCAGTTTTTCTGAATTGTTTTATTTCACTGGCACGAAAATGCTATACGCATTATACGCAGGTTGTATACGGAATAAAGTTCCTGTGTCAGCGTCTATTTTTTTTTCTCGGTAACCGTCATTTCAATCCATGGTTACGTTCACTCACTCCTTTATGTTTTGTACCTAGCAGCAGTTATGAATTGAGTGCGTATACTACTCTGGTAAAATCAGGCAATTTTATCCTGTCTTTTGTTCTGAAATGTTAAACTTGTTTTTCTGCAACATAACATGTTATCAAATGTATATAAGGATGTACATCTTCAACCCCCCCCCCCGCCTCTACATTCTGCCCACCCGAACCCCACCCCACACTTTCAACCATATCGACGATCAAAAGATGAAATCTGAATCCGGGTCACTCTTTTTATAAATAATCAATTTTGTACCCCTGCACCCAAATCCTGGATATGCCATTGCGTACGGATTACCGAACTGTTTATGGGAAACACACGTGTAGGCGCATGTGTAACCTTGTCGTCATTAGAGACACACTCTTGGAAAAAAAATGGTCCGGTTAACATTGTTAACTTATTTCTTATGATGGGACTGCGGTTTGGCCGAAGTCAATTGAGCGTGATCGGCTGACTGATAAGGTTTACGTACAAAACCCCGAGCCAGCGTGGTTTTTGTATAGAAAGCTGCTGGACCACTTTGCGAGAGTGTGTCCGTAATGGTCACTGGTGCGTGCTATACCAACAATAGCACGTTTCTCAATGGCAAAGAATTACGGTGGCCCACAACTGTCACGGCAAAAGCAAAAGCGCCACGGCAAGCGCAAAAGCGCCGCAGCAAGCGCAACAGCGCCGCGGCAAGCGCAACAGCGCCACGGCAAGCGCAAAAGCGCCACGGCAAAAGAAAAAGCGCCACGGCAAAACAAAAAGCGCCGCGGCAAAAGAAAAAGCGTCACGGCAAAAGAAAAAGCGCCACGGCAAAAGAAAAAGCGCCACGGCAAAAGAAAAAGCGCCACGGCAAAAGAAAAAGCGCCACGGCAAAAGAAAAAGCGCCACGGCAAAAGAAAAAGCGCCGCGGCAAGCGCAAAAGTGCCACGGCAAGCGCAAAAGCGCCACGGCAAGCGCAAAAGCGCCACGGCGAAGGCAAAAGCGCCACGGCGAAGGCAAAAGTGCCACGGGTTTATTGGGAAGGGGCGTAATCATACATGCCGCTACTACATCAAAGAATAAAATGGGAAGGAGAATGGCCGCCACCAGGAATTCTTATTAAGCACAGAATTTAATTCTTTGAGAAGTGATTTTATGGCTGAGAAAATAGCAAGGCCAAGGAAAACCGGTCAGGAAATAAATCGTCGATATTAATTTGTTGTAGGATAATTATTATTCCAAGAGAGTTGCTGCCGTGAATCAGAGTTTATCAAGGAGTGGGACTCGCTATCGGCACCATCAGGGCCGTTCCTCATTTCTTTACATTTCTTGGGATGCAAACAATTACGAGGACGGGAGGCTCTGTGAGCTGATGCATTTTTTTGAAGAGTTTTTTTCCTTCCGACTAGCATGCAGAGAAGAGTTCCGTTAATTTGAGACTTAGTTCACCCATGGGCGTCGCGAGGGGGGCAAGGGGGCGCTCCCCCCCCCGGAATAGCACACAAAAAAGGAAGGGGAAAAAACTGAGAGAAAAAAAGAAAAGAAAAAGAGGCGCGAAGTCATAGTGGTGTAAATTGAATGAGTTGGGGGGGGGGGCAAAATGTCCCTGCCCCCGTCTAAAACTGAGAAATCGAGAATTTGTTAAGAAATACAAGAATTTTTTGGGAAAAATATGTTTTGCCCCCTTTAGAAAAAATTCTGGCGACGCCCATGAGTTCACCGGTGTGTATACCAGTGTAGGCACGGTCTGCTCGCTACCGACGTGCACACGCTTCTGTCCACGAAGAAAATTGGATACGTCCCAGCGTGTTTCTGTCGGCCCGTGTTTCTGTCAAGTCAATATGACATTGGCTTGGACAATGTGTTTCGGTTCTCCATGCCTGGTGTTGCAGACTCCCATAGACTTCGGTAATAATTACGCGCACTTCAAATTAAAGCTTCATCATTTTTCATTTTCTGTTATTTTCTGTGTGGGAATCGCATGACTTTTTGGCGAGAATCTTTCCAAAGATTATCACCCCTAAACACATCATCTAGCCCATTGCCATTTTGAAAAATGATGCCTGCGATCAATTACAAAAGAAAGTACTTATATGACCCAATTTAATCCTGATTTCACAAAAATACGAGCTCGCAGTCCTGTCCACGGTTTCTGATAATATACAAAAAAAATCAACTTCTTTGGCCCACAAAATGCTCTAAATAACAAAAACAAAATAAAAGGCATACAGATCATGATTTGGCCCGTGTGGGAAATTCTGGGCCTATTTTTACTGCAGGGTTTGTACCCGACAATTTGCAATTTTCCCCCAAACGACTTTCATGGACCTTCCTCTTCCATGGCACGGGCATTCATGTGCCTGTAGTGAGGGGGCTCTATTGTTCCACTCTGCAGATGAAATCCTTCCAAAGGCGTTGGTAATTTACGGTCCCATTGTGTGCGAAACCGCATATTGGATCATTTGCATGTGCAAGACTTACACGTAAATGAGGAATAGTCCGGTGCCTGCCTGTGCGTTACATTTGGGTTTGTTTTTGTATGCGGTGTCTGGGGTAATAACCAGAATCAATTCGTCGCAGCGAAAGCATGGCGTAAGTTACGAAAACACGATTTTATTTTAATCAAACTGTTACATGCAGTATCACATTTCCTATTAATATTAACAAATTGGAAAGGAAATGAACATTTTTCGGGAAGGCGTGGACGAATGATCGCGAAAATACGTACTGCACGTTGTGAATAACAACACCACGTACACGATGTAAATCCATTACTAACCAATAATTGCAATATCGAATCAGGATACAGGAAGAAAGTTTCCTATCCAGGGCTTAATTTTGGGAAACGAAGTTGGAAATAAAGTAAGCACTGGGACGAGGTTGCATGGCAGGGGTTTTGATCTGCGCCGACGAAGGTGTTCTATTGTTTGGCGCTGATGGATCGCGGGTTTCTTCGGGGATATTACATGTGTTAACACTTGCAAACAATAGACCCCAGGATTGAGGAGTTCCTGCTCAGTAACCGGCCCAGCTCCTAGCTAGCCCGGTAGCTGGGTACTCTATGCAGATTCGCTGATTAATTATGCAAGGCAACCGAATCTTGGCCTCTAGATGTTGACCAATCAGCGGGTGCTTTGTGTATCGGGTTTTCGGTCATATTCACCGTTGTCGCTCCATAGACATGACACAGCAACAGAGGCTGTGGTCCAACGCCCTGTATGTAATTATGTTACGCAATACGCGCCCGGCTGTTGTTGTATTTATACAAAACACTGCATTCGAATTGACCAATCAAACATTCAGTCCTGTTTTGGGAATGAAATGACTTCACGATTTAGTAAAGTCGACTTCGATTGGCTGAGGCGCGAGATCGCATAAATCTGCATGCTTTGAAATGCAGACGTTAGACTGAAACCTGGGCTCCGTGGATAAGGCGATATTCAGCCCAGTAGCTGGGCCGCGCCGGTACGAAAGGAATTTGTTATTACCAGGAGGAGGGGGGCTTTTCATAACAGTGCTGAATGTCCGGTCCGCGGGCCCTTGATACGAGCCTGAGAACGCAGGATTTCGAATACGCCCTTCGAGAATGAAAACTTACTTCAACAACATGCCCAACAATTCAATTCATTCTCATCATGTAAAACGTGAAGCTTGTCTCCTCGTTCTGCACATTCACATTAAAAACTTCACTTTAAAACCACAAACGGGTTTTTTTGGTCAGTGATAATTACCTCGTAGTTGAACAACGTTTTTAACCAATATCCATAACCAGTTGTTGCACAGACCTATTACCAAACAACTGTTGGTTCGGAGTTTCGCCTAAGTTGATATGCGACTCTACGTGGGTATAAGGTTGAATAAACGTTGGCCAACAAGATTTGCAGTGTGCGTGCTTGAAAGTCCTGCCATCTGCAATGTCAAATAAGATCCCTGGATTTTTAAGGGCAAGTTTTGTTTTCTCTTTCTTATTTTAGCTAGAAATTTCTCGATTCGGGACCGCCTTCAGACCATGTAATTGTGTCAGGGCTGTTTCTGCAGCCACCGAGTGATATAGGAATTCTGGATATTGCAAGAACAGGATAACGTCTTTGATATGTTTGAAGGGTATTTATTTTCCTTCGCAATTTATGGCCTAAGTGAAAGTTTACTTTTTTAATCCATGATGAGTACGTTGAGAATAAAACATGTTTTTTTGCCATCGTGGTCTGAGTTTAAAAACAAACTTTCCCAAATGACCATGCGTTCCGGTCAAAAATTACGAGTCACAAACCCAATCCCACTATGAAAGTCATGCCATCTGCAATGTCAATTAAGATCCCTGTTTTTTAAGGGCAAGTTTTGTTTTCACCTCTTCATGTAAGTTTGGACTTTCCGGATTCGGGACACCAGAAACCAGTGTAATTGTGTTGGAGTTATATATTTGCATCTTTACATCACGCCACCGATCGGTATGGAAAACTCAACTTGAACTAAGACACCTGAGGATATTAAAAGACACTTTTTTTTCAGGCGCGAAACAGGGGGGGGGGGGGCTGCTTTGACACACACCAAAATATGACAATGATATTAATAATAATTACCTATTATGTATGTCCGCCTGTCCGCAACACTCGGATACAGAGACGTAGCAAACGGGGGTAAGGGGGGTATTTGCACATTGTACGACAGTCTGCTTGATCATCTGATTTGAACAGCGCCCCCATAGGAAGATGGTACCCCCCCCCAACTCTTTGATTTTACGGAGGCTAAGTGTCCGTAGAAAGAAAAAAAAACCTTTCTACATTTCAGCACTGATTTGCTGATTAGAAAAGAGATTGACGGGCTAGACCCCTCAAACCCCAGTCTTTTCACAAATTCATGGATCCGCCCCTGTTTTTTTCTGCCTGGACATTTATATTTCATTTTTGAATAATTACAGAAACGGGTGTCACCATATGGTTTGGTTAAAAAAAAAAAACTTGCCCAAGTGACCATGCGATCCGGGCGGGAAAGCTATAATTGCAATGGTGAGGTGTGGTGGACATCATCTGACACTAATTGGCAACAACAATCCCACTCGATCATCATTTGGCCTACTGCTTCTACCCTGAATGATTGTTTCCAATTGTATGAACAACAGATTACCGAAAGTTGTGGTAGGGGCATAAGTATTCGCGTAATATTTCTTGACGTTCTTTATCTACTGGCCGATATTAAGTGGGGAGTTTCGAAAGCCTGTTGGCGTGTTCATTCTTTACGAGACCGGTACCAACTCCTATACCCAGCACGATTCGGGGCAGTGGGCTACGACGGTGGCCCTATACTTAACAAACCCCTTCAGGGTTAAGGACCAACAAATACACTGCCATACCTCTGTGATAAATATCCCTATATACTTTTCAAGATCAGGGGAAAAACTATCCAAGTGATTTGAGACACCCATCAAATTACGAACTGTATTTTCGCAACATGTTTGCGTTTCAGTTCGTTAAAAATCAAAATTATTATATCACGTGTCAGTGTACGAAGTGCGCGCGCACACCCCCGTGTCACTTCGAGAAACTGAAATTATTGATAACGCGGTTTTCACGAACCAAAAGCACACGTCGCGTGCGTGGTTGCTCGTGAGCACGGTGTCGAATTACATGGTTTCTGGTGCTCTCGACATTTCCAGCTTCCACGACGAAAGGGAAAACAAAGCTTGCCATTATAAACTAACAAAAATTAACTTGCTCTTAAAAAAAATATATTGATATTGCAGGTGGCGTGACTGTCACGCATGCATATAACAAAGACAAGATAATAAAATGATTGTTGGCAAAGATTGACGGGTGCAGCTTTTTTTTAGCGATCCTGTAATTTCCGTGACTTTTCGGACCCTCGATTTTAACTACCTGTGCATATAGAAGACCGGACGGGTTAGGAATACTAGTAGTTTACATCTAGACGTCACGCGTGGTGGTTTGCAAACTACGCAGTTCTGTTACTAGAAGGAGCGTGAACAAGCAGTCAACGACAATAACCTTCTTGAGGACGAGTGTTCATTCTCGAACAACATCTCTTCTGTTTAATGTAGGTTTCGCCTGATGATTCATTTGAAAGCTGTATATATATATATTTTCAAACACGAACAAACACAGACAAACGACAAGTAGTTTGTGTATTAACAAGTGTCGGGATAATCATTTTGAATTATCTTTATTCAGAATGTGTTTTGAAATAGGCATCTTTATCTAAATTGCTTTGAGCCAAAAACAAAGGTAGATTTTGGAGACATTCCCACCGTCTCAACGCTATTGCCTGAGGGGAATTCGAGACGTTTCGCACACAGCTAATGTTGTGTTGATAATATTTAGCCTTAATTTGAGGTCTACATTCATTTGTCTTTTTTTTCTTCTTCAGGCTTTTCAAGAACAAATCTTCTTCCGGTGTTTACAAGATTTCATCTTGAATAAGGTAAGTGACTTGTACAACCAAAAGATTAAGCATGAGTCCATTAATTGAACAACATTTAATTTGTCCTCCACAAAACATCAGTTGTTCATTTTCTCTAAATGTTTTCATATCTCCTAGAAGTTACTGAAGTTACTGAAACTTTGGCGCTTAACGCCTCCATACCTTCTCCCCCAAAAAAACCTAAGAGCTTTTTCTGTTCGATGAATATTTTTGAAAAGTTTTAATCTTGTTGTGCAGTCCTGTGAAAGTTCAATTTAATGGACGAACAGAGGTTTTTAGAACAATAGTTGGATGGCAAGTCTTTACAGTTATAAGCATATACAGGGTGTTTCCAAAAAAAAAGAAGGAAACCCAACGTCAAAGAATGAGTATGGACAGACGATATGTTTACCAGCTATAAAACTGGTATCATCTGAAAGCGTAGTCTCCATTCTTTTCAATGATACCGTGTTTAGGTTTTCTTAGTCATGCATCACTGAGCATCATTGTCTTGAAAACTGGATGCAAAAATGCAGTTGGTTCACTTTCATGAAAAAAAACCCACTGGGCACGGTGTGCTTATTTATACCGAAATGTCTGTGAAATTGCTTGAATGTAATAATCCTAGGGAAAATGGCATATTGTTTTCAACGTAGCTTGGTCAAAACGAGAAATTCATGACAAACAATAAGATCCAATTTTGAAACCAACCCGAATTTTTTGGGGTTTCTTTTTATGCACTCGTGTCTTCTTCTTGAATACTTATTATGCACATTACCACACCATTGTGTTTGGCATGAAAGTGAACCAACTGCAAGTTGGCATCAAAATCTCATGACAGTGGCGCTCAGTGATGCATGACCCTGGAAATGTAAACAAGGTATCATTAAAAAGCATAGAGATTTACGCTTTCAGATGATACCAGTTTTATAGCCAATGAATATTTAGTCTGTCCATACTGGTTCTTCAAAGTTGGGTTTCATTTTTATTGAAACACCCTGTAGTTATAAGACTTTTAAAGATCACCTTTCAAACATAAAACTGTTAAATTTCGAAGCAAATTAACCGATGACAACATCATGACGTAATTTCAAATATTGCATACCTTAACATTATCCAACTACCCACCACGTTTAAAGACGAATGGGCATTCGCTTATAGACGTTTAAAAATGTCGTTTTAACGTCACAGTGGCGTCACACAATGATTAAACCGCGCAATGACATCACCATAACTTCATTTCAATTATCTATTACAATCACTGTCTGCAAATGCAAGGTATCAGCCCAATCGGACGACACCCCACTTATGATGACGTAATAATGATGTTACTAAGGACCAACCTCGACTTGGTCTTTGTTTAGTTTAAAGTTAATTAAACTTGTTGTATTTGATGTCATTTTTTATGTCAAACTTTGGATTGTGCATACGAGTAATAGTACATATATCTACCAACACAGCAACTCTCATGACATTCAAACATTCCCTTGTGTGCGTTTTATAACATCACATTTCTTATGACGTCATGATGAGTCATCTTATTTTTCACTTTTCGAAAAGGTAACCGTTCTTTCAGCAAAACGAAAACAAATCACATAGGGATGTGTGTGAATGACTTTTAACAAGAAGAAAAAATGAAACATTGAAAAAAACAAAATTCATTAGCTTTTCCATTTCAGTATTTGGTTACATCAGCTATCTCTAGCCCTTATATCAGTTAAGTGTTACATTATACATTTTACAGACCAAAGGTGTGTTTTTTTTAAATAAACCTCACATGGAAATAACAAGCATGTCAATTAAAACATCTGGTTAATCTGGTTAGCATGGTCAAAGGTGACAATGTGCACTGACGTTTTGCTAATTTGAATGCGTCAATCTTTAAAAATTGTCAAAAAAGGTAATGTAAGAAAGCTTAAGATTACGTCTTCAATGTAGCAAAACGATATAGATTGTCCCTTAACGAAAAAAGATCACAAGGATGAACATCTTGGGTACAATTTAAATTGTACACCTTCTTTCTTCACCTTCTTCCGGTGTTAGCGGAAGAAGTGCAATATTAACGACATAATTTCAAGTTTAAAAGTAACAGTTTTTGATAAATCATTCAATCGTTCTGTACAGTCTAAGACACAAATAACAACCATTTGGCGAACAGCTGAGTCGTTGTTCAATTACAACAACAATCTTAACGAAAATATCTTCTTTTACAACATAAAAATATCATACTTAATAATTTTTCAAACTAAAGATGCTTTTGGTGGCCAAATAGGCCTGAATATATTGAACTATTGGCAGGATTTGGTTATTAAAACTTGTTAATTCGGTTGGCACTCAGACCGGGATGTGGTATTGATGAGAGTTTCAGTGACGTCATGATGGCGTCATCACAAGTCAAGTGACGTCACATCAAAAGGGCATTTTTTCGAAGGCCTGTATCTATATAACTACAGGTCGGATTTGGTTGTAAGGTGGTTGGTTCTAAGACCGGGATGTGTTACAGATGACCATTTCAGTGACGTCATGATGATGTACGTCATCATAAGTCAGGTGATGTCACACTAAAGGGGCAATTCAAAATATCTACATCTGCATATCGTCACCGTTTTCACGAAGTGGCGAATTTAGTATTTCATTGTCTGAACAAACTTTCGAGATAATCGCGTTTAAAGTTGGTTTTTGCTTCATTTAATATTTGAAACTTAATGATGCAAAACAATATGCAAGATTTAGGTATCAGAGAAGAGAAGAGATTCTAATCTTTCTAAATGTACAAAACTTTAAGAAAAATAGGTTATTAGTTCTGCAGAATTAATCAATTAAGAAAAGTGGTCGCTCGTGAAAACTAAAAAAAAAAAAAACATTTTACAGACCAAAGGTTTTTTTTTTTTTAAATAAACCTCACATGGAAATAACAAGCATGTCAATTAAAACATCTGGTTAATCTGGTTAGCATGGTCAAAGGTGACAATGTGCACTGACGTTTTGCTAATTTGAATGCGTCAATCTTTAAAAATTGTCAAAAAAGGTAATGTAAGAAAGCTTAAGATTACGTCTTCAATGTAGCAAAACGATATAGATTGTCCCTAAACGAAAAAAGATCACAAGGATGAACATCTTGGGTACAATTTAAATTGTACACCTTCTTTCTTCACCTTCTTCCGGTGTTAGCGGAAGAAGTGCAATATTAACGACATAATTTCAAGTTTAAAAGTAACAGTTTTTGATAAATCATTCAATCGTTCTGTACAGTCTAAGACACAAATAACAACCATTTGGCGAACAGCTGAGTCGTTGTTCAATTACAACAACAATCTTAACGAAAATATCTTCTTTTACAACATAAAAATATCATACTTAATAACTTTTCAAACTAAAGATGCTTTTGGTGGCCAAATAGGCCTGAATATATTGAACTATTGGCAGGATTTGGTTATTAAAACTTGTTAATTCGGTTGGCACTCAGACCGGGATGTGGTACTGATGAGAGTTTCAGTGACGTCATGATGGCGTCATCACAAGTCAAGTGACGTCACATCAAAAGGGCATTTTTTCGAAGGCCTGTATCTATATAACTACAGGTCGGATTTGGTTGTAAGGTGGTTGGTTCTAAGACCGGGATGTGTTACAGATGACCATTTCAGTGACGTCATGATGATGTACGTCATCATAAGTCAGGTGATGTCACACTAAAGGGGCAATTCAAAATATCTACATCTGCATATCGTCACCGTTTTCACGAAGTGGCGAATTTAGTATTTCATTGTCTGAACAAACTTTCGAGATAATCGCGTTTTAAGTTGGTTTTTGCTTCATTTAATATTTGAAACTTAATGATGCAAAACAATATGCAAGATTTAGGTATCAGAGAAGAGAAGAGATTCTAATCTTTCTAAATGTACAAAACTTTAAGAAAAATAGGTTATTAGTTCTGCAGAATTAATCAATTAAGAAAAGTGGTCGCTCGTGAAAACTAAAAAAAAAAAAACATTTTACAGACCAAAGGTTTTTTTTTTTTTTAAATAAACCTCACATGGAAATAACAAGCATGTCAATTAAAACATCTGGTTAATCTGGTTAGCATGGTCAAAGGTGACAATGTGCACTGACGTTTTGCTAATTTGAATGCGTCAATCTTTAAAAATTGTCAAAAAAGGTAATGTAAGAAAGCTTAAGATTACGTCTTCAATGTAGCAAAACGATATAGATTGTCCCTAAACGAAAAAAGATCACAAGGATGAACATCTTGGGTACAATTTAAATTGTACACCTTCTTTCTTCACCTTCTTCCGGTGTTAGCGGAAGAAGTGCAATATTAACGACATAATTTCAAGTTTAAAAGTAACAGTTTTTGATAAATCATTCAATCGTTCTGTACAGTCTAAGACACAAATAACAACCATTTGGCGAACAGCTGAGTCGTTGTTCAATTACAACAACAATCTTAACGAAAATATCTTCTTTTACAACATAAAAATATCATACTTAATAATTTTTCAAACTAAAGATGCTTTTGGTGGCCAAATAGGCCTGAATATATTGAACTATTGGCAGGATTTGGTTATTAAAACTTGTTAATTCGGTTGGCACTCAGACCGGGATGTGGTACTGATGAGAGTTTCAGTGACGTCATGATGGCGTCATCACAAGTCAAGTGACGTCACATCAAAAGGGCATTTTTTCGAAGGCCTGTATCTATATAACTACAGGTCGGATTTGGTTGTAAGGTGGTTGGTTCTAAGACCGGGATGTGTTACAGATGACCATTTCAGTGACGTCATGATGATGTACGTCATCATAAGTCAGGTGATGTCACACTAAAGGGGCAATTCAAAATATCTACATCTGCATATCGTCACCGTTTTCACGAAGTGGCGAATTTAGTATTTCATTGTCTGAACAAACTTTCGAGATAATCGCGTTTAAAGTTGGTTTTTGCTTCATTTAATATTTGAAACTTAATGATGCAAACAATATGCAAGATTTAGGTATCAGAGAAGAGAAGAGATTCTAATCTTTCTAAATGTACAAAACTTTAAGAAAAATAGGTTATTAGTTCTGCAGAATTAATCAATTAAGAAAAGTGGTCGCTCGTGAAAACTAAAAAAAAAAAAAACAATTGGCAAATTCGCCCCTTCGTGAAAACGCTAAAGTGAGTATGCGCAGATTTCGCCCTACTGCGGCCTGAGTCAATGCATTTTTGTGTACAGTACGCGCAGATTTTGCCCCACTGCGCGTGCGCATTAAAATTCGCCCCTTCGTGAAAACGTTTCATTGCACGCGCCTGAAATTCGCCCCTTCCAAATAACGCGCCATTGTATAACAATGTATTTATTTACTGAAAGTTTGTTAATACCATAGAGTGCGGAAATTCGCCCCTTCGTGAAAACGTAAAACGGCACTTGTTGCAAATTCACCCATTCGTTCATCAGGTTAATTGGGATTCGAATTAATTTTTTCAAAGTATAGCCTCACCAGGTTGTAGATAATGATAAATTTATTCATTTTCACACACACACAAAATCGAAAAACAGACGATTTTCATGAAATTCGCCCCTTTGTGAAACGGTGACGATATCATTGCGTCATGCTGCTGACTAATAATTATGTCATTTACGTCACGGACATAACAATGACATTTTAAGGGATGTCATAGAGTCATTTTAAACTGCCAAAACAGCTAGCTTGTGTGTCCACGAACAGATTTATATATATTTTTTTTGGTGGTTGTGGGGTAGGTTTTCTGCAGATGGATTTCATTGGGTGAAAAAAAGCTCCCATAAACAAACAGGTGTGAACATTTCCATTAAAAGATGACAAAGTGGAAGAACATGTGTATGCATCAACAAACATATGTTCGTTTTCTTTCCCATATTTCTGTTTCTAGTAATTGCTGTCGAACTCTGAGAATCATACCATTTGCGCCCAGTCAACCAATCACGTCACCTAGTGAAACAAGAATGGGTAGCGGAAGCTCAATAGCCGGACTAAACACATGGAGCCCAAACGCCGACGAACGTGACTGTAGGTGTGTACAATGTGGCGTGACACTCATCTGTGAGCTGGTGGCCAGCACGGGGCAGGGCACTTACGCATTTATGAAGCAGGCTTTGGGAACAGAAACCGTCACTTCGAATTGGAGCGTAGGGGCAAGTACTGGGATGGGGGGCTCACGTTCAGTCGTAAAAGGTGAGTGGCTCATCACTTACCTCCGTAAAGGCGGCTACAAGCATATGTGCACCGATTGTTTCAGGAAAGCCTTTCCACAAGATTTCAAGGGTATTCTCCTGTCATCTGTTGGCAAAGCCAAGGTGATCAATTCGCAGTACCAATGGCTTCAAATGAGTTACGGAAAGCAATAATTCCTGAATTCATATTATCTGTCAATTTTTATCTATCGTGTACACCCTTCTGTGATTCCCGGCGACTAAAGTTGATTTACATTTTGAGGTAAAACGTTGTAACGTAAATTAAACGATTGTCGTAATCAAGTGTGTTCACATATACTATTATGGATAATACATGCAACGACAACAAACACTCGGAAAAAAAGACCCTCTCAGGAGACCATTTATATCCACGAGTTTATTATTATTTCAGATTTAAAATTAGCATACGATATTAAAGCGGTTTTTTCCCTCATGTGTTAAGCAGTGAGTTTCCGTTGTGGTAGGCATTACTTAAGATCAGGCGCGGTTCTGGGGGGGGGGGGGGGGGGCTGGGGGCTTTAGCCCCCCCCCCCCCCCCCCCCCCAATGTCTAGTCTCTCCCCCAACAAAAAACATTCCATAAAACATGGCAGTGGCAAATGCTAAAAGGTTACGTCAAATGCGAACGGTTGCCTCAAAATACATAGTCGTGAGAAGGTGGCCTTTGTACACTATTAGTTAATATAGTGTGCATGATTGAAGGATTTTATTTTATTTGAAAATATGGTACGACCCCCTCCCCACACACACACACACACGCACCCAGACTTACATTACATACCTAGTGTGGACATTGCTTTGTTTTCGTGTAGTTAAGAAAACTCGGTACAAAAAATAACTTTACTTAAACTGTGAAAACTCTTTTAACCCATTTTTTTTTCTATGATTCCCTATAGTGTTTCTCTTCATTCTGCTACAGATAAACCTAACCCAAAAATGCCTCTAAACCTGTTTTCCAGAAAGGGCAAAACCTTATGTGGACACGGCTTAGTCCACATAAGGTTAACACAACCTGCATTATGTGGACCTCTTTTGTTCACAAGTCCACATAGGGTATGTAACACAAACTCACACATGCAGGAACACACCAACGTGTGTTCACCGTCGATCGTGGACCTCCTATTGCCCCTCTTTTGTTTGTACTTCACCTTTTTAGCAAGACTCCCATATGTTTTGAACACGACCCCAATCGCGGACGTATGCTGGGAATCGTGGACGATATTGTTCTCTTTTGTTCTCTGGTATTTTTCGTGCACGGTTTGAAAAGATGAACATGTACACGCCCAACTATTGATTTTCGTAGGTCTAAGTGTCCGGGAAAAAAACCGGTCTACATTTCATCACGCCTCCCCGCAAACACAATCTGGATCTACCCCTGCTAGCCCCCTAAAATATAGGCCCTAAAACTGCGCCTGGTTAAGACAAGTCTTCGCCTTGCCCGCTACGCGGGAGGCCAAGAAAGCGGCTTTGCCGCCTTTCGTCCGCTTCCAGGTCGAGAGGTGGCTTTTCCGCCTGTCACAATCTTCGCGGTCGAGCGCCCGCTTTGTTAAACAAAGATCCAGTAATTCTAAGGTTAGTCTGAGGAACATAATTGTGAATTTTAAGGAAGAACGAAACTCTAGGTATTGTCATTTGATGAATGAAAATTAAAGGTTAACGGGTTAGTTGGTGATTTGAAGCTGCGAATTGGCTAAGGTTAATAACACAATTATGGTAGTACAATCCTCAGTGGAGTGTTAGAGTTAAGATCACTAAATGTTTGAAAAGTAATACAGAAATCGAAAATGGGAAGAATAATTTGAGAATTGAAGGTTTTAGAATATAAACATTTGAAGGATTGATACAATTGATGTTTTGATGGGTTTGTAGTAATCAACATGGTACCATTCAATAAGTGAGACACTTTCGCAATTCATTCTTGATATCGTAGGCTATATTAGAGTAGGGCCTGCATTTTCTGGGCACAATAGTTTGTGTACAGTTCAATGTACAATCCACTTTCGATTTTTTTCATATCCATTTGCATAATTGTGAAATTGAAAATTTGTTGAAGAATACTTGAAATTTTTGAAAATTGTCCTGTAAATTCCACTCTGTTACTTGAGTGTCATTTTTGCAACATGATTGGGGAATTGTCAGTTCTGGTGGTAAATAAGTGAATTCTACCTGAATATATTTTGAGAACCCAATATCAAGTGTTTTATTTGTCTTTGATCCCATGCACGTGGTATGTTCAGTTCACATGACAAATGTACGTAATTAACCTCTAAGTAGTGGAATGACATATACTAGTCAGTAATTTGGGGAAAAGTGTCGAAATACTATAGAAAAACTAAACAAAAAAATATTTGGATGTGTTGGTTAAACGCCAATGAGAAGTGAAAATCACGTGAAATTTGTATTGAAACTCTTGTATATCCAATTTGATTGCAATCATCATGCACAACGCATTATATAAATAAATGCTTTACTGTCCAAATGTAATCGTAAATTACCAAAAAGGTTATCCGGATGGTCCATCTTTTCTAGAAGCATGAAAATAGGAGAAAGGAAATGCTAATGTTGAATCTTAGGAAAAAAGAGTCGCTCAGAAAAGTATTATCAGATTGCTTAAGGAAGTCTAGGTAGAAGTATTAAGTAGTACATTTAAATGTAATCAGCATAAAGCCCTAAATGCTCAACTGACGATCATTATTTGATAAGTTATACCCTATATAGATTTTTTCGCAACTTTATATGGTAATCGGAATAATGGTTTACAAGAATAACTGGTACTGATGTGTTCGCAGGTAGCTGAGTTCCACATTTCATGATAACTTTATCTAGATTCTACTCAATTCAAAGACTAAAGAAAACAATTTAGTGTTATCACTCAACCATTTGTTATTCAAAAAAACAAGAGTAAGTCATGCATACGAACTGTTATATTTTGTTCAGTATAGATATGTTTAAACAATCTTGTTTTCGATTCTTGTTTTCAATTATATTGCGGTTAGTAATCGTTGTCAGCGGGAATGGTGTCAAGTCGATCACAAGTCCCTGTAAGTCCAACACAAGTCCTCTGGCCCCAATTCAAATCACAAGCTATTCAAATGAGCTTTGACAAAGGCATTCCTTTGTTATTGTTCATCCACAAAAAAAAAATAGCGATTACCTTGTGATGGACTCGACTAAATTCCTGGTTGTCAGCGATTACTTTTCACAAGTATATTGCTATTGCTAACATCAACGTCATATTTCCCGGAAAAAATAAGTTTACATTTATTACAAAATGTTTTATATCGCTTTAGAAAATACATTTTTAATAGTTCACGGCAACGACGTTAATGTGAAAAGAAGTGAAATGCACTGTGTAAAATTATGGATGTAGTTTGAAATGCGTAGTATATAGAATTTGATTAAAACGCTGTTTGTAATAAACGAGCCAGAAAAAAAGATGAGAACAATATCAACCGACAATAATGTTTTTTTGTCATGTTGTATTTGTCTTGAGTTAGGCTAAGGTGAATAGGCTTGGATGGGCTGGGCTGGGCTTGGTAGATTGGTTTGGGTGGGTTTAGTTGGAATGGGCTGGGCTTATTCATCATTTGAAAACCATGACAAAACTTGATCTCGGCAGTGAACACGCAATACATTGCTAGTTGCATAATAGTAATCATCAGGAGCGGATCCAGGAATTTTCGCAGGCGGAGGTTTTCATCACAAAAATAATCTGAAATGTAGACAGTTTTTTTTTCTTCGGACACTTGCCTCCGAAACTCAAAAGGTGGGGCGGGGGTGGGGGATGGGGGGGGGGGGGGGGGGGCTAGTAACATACAGTAAACTAAACCGACGCTCTCCAATCCCCAAGGAATCACATTTACATAAGATGGACAGCAGCTGGCAGTGGCTGACTGGCATTCAATCAAGATGTTTCACGAGGTGTGATGTCAACGATGTAAATCCGGCTTGAAAACGCCTTTCCACACCCGAAGTTTAATCGGTTTTATACGTATTACGCGCTTGTGTTTATTCATGTTCTCCACCGGGTGCCTAGGAATGAAAACAAATGTGTACACGTGAAAAAAAAGAAGGAATCTTGGTACTTGGCACCTCCTGGCTTAATGCTACCATGCGCAAATATCCCTTCTCCTTTTCAACTCTGTTGACGAATCTATGTTTACTAGGTTTGCATTATTCAGTTGAGTTCCCTACAACACAATTACAAGTTTGAAGACACGCATGTCGTCATCAACGGTTATTTAAAGCTGCACATGTATGAATGTTTAATCTCGACCACCTTCACCTATTCTCCCTAGAATTATTTACATTTGTTGTCGTTATCGATTAAAAAAATAATGGTTTACACAGATAACTACTGGCTTGTACATAGCTTATTTTCACATTAATTAAATAACTTCAACACGTTTACATGTACCTAAGTTCCCTGAAAATAACTAGGCTTACATGTACAGTTGTATACAGTTTTGTTCGAGAGATAGCAAATTAAAGTCTTATAGTGCAACTTGACGTCACACTTTTACTTCATATATCATCTAATTAAAGGTAAGTCATTGCAAAAACATTAAAAAAACATGAATTTGTGACTGAGAAACATTGTCACTTTTGTTAGGAAATACTTTGATGAGTCAAAGGCAAAGTGAGGGGTTTTGAACCCTCCCCCCACCCACTTGGAGCAGGTGCTGTTTGACAACGATGGAAGAAGCACTATTAGCTGCTAGAGGGCGCACCGCACTGCCGCCGCCGTTATCTTACCACCGTTGCAGTCGTCTTCTGTGCATGTACATATGCTGCCATCAAAAGGACTTCCCGTTTTTAATTAGTAGGCGGACGACATCACAATGGGCTTCTTAGCTGTCTCTACAATCCACCTGGCCCCACGCTGGCGCAAGTCCTGAGCGTTCCATTACCGACGTTCAAGCCATCCCCACTATTTTGTGTATAAAAATGATACATTTAGAAAAAAAAAAGAAAGATTTTTTTCTCAACACGGTGCTGTTTTCCCTTGTGCCCCCCCCCCTCCCAGAGGTTGTTAATTTTTTTATTTTCTTATTTGTTTGATCAGTTTTTTTTTTAGTCCCACAATTTGACCGTGGTGATGTGTATGTAGCCTATTTTCGAGTAGTATAATATGGGTGTAAATGGCGCCACCAACGTCAAAATAGTGCGGTCAAACATTTGGAGCAACATTTTTTGAAAATTCAAAAAAAACCCCAAAAAACAATAATTGTGAGCTCCCTCACCTCAATATTGATCGGCAAAGTACAACAGGTAAATTAAATTGCTAGGGTTATATCAAGCAAAGCATGTCATCATTCCTTCCAACATGGCTGGTAACCATTAAGCACAGCTGAGAATAAAATCAGTTACTAGTGCAAAAAGTGGACCATGCGGATTTTGACATGTGAGTCAGCAAATTTGACATAACTTTTGACCAGAACACCCAAATAACACAGAAAAAAATAGGATAGGGAAGAACATGTCTTTTCTAAATCTATGAAGCGAATTGAACCCATTGGATATTTTTTTTCACCCAAGACATGTATCGCCTTCGGCTCGGGTTATATTATCAGCACCCAGACTTCAAGCGGTTTTAAACAGAGTGATAAAAACCTCCCGACAGGGTGACCGTAAGGTCATGGCCAAATTCTGCTCAATGCACTTCAAAATTCTGTCAGATTTATCAAAAATCTGCCAAATTGCCCAGAAATTACTCGAAATACACCATAAACACTTAAAATCACAGGCAGATTTGTAGTATATCTATTACAAGTAATATATATTGCAAGGTTTTTATGACTGTTGTGTTAACTTAATTTTTAACCATTTTCAAATTTTATTGAAATGTAAATTGAACCGCAATTCGCCCTTCACACTAATAATAATAAACATACAAATAAGCAGGTGAATCGTTAGTTTTCTTAGTGCTAAATTTGTTTAGTTTGCCATAAAGCTAACTCAAGTCTGACTTGCTCTCTTGTCTTGTTATTGTTACTGTGTCAACCTGTTTCACTTCAAGTCTTGAAGTTCACTTCAAGTGTGCCTGGCAGAAGGCGACAATGCCCGTACTCCCTGTACGCGCGAACGCCAACACGTTCTCAGCAAAAGGAATGAACCTGAGATTTAAGCATTTCCATCGAAAATTAACACAAGTTGCTCTAAACATTATGATTCCGACGTTTTACAAATATAAAATGTGTACTACATATCTATGATACGCGTAGGAGAAAATTGGATTCCCAATACACGTGGGGGAAAGTTTCGTCACCCGTTTTTACGAAGAGCCACATAATTATATCAAACAATGCCATTTTTTCGATTTTGATTTTTTCACTGTTTTGCTATAAAGCATTGTACTTAATCATTTCGTTCAAAACGCGTTTTGTAGCCCAGTTTGAGTATTCCAGGACGTAATTTCTTCAATCCATTAGTGATTTTGTTTGATCTTTTACAAGTAATATATATTGCAAGGTTTTTATGACTTTTGTGCTAACTTTTTAACCATTTTAAAAATTTTATTGAAATGTAAATTGAACCGCAATTTGGCCTTTATAAAAATAATAATAAACATAAAAGTATACGCAGATGAATTGTTAGTTTTCTCAATGCTCAGCTTGTCAGTTTGCCATAAAGCGAAATAAACTCTTGCTCTCTTGTGTTATTGTTACTTTATCAACCTGTTTCACTTCAAGTCATGACAATAGATTCCCGACCTCACACACATTTCTGTGGAGCAGGGATATTTATTTTGAACAAGCATTGTTTACATCCCATTCCTCTGGTTTTCCTTTCCATTTTTGATTGAAAAACACGTCCATCATGTGCAAGGGCTTTGGTCGTGTGTTAATACTTCTCTGTGGAAGTTTATTTTTAACCCATTTGCACTGCATTGTACCTGTATGTATTCCTTGAAGAATGCATAAAACCATAGAGTGCTGCAGCAGTTTGGGGCAGTAACAGTTTAAGGCGTAACAAGCTGATCGGCACTTAGGAGGCGATAACGTGAATTTATGGATTAATAACATTATGTTTTTAAGTTTAATACTTCTGTCATCTTTAATGTGTTGAATTACCCAGAATATCCACATGTCAAAGTGTTTTTCTAATATTATGATTACTTATTTTGGCTTGTTACTACCTGTTTCAGTATTTGTTAAACAAAGAAACATTTTTGTTTTCTGTTTCTTTCTTAATTTGATTGATTAGTCAGGCAGATTAATGACATGACATTGATTCCCGTGGGCACCGAATTAATTAGAACATGTCACCAAGCTAGATACCTTAATTAGACCCACAGGAACAAGAAAAACCAAGCAAAATATTAAGTGCTGCAGATGGCGGCCATCTTGAATTTCAAAACGACCGCCATTTAGGGATTCTTTTTGGCAATTTGTCAACCTCTGAATGCCATATGACATCAATCTTGGTGGCTTTCTACTCCCAATTGTTTTTGTAAAAGGTTGAAATTGGACAGTTTAAATTTTCATCAGAAAATATCACATGCTATACGCTTAGCGACAATGACACAGGGGCAACCATTTTTGAATAAATATTGCGGAAAACAAATATAACTTACTCTGATCATGTGAGATGTAACTACTTCCTTGTAAGGGTAGGTTTTGCCACCTAAGTCAGCTTTGCATTCAGAGCCAGAGTTATTGCATTATGAAACTTTAACCGGTGGCCATTTTGAAATCCAAGATGGCCGCCCTCGGCAAAAATTTCGAAATTGCCAACATGATTTTGTTTTGTTTTGGGATCTTCTTATCATTCAGTTCCCATGGGACATTATAGGCTCCCGGACTATATATGCACACGTGCATAAACTATGGTTTCATGATTATTATTGTTTTTAATTTTGCTTATTTTTTTTTGTAATTTGAGCAACTTTCTATTTCAGTCCGCATATAAATCAAAGCAAATTCCATTTTGTTCTTCACTATTTTTTTGTAATGAACACAAACACAATTTTTGGTTTGATATATTCTCTTTTTAAGAATTCTGTCACACAAATCAAAAAAGTGATTAAGATTTAAACAAAAATAATAACAACCACACGATCATATCCGAATACAAACTGGCCATACAAGATTAGGGCACAAACACGGAAGTGTGTGATAAAACCAACAAAAGAAAAATAAATTATTGATTATTTAAAATGCATAAATACCTAAGACAGTTCACCCATGCCTATTGGTCGAGAGCCCGGTTTTAAATGGTTAATAAAAACCTGGCTGGTTCATCTTATAAAACACTTTTTCAGTGTCACATGAAATTTAGACCACTATGAAATCCGGAGACAGTACTTTTTTATTGGTGGAACGTTCCCAATCCTCACGTAGGCATGCGCAACTAACCTATCGCCGTTTGCAGTTAGCCACGCCTTTAGACAACCCTATGTAATGTTGTACGGGTAAATGTTGTTTGTCTCAGATTTTGCGCGTTCCGCGTCCATTTGTATATCATGTTATTGGACAATATTTCACAAGCTGCGTTTTACGCGATTTTACAGTGATCGGTCAATGCTCGCACTATGGGCTCCGTGCGCTAAAAAGAGGGCGCCCTTTTACCTAGCAACGACGTTTCATGGGCGGGACATTTAGCTGGTTGAAGCGCACCGTTCCTTGTGTGTGACACACGTACGCCAGGGGATTTGTACTATGAACACGCAGTGGTATGTACGGCCGCGCGTCGCGGCAAAATTGCAGTCAGGCAAGATGGCGTCGGTCGGTCACCCTCAACTGTACTTTCTTTGCCTGCGAGGGGGTACTTGTGAACGGAGCGCATACCGGCAAAGCTGCCTTTTACGTCACATTACGCAGTTCGCGCAACGCGTGCGCGCCATTTCCATAATAGGAGTTGTTTAAGCGGCCATTGCATAGTTAGAGGGATGTTTTGTTAAACGAAATAGTTGGAAATTAATAATTTTACACTTGTTTCAAGTGATTTTGAGTTTTATTTTCCGCTCGGGTGTTTATCAACATCCAGGCTTCAACCGGTCTTTAACAGGGTGTTTAAAACCGGCCAGGCACATATTCCATTAGTGATGTTCAGACTGAGATGGGAAATTACTTGTTGACAACTCGTTAGATAGGCGTATTTTGTCCGTGACTTTCAGTGGAACTCCATCGGCGCAGCTGGTAAGAGACTAGTACGTATACGTAATCGGCCGGGTTGCGACATATCTAAAGCCCCTGTCACACTTTCGCGTATCCTAATTCCTTATGAGTTCCTTATCAAAATTTTTCAATACGCAGGCGTGGCTCAAAACGTCGAAATTTTTTGAATACTTTGACTTATGTGCGACGCACATCTAGCGTACAAGTAACGAATTCAGCGCATCAATCGCGTATGAGATGCGTATGAGTTGCGTATGCAGTGCACAACATTATTTTTCGGGCTGCGAATAGGTCAGTATGCAGTGCGCATGCTGAGCGTATTCCGGACGCACCCGACTTATGCCGACCACATGCCTGACGCAATACGTCGGCATTCGCTATGAGTTCATTCAGCGTGCGTTGTATCTGCGCTGCAAGTACGCTATGTATACGTCCAATTATAGGCGGCTCAAATGCTGACGGGGTGCGTGCCGGGAGGTCAGCGTATTACTGCGTATGAACCGCTTATCCCCCACGAACACATAGCGTACTCGTACCGTGATCGACAGATGCGGGACCCATGCGCTGCGCATTTATAACTTATGATCTGCGTAACAGTAGTTTTGTGCATGCCCAAAACTATCCGGCGTACTGGGCCGTACCATGCGTATGCCTGCGTACATAAAACTTACACAAAACGATAGAGATGCATATGAGGTGCGTATTGTGCGTACGACTGCGCATGAAAAAAAAATGTCAATGCGCAACTCATAAGGAATTGGGATACGCAGAAGTGTGACAGGGCCCTTACGACTTGACAATTACCGTACGTTCTCGCACAGTTATTCATATACCGGTATGCGTGCAGCGCAATACATATGCAGTGCATTTTTGCGTTGAGATTCAATGGCGCACCGCTATGCACATGAGGACTCATTCGTTCCGTTACACGGGGAGTTCTTCTCAATACGTCGGGGACATGTTTGCAGATCTGGCGACGTTTTAACGACTAAATGCACTCAGCTTGGTCAATTGTGTACATAAATAAGTAATTAGAATGATCTTCCGTGGCGGCCTAGAATATACGTTGGAACCTGAACCAATCAGAGTGCTCGCAACGAATTCGCTAGCGATTCAAAATACTCGCAACGTTGTGTACAATTGAAAACGAAATTCGCCAAGTCGGTAATTGAACATCAACAGTCATCATTATTTGGTCTCGGAACCAGACTACGCGCCTTGCAGCGATATTTTGCGTGCGTGGAGCTTGTACCCGGTATCGCACGCAAAACAATCACCGACTTGGCACCAAGATGGGGCTAGACTTGTATTGCGGTTTGTGAAGGACAAATTAACAGGTTATCCGCAGATTGATCTCTCTTTTTTGTTGCTGATTCGAGGAACAGCAATGCAGCAAATGTGAAGCAGTTTATCAAAAAACTGGCCTGTCTAAATATCACGCCTTTTTTTCTGAGTTTCAGGCGCCCAAAATACACAAAGTTTGTTTTTTTTTCGTGAAAAGGAAACATAAAAGTTCAAACAAATTAATATTAGGATAAATAAAATCGCATTTAACATCTTTAACGGTACAGTCCATCATTTGCAGCTATCCAAAAAGTAACTGACACAATTACTATTGTAAAAAAGCATACTTGGTTTCAAGATAGTAAGGACATTTAACTCCCGTGACATTATTCTTTCTGGCAAGCTGTCATTTTGAAGAAAACAGTTGAAGAAGGCTATTTACAACGATGTGTTAGTTCGTTAGTTAGTAGTTCTTTTTTTAATCCGGCGAAGTGCGCGAAATCGTTGACACTACGCATCCGCGCGCGCGGTTGCTGAAATTCGTCGGACGAGTGCGTGGCATCGCGTAGCTGCAATCGGCTCAGTGAGAACGTGTCTGGGACGCTGAATTTAGGCCCAATTCAAAACATGATTCAGCTTTTGAATTGAAATCAAGAATTGTTTTCTCGGAGTATACAGCATTCACTGGGCTAAAACGTTATCAGGTTAGTTGTATAATCAACCTTCTTTAGATTTTGAGCACTTTTGTTGCTTGAACGGAACAAAGAGCACAAATTACAAATATTTCACCTTTAATGATTAGGCTTACTGTTTATCTTTGCCGGATAAAACTAATATCAAATATTCTATGTGTCGATAATAGACGATTTACACCATTTCAACGCGGCGAAAAATATGATGTATGCAACATTAATGCACGGGTATGCTTATATTCGTAGATTCAGAGGCGCTAAGCTTACAAAGAAACGGAACATCTCCCAATTTTATCCCGAATGACATTTGAACTGGACTACTTCATCGAGATAATGAACTGGCTTATTGCCAATATTTTTTTCCAAATGTAAACTTGTATTGTGCCACATGACGATCGCTTTCGGTTTCTGATTTTCGCAGGCGGAGGTTTTCATCACAAAAATAATCTGAAATGTAGACAGTTTTTTTTTCTCCGGACACTTGGCCTTCGAAAATCAATAGGTGGGGCGGGGGGGGGGGGGAGGGCTAGTAACATACAGCTAAACTGGCATTCTCCAATCCCCAAGGAATCACATTTACATCAGATGGACAGCAGCTGGCAGTGGCTAAATGGCATTCAATCAAGATTTTTCACGAGGTGCGATGTCAACGATGTAAATCCGGCATGAAATCGCCTTCCAACACCTGAGGTTTAATCGGTTTTACACGAACAACGTGCTTGTGTTTATTCATGTTCTCCACCGGATGCCTAGCAATGAAAACAAATGTGTACACGTGAAAAAAAAAGGAATCTTGGTACTTGGCACCTGCTGGCTTAATGCCACCATGCGCAAATATCCCTTCTTCTTTTCAACTCTGTTGACGAACCTAGGTTTGAGTTCCCTACAACACAATTAAAAGTTTGAAGACACGCATATCGTCATTAACGGTTATTCGAAGCTGCACATGTTTGAATGTATAATCTCACCTCCCCATATTCCCCCTAGAATAATTTACATTTTGTCGTTATCGATTTAAAAAGATTATAATTTACACAAATAACTAATGGCTTGTACATAGTAAGCTACAATTCTTCTAAAAAAAATGTTTGTTATCACTTAATTAACCATCAGTTATCAGAAAACAAATCATGCATTAAATTAAATTAACTGTATTAGTAGATATGTGCTATTAATCAAAACAATCTTGTTTTGGACGCTTCGGTTGTTTTTAATAATCGTTGTCAGTGGGGATGTAGTGGAATCAATCACAATTCACTGACAGTCCCCGCAAGTCGGTCACAAGTCCTCCGATTCAAATCACAAGCTTTACAACTGAGATTTGACAAAGATACCTTTCGTCTATTATTGTGACTGGCCTTGAGACTGGCGTTGTGACTGGACTTGTGACTGAAATTGTGACTGGCCTTGTGACTGGAGTTGTGACCGAGCTTGTGACTGGACTTGCGGTTAACATGTGATGGACCCGACTACATACCTGGTTGTCAGTGATTGTTGTTTTGTTGTATATTGCTATGTCTAATTAATATGTAAACAATACCATCTTGCGGGAAAAATGTTCACTTTACAATCATTACCAAAATTTTGGATCGCTTTGTAATATTCACGTTTAATACTTCACTGCAGCAACGTCGATATAAAAACGTAGTGCATAAGTGCATCGTGTAAATCGATGATGAGGTCGTTCAGCGTAATATGTAGAATTTGATTATCAAACTATATGCAATACATAACCAATAAACAGGAATATAACAACAACTGAAGATAACACATTATGTTAATTTGTTTTTGTCCTGAGTTAGGCTTATTTAGGTGAAATGGCTTATTTGAGTTTGGTTGGGTTGACAGGTTTGGATGCGTTTAGTTGGATAGGCTGGGCCTATTTATAATTTGAAAACCATGATCACATTTGATCTCGGCAGTGGACACCCTTAATCATTAAGAAGAACTTTAACTTTGCGATAAAAGAACAGCTGCATGCCAAACCCAAATTACTGTATCTCCGAAATTGCCAAAAAATAATAAATAAAACAAACAATATATTTCAGTCAACGCTAGTTGGCAAGCCGAACGATAAGTTTTCCGGATTCGTAATTTAAACGATTTGGAATGCCACAAAATGTGTTGTTTAACCCTTCAGCTTCTTAAAGAGTGTCACTAAGATAGAATCTGCAGACACTACTAAAGCTATGAGACACGGCGCGTAACACACCGAGATTACCTTCCGTGTCACCTGTAGACAAATAACTGATCTGACAACAAAATCTAATAATGCTTCTTCAAAGGATGGTGGGGAAACTACAAACATGCAATTTTGACTACACACCTAAAAGCAAGTTTCATTGATGCATACAATTGTTTGCTATAGTCCAATCTGGGCACGCTAGTAATTCTATCACAAAGGCCCCCTTCAATTGCAAAATCATTGTGTTGTCTATTCAGGTAATCCGCCACAGAGCAATTGCTTTGTACAGTAGCAACACAACGGTTTCTCAATTGAAGGGGTCTTCGTGAGTGTACGGTGACCATATGCCCGAATCCCTCCATGGATTCTTCCAAGAACTTACTGCCTGATAGTTTCAATATCGTTTGAAAACAATAGGGGGCGCAATTCATATTCAATGGTAAGTCACTTCCTGCGTGCGCAATTTTGGAGAGTTGGGGCCTAATCATGCACAGTTCAGTTTTTCCTTTGAATCATTGCAAGGCACTTGCAAGGCACTTTGGGTTAAATTAAAATTATTGCAACGATAAATTGAGAGAAAAAAAAAGTTGATAAAAACGACGTGGATTCGAACCAGGGATCTTTATATCCATAGCTCATCTCGTTATCTACTAGCTAGGCTCCTGCGGTAACTCGACGACGGCCGCACTTTCAAATGCTCTAACGTAACTGGTTGACTAAATAACAACAATGTTCTTGATAACATTGTTCTGTTTTCATGAATAAACATACCTGGCAGATTGAAACTACTGAATTATGCATGACTTGGCCCCAACTGTTCTGGGAATACAATTTACGCTTCCCTCGTCCATGACCATATCAACATCATTGGGCAACGATGGGTGTCCACATGTATAGACAGGCATGCATAGGTTCATCTGCATTTTCTACTAGTCATTGTTGATTGCAAATCTTGGCTCGTGTCGGCAAACTCGTATCTACGTCTGTAAATCATGTCCACATGAAAAGCTTCTCACAATGCAGTGCTCCATCATGCGTTTGCCATGGAACGTTTGTCATGCGTTTGCCTCTGGAACAACCCAAGAGTTGAATTACGACAAACGTCTTCTTTGCAGTTATTTAAATTTGTTCACCTCTCCTTTCTTTTCAGTTTGAATTTCACTAATTTTTGCTGTGAAACCTTACAGTTATCATTTAATGATGTTGAACGCGCCATGATCATTTTACTTGGCGGATTCGACGCTATATAATATTTTATAAGATTTATTAATCAATTACGAAATTAATTAAAATACACTACATGGTTTCATGTAAATCAATTTGTTTTGAACACAATATTATATTTTGGGAATTTGTAGCCCGTCCCAGCCGAAAAAGATACTCCTTATTGGTAAAGGTTAAGAGGTAGATAGGTTCGTCAACGTCTTCAGTGTCGATGAGGTCTTTTTGGCGATCTGCAGGAGTTTGGCTGCCTCTGCCTTGCCGGTCTCTTGCACCATCTTGCTGAAGATACCGTCTTCCTTCTGAAGCAGAACGTAAGGCTCGTCAAACTCGATGAGCTGCCCTGCGTCAAGCACCTGAAAAACAACAACAAGACTTAATGATCACCTCGGGAATTAAAAGACACATCTCCTCCGAATTGTTAAAAAACCCGACATTTTGGATGGATCAATCAAACACATCACATCACAATGTATTACAAAATCGGTTGCACCACGAACCGACGTATCCCAATTTAAACTTTATTGTATGCAATCCGTGTGCATCTTAGTTGCTTAGTTTTTAAGAAATTCGGTTTTCAAGATACACGTCACTTCGTGAAACATTATCGTATTCCTTACAATGCACGTAATTGTGGCAGAGACCGGGATACGTCGGTTCGTGAAACGCCAAATTCACACTTTTCATGTCGATGCTCTTGGGTGACGTCTTAGCACTTTGGGAATTTGCGTATAAAGCGGTTTATCGTAAAACGTCACATTGTTGTGAATGATTTCGGAGTTTTTAGAGATATACCGCAGAGTCTGGTGAGTGTTTTTGATATTCAGATCAGATTAATACTATGTGAAGAGGAGCATTTCGATGCAATATAAACGTTTATAACGAAAACTCCATTTTGCCAAAAATGTAGATACGCCGGTTCGTGGTGCGACCGACGTAATGCGAAAACAGTATATTCTGTTGGTCAATCAACATTCTATTATTAAATCTCGTATGCCCTGAAGTCATACCATAACTTTGTCCAAGTCCATTATTGTGTTGAGACGATGAGCTATTGTCAGAACTGTGCAGTGTTTGAACCGCCGTCTGATGGTTGCCTGAATCAAGCGGTCAGTTCTATTGGAAGGAAATAAAAAATAAAATAAGAACTTAATATTTTTACGACAATAATAAGATCTCTAAAAGCCGCCGCCAAATATAAATAGGGGTTTAGCCCACTTTTCAATTCTATCAGTTTATCCAGAAATCCACTTTGACCATAAATGGTCTCAGCTCTTCAATCAACACTGATCCTGTAAATCAGTAGCAGGTGGAAATAGGCGTATATTTATAAGTGGTCTTTCCTCATTTTATTTTTCAGGATTAGTGTAAAGCGCCAGCGAGTTTTTTTACGGGCTATCTGATTGTATGTATGAGAAATAAAACAGGTGGATGATACAGTTGATTCAGTTAAAACGGGGGTATGGCGTTTGCCAGGTAGATCCTAAGCATGTTCACTCACCTGATGTCCACGTTGGCTGTGGCTTCGTCCACTATGAGGATCTTGTTCTTGCGTAGGATAGCCCTAGCCAGGCACAGTAGCTGCCTCTGACCCACACTGAAATTAGTGCCTCCCTCGGTCAAGACTGCCTCCAACTTGTCCGGTAGCTCCTCAATCGCTGGTTTCAACTCAACCTTTAATTTGGGTCACAAAAAAGAGCTCTTAAGAGTGAATATCATATCCACAAGTAGTCTCTTCTTGTTTTCTACATTTCTCCATCTTCCAGAGATTTGTCTAGTTATCTGTCGCAACATTTTTCATCGCTTTTAAGCCCCAACGATGGAAACCTTGGATTATAATTCGGTTCTCAGTTTAGATTACCTACTGCTGAAATCGATACCGAGCGAAAGCCAGTGCGAGAAAAAAAAAGGCATTTTTATATCTGCAGTTTTAGATTTGTTTGTGTGTCATTGTCTCAGTATAGCCTGAATGAACAAACAGGGCATAGACGAAAGCAGAACACATAGCGTACCTCTTCAACAGCCCTCCATATATCAGAATCCGAGTGTTCACTGAAAGGATCCAGGTTCTTGCGAAGTGTTCCGCTGAATAGAACCGGGTCCTTTGAGCATGGGGAACCCAAAAAAACACAAGGTTACAAAAAAAATGGTTCTAAGATATCACGAACTAGTTTAAAAGCAGATACGTAGATATTATGTTCGACGTTAAAAAAGAACTAACACCCCTAACCTTTCCAGAAAAGTAGCAAAAGCACATGGTGTAGGCCTACTCGAGGTGATTCTTTTTCTTTTGTTACTGAACATGTGTACAGTTTGCTAAGTTATAATAATATAATTATAATAAATTTGGAAGGCTAATCATCCTTACTCGCAGCTGGTATGCTGAATTGCAGAGGACGCGGCTACAACGTGATAGGGCCGCTGGCACGTTAAGGCGCCTATGGCTGCCGGCCATTTCGACCCATATGTGACCAAGGAGCACAGCCTGAGATCGAACGTGTTTGATTTTTTTCCAGAGGGAGGAAAACCGGAGGGCCCGGAGAAAAACCCTCGTGGCACAGAAGAGAACCAACGCACAACTCTACTCACATGTGATCCGCGGCCGGGATTCGAACCGTGGTCACCTTGGTGAGAGGCGAGCGCTTTACGCACAAGCCACCCATGCCACCAATTCTAAGGGCTTTCATTACCTGTGGGATGAATGAGACTTTCTTGCGGAGGTCATGCAGTCCTATCAGGGCTGTGTTGATACCGTCTATCATTGCGGTACCTGTGGGCTCAGCCAGTCTCATCAACACTGTCATCAAGGAACTCTTGCCGGCTCCTGTCCGGCCTACGATGCCCACCTGAAAGCCGCGATGTGATGGGTATCAGGATGATTTTTTTAAGCCTTCGAAATTAGTGCTTGATGTAACTTGATCGAATTCACCAAACACAAATCTGTTCTAACCAGTCAATCATAGACCAAGCTTTAGTTGATGCAGCAATCCCGAGAGAGCATTGATCCCACCTCCCTTTAAAATTTATGTTGGTATACGATCTAATTCTAATTAATACATGTATGGTCGTCGATTACATCGGAAAGTACATGCAGACTCTTCCTTCTTCAAATCACTCGGCTGACGCCTGATTCTGCTTTGCATTTTTGTTTTGGCAAGAATAACAATATAAAGTAAAGTAGAACCTTCGTTTGCACACATGGACATGTAGCCTCACCTTCTCTTTTGGCTTGATGACGCAGTTCATTTCGCGTAGTACCAGTGGCCCATCATCACTGTATCTCAGAGAGACATCTTGAAGCGTAATGCCGCCATATTGTGGCCAGTCTGAAGGTGGCTTGTGATCGGTTTGCAACGGTGCCTCCGGTTTGATATCGATGTACTCACAAACACGCTCTACAGATATCATCTGAACGTACATAAAAAGACAGAGTGTCACTGATGACACAGATAGCCTTCAATCACTTCAGTTTGTTCTGTCTACAAAATGTTGTGACGTCAAAACAGAATGAATTCTGATGAAAAGCTCTGATGTTGTCGAGTCCTGCATGGATGCACTGGGGACTGTCCTAATTACATGCATGGACTTCGGAAGTGTCCCTCTATGAAATGAAATGTTTGGTCAAACTAAACGTTAGTCACCAGATCAAAATTGTAAAATATCATCTTTTCTGACATCTCTCTGCTGATCACCATGATAGCTGATCCGCTCACATCCGACTTGAGTCGTGTCCAAATGCACGAGATCATTTGTGGCTACAGATTTGGTTCTGGCAAAGCGACACGGTGAAAAAAAGCCGTAGCCACAAGCGTTTCTTTTGGAGAGGGATAACTGTCAGAGCTTACCTGGTTTTCTAACTCTGCACTCTGTCGCACCGCCCACTGGAACTCCCCCATGAGACCCATCGCATACGTCAAGGAGAGACCGACAATGCCAGAGTTGAGATCAAGAACTACGGGAAAAACAAAATAAAATACACCCTTTTTAACCAGATTATCTTCGACACGGACTTTGGCAAATTGTTAAGACCAATGGATACCAAATCTATCACTTGTGTCTTTTGTTGACCATCTGCTAAGCCTTCTAAAGTGAAAAACCCCTTCTTTAATCATTACTAATTAGTTGAAGCTGTTATAGGTATATTCAAGATGGCGGTCAACTGAAAACTTAGATGGTAATGCAAAGGATGCGCAAAGCTTGAAGATGAAGTAATAATAATCGGCATTTAAGAACGCTCTTTTTAGTACACTAAATCACAGCGCTTACAGTATTATTATTACCCCTGATCATTGGGCCAATTTAACATTCAAAATACCATCTCAGCTCCCTGGGGAGTATACAGCTCGATGCTGCCTGTTAGGCGCAAGCAAGCTAAATCAATCACATAACCATCTCTGCCATGAAGTAAACATAACCATGAAGTAAAGATTAATATCTGTAATAACTGTGTCCCTAAGGCCAAACAAAAAAGTCTCCGGTTTCTGGTATGCGCGCGCGTCGCCGTAGCCATGCGCGTCGGCAAAAGGATTTTTTTTTTCAATGAAAGATGATGTCTCAAAACCGCCAAACTCACTGGTTTGACTGGAATCCTGCTGCTGCACAATTTTAACGTGTATTTAGATGGGGTTATGATCAAGAATAAGCTTTATGTGGCCTCTCTGGACTCCCATATATTTGCATTAAGTTTAGTCGGGCACCATTTGCAGTCATCAGCCGACATTTGAAGCAAAAAAGTCAGGTTAAAAAAAAGAAGCCGCGTCGCCGCAACACTTTTTGGGCAAGCTCCATACCAGAAACTGGAGACTTTTTTTTTTGGCCTAATACTATATTCATTTAAGCCCCACATTCCGAACAATAATGGACGTACCTGATGACAGGTTTTTTTACTTCAAAAATTAATGTAGCAAATTATGCTTATTAGGGTGACAGTGTCGTTATTTATACACATGTCAGGTGTGCAAACGCGCGCGTCAACATGATCAGTGTACATGCGCGTTGTACATACCCGTGTGTTTAAAAGCCATTGTACATGTAGCCTATACATGCATATCGTAGTCACATCTTGAAGCATATTTTTTTTATAGTTTTACCCCCAATGGGTCTCAAAAATTAATATTATTCTAAACTGCTGTACTGTCATAGGTTATACCAAGTTAACTTCTCACATAAAGTTGAATTTACTCTCAAATTTGGCAGTTAGCCCCATGTTGGCCACTCACCAATTGTCTACACTCTTGAGCAAATTCATCCTTGAGGTTCGCCACTTATTACCCGAATCAACCCACAATTAAGGCACTGTAATTTCATGATAAGGTTGGGCAAAACTATATTACCAAAGTTGTTTAAGTGTGAAGTTTTGCACTCATTATTATGAAATGGTTTAATGGTTTAAGGCCACTTCATCCATACTACCTGTGATTATCTTTGTTTACTGGACTAAGTTACTTTGTGTAAGTACTGACTTACGATCTGCGGCAAAGACGCATGCCAAACTGACTCCGGTGACAAATAACACACACAAGAAATCCAGCTGAACACCGAACCATCGAGCCGCGGACAGGAATAGGAACCAGGCCCTAGTGTGGCCGTCCAGGTACCCGTCAAAGTCCGCGGTGAATCGCTGCTGAGCCTTGAAGGCGCGGACGGTACTCAGACCAGTCAGGGTGGCTGACAGGTGGGAGAATACTGGACTGCGAGCTAAAACAGGTGCACATGATTACATAATCGGTCAAACCATCCAATGAAGGAGGCAACAGGACAGTTGTGTTCGATATCTGTAGTCATCACGAGTTCATCACAAAAGAATATCAGGTGAAATGACAAGCTACATCAAGAATTGTGTTATCATTACACCGTAAAATGCATGTTTGTGTCCAATGGGCAAAATGAGTAATGTTTCTGAAAACAATCCACGGCCCCAATTTTGTAAAAAAGGGGAAAAGAGTATATTTAATTTAAAAAGGTGTACCTCATTTTGCTGGAAAACAACCTCAAGTAATCTTAATTTTTATTTATTTTCTTCCCCAAAACAAGTTATTAAGGTAAAATTCCCCCTTCCCTTGTCTCCTTCCCCCTGCGGGATATGTTACCGCCTGTGACAAAGTTTTTCTTTTATCATTGTTCATCATTTTACATTATGATCTTGTGATTATGCATTTCAACGTTCAAGATTGGCCTACCTATTGCTTCCAATCTTTTAACGTCTCGAGAGGAGGCTAGGTAGTACTTCCTCGTGAACTGAAAGACGACTCCGATCGGCAATGTGAAAACGAGGCAAAAAGGGTTGAAGATGGAGATCAGGATGACATTGGCAATCGCACTTAAAGAAATCTGGAGAAGACAATGAAACAATGACATTAATTAACAACCAGAAATTGAGGCACTGACAATCAGGTCTTTGATTTAATTTTCTAGATACTCAGATAATCAATATTTAAGTAAATCCAGTTTGTTAGAAATTGTCAGTAGAAGGCAACTCACCTTTTTTTTGATATACGCATAATTGTGTTTGTGTAGTCTGTACTTTACCTCAAGGAATTCGGTGAATGTAGATGGCAAAACGTCATCCATGTAGCCAATATCTTTAGCAAAGCGATTCAGAATCCGACCTGGAACCGAAATATACATACATCAGGTCCTTGCATTTCTGGCAGAACGTTTACATTTTGCCATCGTGCAGACAATATGTGGTATCTTCCATGATCCCATTTGAGGTTAGCGTAGAGCCTGTTCGGTGCACTAAACTGTCCAATAATGATCCATCGAACTGGGGGCATGTGTGCAGGCCCCGCAGTATGATTAAACAAACGAACGGCCGCGATGATGTGCATACACAACGCACAATATTCTGTTTTGTAAACTACAAAACATGTACCTCTCCTTGCCTCTAAGGACACCGATTACACTTGACCAACGCGGTAATTGATTAACAGTGTCTCACCCACAGGATTTGTATCAAAAAACTGCATGGGCGCTCTGATGATAGCGCCAAACATCTGGTTGTGTAGGGCCTTTGAGGCGGTAACAAAGACATGGAAGAACAGAAAGGCCCGAAGAAACAAGGCGGCGGTGGTAGCTCCACACAAGATGGCGTATATGCTTATGTAGTATGACCGGTTCTCGTACTCCGTGCCGTCCTGATAATACTACACATAGGACAAAATGAAAGAAAAAGCTAGGCCAAGCGTTTCCTTAGGTTTTACCTGTCACATAACTAACACTGAGCTAATCGTTTGTGGATAAAGAATAACTTTATTTTTCAAGATGGCCTGATTGGAATTTCACGTAAGCGTCATCGCTACGTTCTTCGAGACGCCCTTTCACTTGTGAGTAGTCAGCACAAACCGTTGAACTAGTGGGTGGTCAACTAAAAAAGGATTAAACCATAATTAAAGCTTGCACATGCTCGCTAGGTTTCAAAAAGGTATCTCAATTTCAATACAACTGCATCTACCCTGACTATTTGACCAAGTGTACTTCAGCAAATGGCTCTGTACGCCATACCTTTCCTGATACTGATCCTACCCGTCAACCAACCTGACTGGTAACATTTCTGTCCACTAGATCCTTCTCTTCTTCGATTGTCCACATCGCTAGCCAGACATTCGTGTAAGAAAGCAATGCCTTAAACCAAAAGCAGAGAAGCAGAAACCGTAGCTTAGTTAAGCCAAATCAGTAGGATGCTGCTTTAGGTTTTTTTTTTTTTACTGTTAAACAAACACAATATCAACGGTAAGCATATTACCCATCAACGGTGTAGCCTTCCAATTGATTTTAGAGTCACCAAATTATACCAAAAACCTAATTTTTGATATTATTGAGGTTAAAGAGGCAGGTGAAGCTTTTTTTATAATCCCGGCGATAAGAATCTACCTGTGCACCGACTACAACAATGACCCAGAAGAGCAGAAAGGGTACCCCAGCAGCCGCTCTGAAGAACCGGATGTACGCCATCCACTCCACAGTGCCGGCCACCATATCCTCAAGGACGACATCAACAGGTGTCTCAACCTAGACAATTAGATAATTGATTGATATATGTAAACTCATTTGAATAAATTCCACTTGTATTTTTTTCTTACGAAGGAATCCACTTTACGAATCGTTTTGTGCATGAACCAAGAAAACGCACCTCATGACTGTCGGGGTGAAACGAGACATCTGAACAGATGGACACCGTGTCGTCAAGTCGTTCAGGATTTACATCATTCTCTCCATCGTAATCACCATCTACAGATTTCTTCTTCAAAAGGGCAGCGAAGTCCATGCCGTCTTCCTGCAGCTCTTGGAAGGTTCCGTATCCAGCCACCTTACCCTTACAGATGAGAGATAAATATCTGACAATAATAACTATATTTAAAAAACAAATAATGTTATTATCTTTTCTCTATCACCACTGAAGTTATCAACGTGAAATGAACTGCTTCTTAATAAGAAAAAAAATCATCAAAATTCAGCACTGCAGCCTGTACTATATCTTCACATATATATCTTCACATGAAGACATCCTTAAATGACGTGAACTACCTTGGTTGGGTTTACCTCGGAAATTGCCGCGAAACGAAGGTGAGTGCCGAAAAGGTTCATGTATATTTATTTAAGTACCTCCTTAAGAATGAGAATCTTGTCCGCCTTGTCAATGAATTGAAGCTGATGGGTGACAAGGATCACAGCTTTGTCCCTCATTTCATGGAGAATGCACCTATTGGAAAAACAAATACAAAAGTTGCCATCTCTTGAAATGAGACGTTTCTGGAAAGATGAGTACAATTTGTTTTTATCCATCGTAGGTTCTCACTTTTCAAAGAGGTGTCTACCAACTGCTGGATCTACTGCACTCAGAGGATCATCAAGTAGATACACATCGACATCGCTGTACAAGGCCCTGGCGAGGCTAACCCTTGCCCTCTGACCTCCACTAAGGGTCACACCACGCTCACCAACCAGCGTCAGGTCACCTTCAGGAAGCAGTTCGATATCCTGTAAATAGGAGCTCAGGGTTACACAATTATTCTGCATACAGAAAAAGTGTATCAGCCTCGAGTTTTCATCCGTGGCTTAAGAATTATCAAAAGGGTCAAGACAACATAGGATTTTCTTTATTTTGTTTGCCGGGATAACATAGTTCAATGTCTTCCCAAGCAAAACGCGGCCTGACATTAAGTCAAAGTCTCTCAAATCCTTTAAGTAAGGGCCCCCAAATTCTTTTAGAACAGAGTCTGTGGACGAAGTCAAGATTTTTAAAACCCAAGAAGTGTCATGCAAAGATCACCAGCGATTGAACAGCGCCACTTTCAATGGTCCCCACAAACTTACCCTGGTTAGCGCACACTGTGTGATGATTCGTTGGTACTTGGCCGGCTGGTATTCGTTGCCGAAGAGGATGTTGTCCCTTAGCGAGCCAGAAAGGATCCAGGGCTGTTGAGCCGTGTAGCCAACCCGACCATTCAAGACGTTAACTCCTGATACAGTAGGCATCTCTCCCAGAAGGGACATCAGAAGCGAAGACTGTTAAGAAGTAAACATCAAACACCTGAGATTGTGACGCCTTCATCATTGTGGGTATAAATTCACGTATTTCATGCGGGGACTCACACAAAGAGATCAATGATATCTATCGAATAAGTCTTTGACTGACTGTACCAGTCAAGAGAAATTGTAGAGAAGATGGAGAACAGGAGAACATGTCAAGCATCCCAAATTAAACCAATCCTTCAGGATGTAAACGGTAAGCCGCCCGGCTTACCTCGTGTATAAATATTGAAAGATGAACTACACACACTAATATGAAGGGGCAGAAAAATATGAACCTCTATATTGTAGCGAAAGTGCAACCCACGTGTTGACTTGTTTAATAGGAGACTAGCGCAATTAATTGTTGATTCAATAAGCTATATTGTTATTGCTGTGGCCAAAACAAGGTGTCCTACGGTGCTTATTTGACTTATTTGGGCCGAGTTACCTAATCAATTCATTCGGCGGTACATTTCTACCAAAACGAATTTGCATCCCTTAAGATTAACATTGCTTGCAACGTCTCGGGTCTGAGAAATGGTCTCATCAGGAGAATCCGCCACAATATGTCAAAGGAAGGATTCACCGGATTCGAATCATTTGGTTTACTAACCTTGCCACAACCAACAGGCCCAATGACTGCAAGCAACTCCCCTGGTTGAATTCGGAAAGTGACGTCTTGTAGCACTGTGTTCCTGATGTCCTTTTGATTGAGTAAAAACAATTCTATCTGACTGTGTTTTATACGATATTTCTACTTCGAATCAAATATAGAAGTCGTGGAAAAACAAACAATGACACAATATTACTTCAATCGTTCCATTGGGTAATTCTGTAGGTTGTGGGTTCGAGTCCAGCCTGCGGCCATGGTGCTTGTGACCTTGGGCAAGTCACTTTGTCACTCATTGCTTCTATTAATCCAGGAGTAAATGGGTATTTGTGAGGTCAGAGATGGTTATTATGGTAGATTTTAGCTGCTATGCGCCGAAATGGCATCATCGAGCTGTATACACCCCATGGAGCTGAGATGGTATTTTGAATGTTTTATTGGTCGCATGAGCAGGATGACAATAATGTAACGCCTTGAGCACCAACAATGGTGGAAACGTACTTTTTATGAATAAGCATTATGGTCATAAACATTTTCTTGGTTAGGTCGACTAGTAGTACTGTCGCCCTATTCTTAAGGCCGCCATTTTGTCAAAGGCTAGAGCTACGTACGGTTTAAGTTTTTGGTTGCATGGCATGTATGTGCATGACGTCTCATATGCACGTCTTCTTAGTTTCGGTCACAAGTCTATGAAGTGTCAAACTGTGGTTGTTATTTATACTATCGCAAATGTTACCATTTGGGACACACTTTAGCCTGTGAGGTTTCCCATTGGGTAGACATGCGTAATTTAAGAGACGTTTCAATGTCTCCCTAATGCCTCAGCCGCCTTTTTAGAGGCGACATTTCATTGTCGCAAATACGCTAGATCGATCGGTCATGTTCCAATTAGCAAAAATACCGAAATTCATGGGCTAGGATGAGGAAAATTGGGTTTAGAAAAAACGGATAATCGCGTGTGTGTGTGTGGGCGTCACGGTGTACAACCACTGCCTTGTGGGGTACCGGAACAATGGGAGGTACCCGACAAGGAATGCCCACCAACTTGCGGGGTACCGTTTTGGTACCCCACAAGTTTTAACGAAATAGATATATAGATTTTACTCAAAAATTAGGAATTTCCAAGGTGGGTTGATAAGTCGCAAATAAAAGAGTTTTAGAAAAGGGATATTAAGTCCGAATTTCAGCCCAGGAAATTAACTATGGTTACAATAAGAGCATTTAAAAAAAAGTGTGCGACGTTGCGAAATTTTAGTACACTAGAACAAATGAAGTACCCCACTTCTATGCCTATGTAAGCGTCAGTGTGTGTGTGTGGGTGCTCTTGTATGGCATTACGATTGAGGACAGACCCACAAAGGATTACAAAAGATCCTTTCAATTCCTCGAACGACGGTGCTTTTGTTCGAAACTGTCCTCGATCGCACGATTGCGTGCTTAGTGTAAGGGGAAGTGTTATAATACAAGGACAAATGAAACACAAAGCATTGTCCTCGGGCGTATAGAAATTCGCGACGGGGTGACTACAAATTCGTATCCTTGTGGAGACACACACACAATAGGGAACAAAACATTGTAAAGGTCTCCACAGGGCAATTTCTATAGATGAATAGGTCTCCACAAGGTTTTCACGAAATAGATATATGGGTTTTACTCAAAAACTAGGAATTTCCAAGGTGGGTTGATCGGTCGCAAATGAAAGAGTTTTAGAAAAGGGATATTAAGTCCAAATTTCAGCCAAGGAAACTAATTCTGGTTAAAATAAGAGCATTTTGAAACTTCACTTTCAAAATTGAACACTTTACTACACGAGAACAAAGGAATGTCTCCACAAGGATACAAATTTGAGAATGGGTGTGTGTGTGTGTGTGTACGCACAAATCTATGTGAATGTCTTCCCTGTATATGATTATCAATTATATTATTATTATTATTATTAATATGGGCAACTCTACCTTGTTCCAAGATCCGTGCATGTTCTCCACAACAATTCGTGCCCCATCTTCTTTCTCAGTATCGAGCTCGTTCGTATCAAGGTTAGTCTCGTCTGGTTCCTTTTCCTTGTTTACGGCAGTTCTAAGGTAGTCAACCAACTCACCATTGTCCACAGACTCAATTAGACTACTCGTTCTCTCTGTTTGCGCGCTCTCTGAATGCTCTGAGATGTCCAATTCGTTCCCAAGAAAACCATCTGTTTTGATCTTTTCCAATAAGGCCGTTTGCTCTTCCAGGAAAATATTATCAATGATGTCCGTATTAGGCTCATTTGCCTGTCTCTGCAGCTCCTCCATCAGCAAAAACATCTGGTCAGAAGAACAAAGAAGTACCATCAAAGACAATATGAAAGACACCTTCGTCTGTGTACAGCATACCCAGCCAGACCTAGCAGAAACGAGTGTAGTGCTGGTCCTATTCAGTGAGCAGATAATAATTACCAGCCGGGACAAAGGATTTATTTTTATTATATCCATAATTTGTTTGTATTACAAAGTGTACTCTAATTATATTTGAGTGTACCCTTTCACCACGGTCTTTATTACCCGAAGTCTTTGAATAGAGTAAAGTACTCTGAAAAATTGGAAGCCAACAACCATTTATGATAGTGAACACTTAGGAAGACGATCTTCACAAATCGAGGATACATATAATCTTAACTTTGTCGGCCTGAGGATTTTCTGTTTGCAATTCTCACCTGAATCCTTCGAATGGAGACGAGTCCCTCTGACAAGTACATGACCCCGCTTGGGAAATTTTTGGACAGGCAAGTCCTGGCGCTGTAGAACAGTGCGAGGACGGGGAAGACCTTAGAAGGCGTGACGGGATTTCCCAGAGAGGCGTAGACGATGAATGTGATGAATGTCGTCAATAGAGGGACGTCGAACCGGAGGGCTCCAATTATTGCGCGCAAATAGGCACTGTGCAAAATTTTCCGTACCTCCTTTCTGTAGACAGGAAGAAACAAAACTGTCTACAAAAAAACTTATTTTTTTTATTCAGCAGACTGCTTACTTAGATAAACTGGTTTATTTGCCGACCATCTCACCATCGCAACTTTGTAGACCTACTCACTGCACGGTACCAGGGCCCAATTTCACGGTGCTGCTAAGCAAACCAATTTGCTTAGCACAAGAAAGTCTGGCTTATAAAAGCAGCCTATCAGCCAAAACTCCGCGTGGTTTTCATGCTATAGCAAACAACAGCTAAATACTAATCAAGAGTAATATACATACATGGAGTTTTTGCTGGTAACCTGCTTTTATAAACCAGACTTTTTTGTGCTAAGCAAAGCCAAAAAATAGGCCCCAGTTGTCGATAATCACCTGAACAGACTGGAATTGCCAAAGGTCGGAAGGGCTCCACACAGCAGCCATCGGCCCCAGACAGCTGACAACAAGTCCGGTCAGCAGGTAAGCTCATTACACAAACCCTTTAGTTTTAAATTACACTATGGCAATAGCGTGCGATACTTCATACACTGCATTCCCTCCCCTTCAAGAAATAATAATACTCGAGCCATCTTCACCCCCCCCCCGAGAATCAAGTTCTGTATCCGCCCTTGCTCTGGGCAGATATATTGTATGAGGGAAGTCAACTTACTCTCGGCTTTCGGCGACAAGTTTTCCAAACGAGTGTTCCCACGCGTATATTTTGATGACGCGTATGCCAGATATCACTTCATTCATGATGCGGATCCTTGCATCCGACAACAAGGCCGTTTTGGATCTGAAAAAAGGAAAACGGCAAATGGGAAATTTTACAACAAAGATCTTGAGGTTGTTTAAAGTTGCATTACTTTAGAGTGAAGACAATTTAAAACAAAACACTCCTCACCTCGGAAATTAGTGTAGTATAATGTTAACCTACCTTTTTGGTTTTATAACGAAACATCTCACATTGCACAGGGTTTGTCTAACACAATATGCACATATGCATACCAGACAATTGTATATTTAGACGACATTGGTACCACGGGGTCTGCTCATAAGTCCGACGCCTATAAGTCCGACATTTCGGACTTATGAGGAGTCAGAAGTTCGTGAAAACAAAAACTGACGTGTTTTGGGAGAGTGCGCGCACACACTGCGCATGCGTGCGCGCACTCTCCAAAAACACGTCAATTTTCGTTTTCACGAACTGACACTCCCTAACGCTATTGCATGCGCACACTCTAAAAAAACACGTAAATGTTTGTTTTTGACGAACTGACACCCTGTGCAGGGTCACTTCGTGGTAACAAAAAAGACCAGAATTGACCAATTTCTTGAAAATTCATTAGTAAAATTTGCTTATTTTAGATGATTTCAGCAATTTAATCTTCGTCATGTTAAACTTCATGATACAAACTGCTAATATCGGCCAAAAAAAAGGAAATTTGAATTTTTAAATTTTTGTGTACACATGTGATGCAGAGGGTGTCAGTTCGTGGTGCCGGTGACGGTATGAGGCGTAGGATCTATGAGGCTGAATAAATGAATTTTGTGCCTCATAAGTCCGAAATTGTGCACTTATGGGGCGTCGGACCTATGAGGCGTCGGACTAATGATACAGCCCCGGTACCACAGTGTACCGAAAGCTGTAGCCCAGTGTTGTGGTAGTATAGTAGTTGTTGCACCAAGTGGTCATTATTATTGTACTGTGCACGTAATAGAGAGCAATCCCATGTCAACATTCAACACAGCTAAAGGCCTACTGCCTGTTGGTACAGGGGTCAAAACTGTCTTTAGTTATCTGATCGACAGTTTGCCAAAGAATAAGTCAAAACGGATATCACCATGTGTTTCTTAATGCATCCAGGATTACCTAAATTTGGAACATAGTTTCGCCATGTAACCTTGCAGGGGTGCCATGAAGATCAAAATGGAGATCCCGGCGAGGCAAGACACTCCGATCTCTCTCCATGCTAGGGCGACCACAGCAGTCAGCTGTAGAGGAGCTATCCAGAGGTAGTGGATGAACACGGCGACCTATTAAAAAAGAGACGATGCAGTTTGGTTCATTATTAAGCAACTCCTGACATACGAAATGTGGAAAGGATGTGGGATCGATGGGGGTATATATAGCTGCTACTACAGCTGGTGCACCATGACACAATGACACAAAGTTAACAGCCAGTCAAACGTAGTCTCAACATTGTGAAGAACCCATCGTGAGAATAAGGAGCATTAACCACGTCCATCAATTATGTTTTCAGGAGTGTCTTTTTTTATGACAAGTTTCTTTTTTTAAACGACACGCAATTGTTGGCATTGTTCCGCCAGGAAGAGCACCACCTTTTGTCGGACAGTACCCATGATTTGCCGCTTTTGGTCTGGATGCAAGACAGTTTTGCCAAAACCAAAAGATTCTGACTATTTCTGATGAATCTAAGGTCATGTAGCCGTCAGTGTCACGTGACCAAAACGGGAGTATTTTCGAATGCGTTTCGTCAACACTATCGGATAGCGCCTGGGTAGTTTTGGGTATAAAATAGGTTTTCTTTACCTGCCCTGCTTATTAACATTAAATAATGAACGTAATTGAACGTAAAATAAAACCCTTGTAATTCATTGACGACTTGATGTATCAAGAATGCACTCGGATCGCAAGAGGGGTAAGCTTTTCTGCTTCACTACGCATCACTTTTGTTGCAAAAAAAAATGTTCTTGAAGGTAACAAGTTGGTATATTGGTCAGACGCTGTCAATTTTTTTTTAATAATTATCAGAGGATTTAGTACGTCAACAGCAATCGGTCAGGGTTGTTTTTTACATACTGCTCAATTTGTCACCACATTTTGAGTATCGTGTAATTGTAAGTCCCACTGGCAGTCACACGTGATCTCTTTTTGGCGCGTACCAAATCGAATCTGTTGACGTCATTGGATAAGATGTTGACCAGTTGACCGATTGTCGTTTCTCCCAAAGCTAGGTTGCTGAGTCTTAAGGCCTGCAATATTGAGAACAAAACAAGAATTAGCTAGATTCCTTACAATGTCATTTGTAAGGACATTTTGTAAATTTTGTGAAGATTCCTTTACCAATATCATATCGTGTTTAAACTAGCTGTGCTGAGATTACTCATGAATGATTAAATGATTAAATACACATCGTTGGAGTAATCATGTACTCTGCGTTTGCTACGCATTGATGGGTTTATTTATACTGTAATGGCGTTGTACTGACAACATGGTAGGGATTGGTCTTTTAATATCACATTATTTTTTGTTATAATTCAACAGTTGTGTAACCAGTTGTGTAAAAAACTGAACAAGTTGTGTACTATTTTACACAAGTTGTGTAAACAACAGTTTACACAAAAGGTTGCTAGGTTCATATAGTACACAATCGTTTGATTTTTACACAACCGAAATAACAATGAATAGCTTATACTGGTTGGTCGGAATTGGACCGTGCGGGGATAACACTAAGCTGGATTAACTCAATGAAGGGTTCACTCCATACTGAATTTTCCTATTTGGATCTTGAATCACCTTTCTGAAGATGAGACCTGAGCAGGACGTCCTTAGCCTCATTCCTGTGATCCCATAGCTGAAGTAGCAGGCATGGTGGGTGATAACCATGAGGAGGGAAGACAAGGACATGCCCAATGCTTGCAAGTAGGCTTCCGTGGTCGACACGAGATCCGTGGAGAAATACAGAACCAGACGACTCAGCATCACTGGCTGCGCCATCTTCAAGACGACCTCCTGTTGACAATGTCCACATCCAAAATACATGTTTGAAAATTAAGAAGAACATCTGAATAAACAAAACACTGATATAATAACGTATTTACGATTGGTTGAAGTTATATATTATGTAAACAGCATGGACCCTTTGTGGTTATATCGATATCGATCCCCTGATCAGCAGCGATCCCCACCTTAAGGTAAATCAAGCCCATTAATTGCTGTAGAAAGTGCTCTCCGTCGTTTTTCAACATAAATCTGGTGTTGAATGTTTACCATTTAAAAGATGCGTTTTATTTAAAATGTTGTGAATAACCTAGGATTACATAACCCAGAATAACGATTTCGACTTTAGGTGACTAACTTCGAATCGGATGTCTTATTCATGTAATCAATGTCTAGCGTTTCAATTGCCAAGTATTTGAAAAATGTCTCCCTACATCTCTTTTGTGGAAGGTAGTAAACTTATTCACATCATACAGCTGGTTTTCGTTACCTCAATGAATGCAGGAAAGCCGTGTGTTGTGGAATACCAGCCAAAAGCTCTAACCAACGCCCATCGAAGAGACGGAGCCTTTCCAGTGGCTTCACTTTTCTTAATTTCTTTATTCCACTCCCTGCGTGGAGAAATGAAATTCAAAAGACCATACTCGACCTACCACCGATAACATACAATAAAGATTTACAACTGTAATATAGTCATTGTTTTCCCTCTCCATGGGTAGTCAGATGTAAATGTATTTGTTCGTGTTATTGTCATTGATCTGAAAGCTTATAGTGTGCTCAAATGCTATTGACACTTTGTTTTCATTTACACATTTCGTTTTGGGATAGGGTTTTGCATTAGCACATATTTTACCTCTCGAGTTTACCGACCACAAAAACAGCGGAGTCGTCAGGCAGAACGTCATACAAGTCTGTTTCAACAAGAGGTCTCTTGTAGCCCCGACGGAAGAAATTAAACATCCAGCTTCAAGAAGAAAACGATAATTTATTGTATTAAGGAGAAAAAAATTAAGGAGGAAATGTAGATAACAATACAGGGAGTATAAACAGGCGCGGTTCTACGGGGGGGGGGGGGGGGGCTAGGGGGGCTGTAGCCCCCCAAAAATTGTGTCTAGCCCCAAAAAATAAGTTCCGTAAAAAAAAAAAACATTAGCAAAAAGAAGGATTGTGATGTACATGCGAACGGTCTCCCGCTAAAGAAGAAATAGCCCTGACAAGGGTGCATTAGTTAATTTAGTGTGAATGATTTTAGGATTTTATTGACGCTCCCCATTGAAAATATGGCATGAGCTCCCTATTGATTTTCGGAGGCCTTAGTGTCTGGAAAAAATAACCAGTCAACATTTCAGCACGCCTCCCTGAACAAAATTCTGGATCCACCGTGCTAGCCCCCCCAAAATATTGGTTCTAGAACCGCGCCTGATTATAAAGTAAGTATGGGTAAATGTGCAGGTATGGTGTATAGTTATCTTACATGAAAAATAGTTTAGAGAAGAGACCAGCTGTCTTAATAGGATGTGGCGGTCTTCTGACTCCGGAGGGTGCTTTGACGGGTTCGTCCTCAGTCTGCGTCGAATCTGGAACTTGGTTAGGGTTGCTGTCGTGACCCGACGTTTTGGACAATCCGCCGTCATTATGGGCCGCCATGACGGTTCTGGAAATATAATATGGAGTGAATAAATTATTGTCTATCGTGTCAGAATATAGGTGCTTGTTCTTACAGCTATTTTGTTGCAGTGACACGTACTTGCCGAACGATAAGGTCACCGATGCGTGTACACGTGTGTTTCCCAAAATACAAAGTTCGAGTGTGTCCATTGGACCAAAGAACAATAGAGTATATATGATTTGGGTCCAGGGTACAAAATCAGTAATGAAATGGACATTACGGCCTGAAATTCCCAGCATGTATTGGCATACCCATCTTGTGGCATAACCACAGACGTATGTCAAGTCGTGTCTAATCAAGGCCCGGCACGGCACACGTTGTGTATGTGGTACATAATACACACATTACCAATACACAAATGTTGTTTCTCACCGCTCTGCGGCTGGATCACAGCTCGATTTTTCGGAGACAAAACTGTGACCACCGAAATTCGTTCTTGCATGGTTTTCGCAAGAATCAAACAGAAACGCCCAGCTTTTAAAGGTTGGTGATTATTATTTCAAAACGATATTTCTAGTAAATATAATAAGGGAATAAATGTGTGCTCCGGAGGTTTTTATCACTCTGTTTAATACCACTTAGAGTCTGGGTGCTGATAATTACCCGAGCCGGAGGCGAGGGTAATTATCAGCACCCAGACTCTAAGTGGTTTTAAACAGAGTGATAAATACCGACGGAGTACATATTTATTCCCATTCATAAATACCTTTTCGGTAAAAAAAATCATATAATTCGTTCAAAACATCCCGATTTTGTTCAAAAAATTCACTTTATGCTTTTTGAAACATCCCTCCTGCAAAATAATGGAGTGTTCAGCTGGCGAGTAGGATGAAAACAACCCTTTTATGGAGATTGACGCGCGCGTATCATGTTCTACGCGATGTCGCGCAGAACGCACCTGGCGCGTTGCGTTTTGAATTTAGAACTAAAAAATTCTAACTCCCTGGTAGTGTTGCGCATGCCTACGTGAGGATTGTGAACGTTCAACCAATGAAACGATAAGAGGCACTGGATTTTTAGGAGTCCACATTTTATTGTGACACTGGAAAAGTGTTTAGGACCAGCTAGCCATGTCTTTATCATCCGTTTAAGACCGGCCACGTGACGGGCTCTCGACCAATAGACCGCTTGCAGACGCGTTCGATAATCGACGCGCGAAGGCGCGCGACGCCATGTTGTGGGACAGGCGTATATCTATCCACGCACATTTTGTCCCATAACATGGCGTCGCTCACCTGAGCGCGTCAATTATCGAACGCGTCTGCAAGCGGTCTATAGGAATGGCTAAACTGTCTGAGGTATTTATGAATTTCGTTTAAAAGGGTACTGCGTCCTGAAATCCCCAAAAATGTCATGCTTTGAATTGTTTGAATATCATATTTCAAACATTGAAAAGGAAAGTTGAACAAGGTTGAAAAGGAAACCAACTAATAATGTCTTACCGTTCCCAAGAAAAAAACCAACAAACACAAACTACGGTTTTTTTACATCGGACAAGACGGAGTATAAAACGTGTTTCCTGTCGTTTTCATACAATGTACGATACACGTTTGGTGTGTCTGGTATTCCACACTTACCCAACGCCGTGCTTACGAACAGCAGTGACCAATCACCAATGCACGGCACGGTATGTGATTTCTTACACATCCGCAAAACGCAAACCCTTCCGGATGGAATCACAACTAGCACGAACAGCCCGACTTTTTGGGGTCGCAAAAGAGGACCCGAAAGTCACAATAACACAATAAGACTACAACAGCGCCCAGTTTTTTTTAAAGGATAGTTGTGTGGTTGTTTTACTTTTAAATCTCGGTATTAGACACCCTTAATCATAAGGAAGAGCTTGAATTTTGCGATAAAAGAATCCAACCCAAATAATTGTATCTCAGAAATTGATAAAAATAAATATATATAACCATTACATTTAATCAACGCGATTCAGAAAACCGAATGATAAATTTTCTGGATTCGTAAATTAAATGATTTGGAATGCCACAACTTGTGTTGTTTAGTCTTTCAGCTTGTTGAAAAGCGCCACCAAGATAGAATCATCAATATCTACCAAATAGAATCATCAATCACTACCAAACTTATGAGACACGACGCGTAACAGACCGAAATGGACTTCTATATCCCATGTAGAAAAATAACTGATCTGATAAAAAGAGCTTATAATACTTCTGAAAAGGATGGTTGAGAAAGATGATCACATGCAACTTTCTGCACAGCTCAAAGCAAGTTGCGTCGATGCATAAGCTTTTGCGGCTGAAGGCCAATCCGAGCACGTTATAGCAATGGTATCACGAATGCCCCCCCTTCCGTGGCAAAATCGTGTGATAGCTGTTCAAGTAATCCATCACAGAGCAATTGCTGAGTACAATAGCGTGCACAATGGTTTTTCCATTGTAGGTGCCCTCATGAGTGTACAGCTACTGATCACGTGCACGAATTCGTCGAAAAATTCTTTAAAGAAGTCGTAATTAAGTTTCGTTTGAAAACAACAGGGGGCGCAATTCATATTCAAAGGTGAGTCACATAAGTGACTTCCCGCCTCGAAACCATACCAACATCATTGGCTGGTATACCAGGGGCTGATGGGGGCGCTGTTCAGAACCGACAGTTATGCACAACTACCAAAGTTTTGCCTTTCTCGGGAACGGTAAGACATAAAGCTTTGTTTCCTTTTCAACCATACGTTTTAAAAATAGGGCACAATTGCAGAATACCCCGCCACTCGATCTATACACCTCGTAGCCGGCTACGAGGTCACAGCTGATTGACCTCAATAAACATTCTAAGCGCTACTTGTATGTCTATGCGTCATGCTCCATTGCACTCCCACTTCGTGACCGCGTAGCCGCCAACAGGGTAGTTGGTTTGGACTTAGAATTTTTTCAGCAACTCCCATTCCCTTTGTGTTGCTTCGTTCTCAAGCATATTCAAGGGGACTCCCACTCCGTAGCCTCGTAGCCGCCAACAGGGTGGTTGGTTTGGACTTAGAATTTTTTCAGCATTCCCATTCATTTTGTGTTGCTTCGTTCTCAAGCATATTTAAGGGGACTCCCACTCCGTAGCCTCGTAGCCGCCAACAGGGTGGTTGGTTTGGACTTAGAATTTTTTTCAGCAACTCCCATTCATTTTGTGTTGCTTCGTTCTCTAATAATGGACCCCCACTCAGTATCCGCGTAGCTGGCAATGGACTTGAATTGTTTCTTTTGCAGTGATTCCAACCTCGTAGCCAGTGATTTTAGGGGTGTATTTCCGAGTGGCGGGGTATTCTGCAATTACTCCAAAAATAGTTGAAGTTAACTTTCCAGAACATGAAATATTCGGGGATTTCAGGCCGTAATGTCCCTTTAATTATCAATTTTATACTCTGGACCAAAGTCCTGGATACATCATTGTGCATATGTCAACTGTATTACACTTGAACTCTGTATTATGGGAAACGTAAGTGTACAGGTATTGGTTACCTTATCTTTGTGCAATAACACCAAGGGAACGTACGTTTCACTGCAAAGAATAACTGTTACCAACAAGCACCACTACTGCTACAATAATAATTATTCGCATGTCATATTGCAAGCACCGTCATGGCGGCCCATAACGTCGACGTTTCGTCCAAAACATTGGGTTACGACATCAAACCTAGACATGTTTCAGATTTCGCGCAGACTGAGGATGAGCCCGTCAAAGCCCCCTCCGGAGTCAGAAGACCGCCACACCCCATGAAGACAGCTGGTCTCTTCTCAAAATTAGTATTCTTGTAAGATAAGTTATGCACCCTTTTATACCTGCACATACACCACATCAGGCCATCAGCCTGGGGGTTTGGTCGGTATCAAATCAGGACATAAATTATTATAGTGAGCATGCGCAAGGTGTACCGCCCTTAGAGTGGTAACAAGCATTTTGATGGACATTTTAGAAAAAAGGTGATAACACCCAAAAGCTGCCACCGCTGCAATGCTATCACATATTTTCCAACTCCGGAGGTGTATACATTGCCAAAAATCGCTATGACGATTATTCCCCTCATTTGATACCGGTGGCCAAAACAATGGACCGAGGCTGATGGCCTACGTATCCCGTAGGCCTGCACAATGACGCGCCACTTCATTTCGTACAGTGTTTTTCTGTTACCGTAAACTGTAACCTTTAGTCAGTTAGTGAAGTGGAGTTTGTTTCTACCGATTTGCTTTAACATACTGGGGCATTTTGTGTTTTGTTGAAAATCTTAAGCGTATTTTTTTTAAGTTAAAAACCTTTTCAGCAATTTTCTGGTATAAAATACATATTTATAAGCAAATTATACATAACAATTTTTTGACGATATATCTTCTGATCTGTATCTGTATGGTTACGTTGCAGAAACCTATTCAGGCATTATCGCAATGGAGTATAGGTACTCAAGGCACTAGGAGTTATGTATATTATTAGATGAATGAAGTACATGAGAAATATGAGACCCATTATGTAGCACCTTATAAGGGTTTACAAGGCGCTGCGGCCACTGTCAGGACGGGGCGAACCCCTTCTCTTAGTGACAAGTTTTAATGGGTTCTTTAACGTGCATTACACAACACACGGGACCTACGGCTTTATGTCCCATCCGAAGGATGAAGCAGGAATGGTTAAGTGCCTTGCTTAAGGGCACAAGTGTCCGCCGGCGGGCTTGACCCACGTCACTGTTGCCTCTGAAACACCAGAATATGAGTCCGGTGTTCTTAACCGCTAGGCCATGACACTCCACTGATTTTTTTTTCTGTCTAAAACCATCATAACTGTAAGTCTTAGACAATCCGCCAGGAACAATTACCCTTCCGTTTTGATATGCTAGTTGCTGCTGCCTTGATTTGCATTTCACTGAGAAAAAAAAAACGATTCAGTAATTCTACATGGAAAGTAAGCAAATACTAATTCAAACACAAAGTGCGCATTAAATACTGACACAATCACGTATTGTAATGTTCATAACCTCCTTTGCTTTCAATTCCATACATAATCATTTTCTTCTTGAAGCTGGATGTTTAATTTCTTCCGTCGAGGCTACAAGAGACCTCTTGTTGAAACAGACTTGTATGACGTTCTGCCTGACGACTCCGCTGTTATTGTGGTCGGTAAACTCGAGAGGTAAAGTATGTGCCAGTGCAATACCCTATCACAAAATAAAATGTATGCAACAAAGTGTCAATAGTCTTTGAGCACACTAAGGGCTTTCAGATCAATGACAATAATATGAACAAGTACATCTACATCTGACTAACTATGGAGAGTGAAAACAATATGATATTTTACTATTGTAAATCTTAATTGTATGTTATCGTGGGTATGTCAAGTATGATCTTTGGAATCCCTTCTCCATGCAGGGAGTGGAATAAAGAAATTAAGAAAAGTGAAGCCACGGGAAAGCCTTCGTCTCTTCGATGGGCGTTGCTTAGAGCTTTTGGCTGGCATTACATGATACATGGCTTGCCTGCATTCATTGAGGTAACCAAAACCATCTGTTTAGTGTGAATTATTGCACTAGAGATCTGTGGAACTTTTTCAAAAGAAAATAAATGAATATAAAACCGACTCGAAAACGGTCACCAGAAAGTAGAAGTTGTTTTCCTGGACGTCGCCAGGATTTTTTTCCTAGAGGGAGGTGGGGGGGGGGGGGGAGGAGTATTTTTCCCCAAAACTTCTTTCGTTTTCTCGACATATTCTTTTTACCGAGCGCGGTCAAGGGAACATTCACCCTAACAGCCCCCATGAAATTAACAGCAACATTTTTGTTCTTGTTTCCTTGTCCCCTCTTTCATCACTTATTGCTTAACAGACGGCATATTTTGCCCGTTTCAAAGCTGACCTGTCCACACTCAAATGCCTTGTCCCTGGAGCAGTGTGCCGAGTCCACTGAACGGTCAAACCAAGGTTTGTCGTTTGGATATCGAGTCACTTTTTTCTTTGAAATGCACAGCTCCTCACACAACTTGATGTAGTCCATTGTGAACTCTGCACATTCATCCAAATCAGCTGCACTTTCTGTAAATAAGACCGATTCAGTTCAAGCAAAACATGCATGCAGTCGCTGAATACCCTCATATGTCCACCTTGGAACAAGGCATTCATCTGGTTTCTGGCGTTTAAGCTGTTGCTTATGTGCTGGAACCAGGAGTTCCACATTATAGTCTGAGTTGCCAAAAGGGGCTCGCTTCAGCGATCTGCAGGCTCCCTTAATTGTTGTACAACAATGGTCCAGGATTATATTTTGGCAAGTTGCACAATCCACATGTTAATAGTACTTGGGTAAACCCTTCTTAAGGTTACAATGATTGGAATCCCCGGGGACAATGAAAATGATAAAGCACAATTTCTACAGCGATTTATGAACTGTATTCACTCTGAGGTAGGTATCGCTGCTAATACGATGATGGTTGCCGTGGTCAAAGGGCCGATGGATAATCAACGATATTTTCCTTAAAAATGGCAGCGGGGATTCCGCAAAAAAAGAAGAAGTTATAATCCACCCCTACAATTTGTTGTCAGGAATGGGTCTAGTGTTTGTACATGTTTGAATACAAATCACTACGGACAATATTAAATGCTGTTTACATTATAAGAAACTTTTAAAAGGTTGTTTCAACAATAAATCGTAAATTCGTATATTCAACCCGTGTTTCGTTTATTCTGATATCTGTCTTACTTCTCATACATGTATTTTGGATGTGGATATTATCAACATTAGGTCGTCTTGAAGATGGCCCAGCCAGTGATGCTGAGTCGTCTTGTTCTGTACTTCTCCACGGACCTCGTGTCGACCACGGAAGCCTACTTGCAAGCATTGGGCATGTCCTTGTCTTCCCTGCTCATACTTATAGCCGGCCATTTTTGCTACTTCGGCTATTGGATCACAGGAATGAGGCTAAGGACGGCCTGCTCGGGTCTCATCTTCAGAAAGGTGATTCAAGATTTCAAGTAGGAAATTGGAGCATGGGGTGAAACCAACATGGAGTAAATCCAGCATGGTGTAATACCCTATAAGGCCTACCGTTCAATCAGTATAAGGTACTAATCCTCCTACTATTTAAGAGGTCACAAACGGTCAAAATGTTTCTATCTCACCTCCTGGCATACTGTGTACAGACCAGGTGACAATACAAACCAAAACCCCATCATGTTGTCAAATACAAAAGATGACAGCACCAGTAACAAAAAACGCGCCCATACGTAGCAAACTCAGAGCACAGGATTACTCCAGCGATGCGTATTCATTCAATTAGTAATCTCAGCAAGGATATCTTAAGCACGATATGATATTGGTAAGAGGATCCTCGCAGTATTCTCACATTTTTATGTCCTTATAAAGTACAAGTGTTATAGCTAATACTTTTTTCCCTTCTCAATATTGCAGGCCTTAAGACTCAGCAACCTAGCTTTAGGAGAAACGACAATCGGTCAACTGGTCAACATCTTATCCAATGACGTCAACAGATTCGATTTGGTAGGTGCCCCCCCCCCCCCAAAAAAAAAAAATAAAAAAAACGCGTGTGACTTACAATTATCTACGATACTCCATAGTGGAAACTGTTTGTGTTGTAAAACTGTGGTGACAAATTGAGCAGAAATTGAATCCTCTGATAATTATTTGGGTGTGACCAATATATCAACTTGATACTGTAAAGAACACTTTGGAACCAATGTGATGCGAAGTGATGCAGCGAAGCTCGTCCGTCGTGCAATACTTGATTCACAGAGTATTCATTGAATTACATTTTTTGTTTCATGCAAGTAATGAATTTTAATTATCAACTCATTTGCGTATTCTCTTTAATGAGCAGTGCAGGCAAAGAAAACCTATTTTATACCCAAAATTACCCAGGTGCTATCCGAGAGTGTCGACGAAATGTATTCGAAAATCCTCCCGTTTCGGTCAAGTGACACTAACGGCTACGTACTACCCCTTATATTCATCAGAAATAGTCAGAATATTTTGGTCTGGTAAGCAGACTAAAAGCCGTCGATCATAGGTACTATCGGACTATAGGTGTTGCTCTTCATGGCATAACAATGCCGACAATCGCGCGACGTTCAAAAAACACTCGTGAAAAAAATGTTGTTGGACAGGATAAATTATCCTTACTTGTTGGCTACACCACTTCGATGAGACATTGTGTGAGCATTTAATGTAACATTCTGACTGTTAACCAGGTACTGTGTCATCGTGCACCAGATGTAATAGCAACTCTAAAGTCAAAACGGATATCAATCGATCAACCCCAATCGATCCCACATACTTTCCCCATTTCGTATGTCAGAAGTTGCTTAATAATGAATCAAGCTGCCTCGTCTCCTTCTTGTTAGGCTTTCCGGCTCCTCCACTACCTCTGGATAGCTCCTCTACAGCTGACTATCGTGGTCGCCCTAGCCTGGAGAGAGATCGGAGTGTCTTGCCTTGCCGGGACTTCCATTTTGATCTTCATGGCACCCCTCCAAATTTACATTGGGAAACTAGCTTCCAAATTTAGGTAATCCTGGGTGCATTCAGAAACCTATCGTGATATCCCTTTTGACTTATTCTTGGGTAAACTGTCGATCAGATAACCATTGGGATAATGTTTGCTTATAAACGGCAGTTTTAGACCCCCCGTTTCAATTGGTATTTTAGCAGTGTCAAATATTGCCTTGAGAATGCTCGCTATTACTAGCATAGTACCATTAATCACCACTCGGTGCAACAGCTATTACACTACCACTACACCTGACTACACCTTTCAGTATAATATGGTACCAATGTCTTCGAAGTAAGCAATTGTCTGGTATGTGCATATTTTGTTATACAAACCCTATACATAGTGAAATGTTTTGTTATAGAAACCAATAACTTCATACTCTACTAACCTCCAATGCATGAGGAGTGTTTCTTTTTTTCATTTGAAACTGCAAACGACCTCAATAAAGTCCCCAGATCTTTGCAGAAAAGTTTATATTGTGCTTTCTCCCTTTCAGATCCAAAACGGCCTTGTTGTCGGATGCAAGGATCCGCATCATGAATGAAGTGATATCTGGCATACGCGTCATCAAGATATACGCGTGGGAACATTCGTTTGGAAAACTGGTCGCCGAAAGCCGAGCGTAAGTTGAATTCCCTCTTCCAAGATTTGCTCAGAGCAATGGCAGATCCACAACCAAATTTCGGGGGCAAAGAGGTGTGCGTAACTGGTGGCTTGCGAGGAAGATTTTAGTTCATTTCCTCAAAAATAAGATGGATATGAGGGATTAAAGTCAATGAGCTTACCTGTTGACAAGGCTTGTTTTCAACTGTCTGTGGCCTCTGGCTGCTGTGAGGAGCCCTTTCGGCCTTTGCCAATTCCTGTCAGTTCAGGTGATTATTTAGAACTGGCAGACCTACCGAGTACACACTCGGTAGGTGTTCAAATTCACGATGGTCAGACGATTGGCAAATAAACCGGTTTTCCCAAATGAGTACTCTGCAGAATAAAAAGCATGGTTTTTCGTACATAGTTTTGCTTCTTTCTGTCTACAGAAAGGAGGTACGAAAGATTTTACACAGTGCCTATTTGCACGCAATAATTGGAGCCCTCCGGTTCGATGGCGCTCTGTTGACGACATTCATCACATTCATTGTCTACGCCTCTCTGGGAAATCCTGTCACGCCCTCTAAGGTCTTCCCCGTGCTCGCACTGTTCTACAGCGCCAGGATTTGCCTGTCCAACAATTTCCCATTCGCGATCATGCACGGGTCGGAGGGACTCGTCTCCATTCGAAGGATTCAGGTGAGAATTGCAAAGAGAAAATCCTCACGCCGGCGAATTAAGACTATAATGAACCGAGTCTCAATAAATGAAGCTCAACTTTCTAAATTGTCGAGTTCCCAAAGTGTTCCCCGTCATTGGTGGTTGTTGGCTTCCAACCGTTCAGAGTACTTGACTCCATTCAAAGACTTCGGGTGATAAAGACATTGATGAACAGTTACACTTGAGATAATTACAGTAGACTCTTAATAAAAACAATGTTAATACAGATTCATGTTATACATGTGTTACAACCATAAGCCTTTGGTCGCGGCTGTTAAAATTATCTGCACGGTGAACAGGACCCGCACTCTAGTAAATACAACACTCTGAATTACATGTAACACACCCTAGGTCCGGCGTGGTATGCTGTATACAAAAGAAGGTGTCTTTCATAGTGTCTATAGTTATATTTGTTTGCTTCTGACCAGATGTTTTTGCTGATGGATGAGCTGCAGAGACACGTAAACGAGCCTAATACGGACGTCATGGATGATATTTTCCTGGAAGAGCAAACGGCCCTATTGGACGAGATCAAAGCAGATGATACCTTAAAGAATGATAAGTTGGACATTTCAGAGCATCCAGAGAGCGCACAAACAAACAGAACGAATAGTGTGATTGAGTCTGCGGACAATGGTGAGTTGGTTGACTACCTTAGAACTGCCGTAAGCGAGGAAGAGGAACCAGTCGAGACTAATCCTCATGCGAACAAGCTCAATACTGGGACAGACGTACGGGCCCAAATTGTCGTGGAGAATATGTACGGATCTTGGAACAAGGTAGAGTTGCCTTTAGTAATAATTATAATATTGTCGATAATCATACACGTCGGGAAACATTCATATAGACTTGTGCACTGAAAAATAATTCGCTTTTTCCCACCCCTAACCCCAATTTCCCTCAGAGTAACGCCTTTTTTGTATTTTTTTACTAATTGGAACATGAGCAATCGATCCAGTGTGTTTGCGACACTGAAATATTGCCTCTCAATAGGAGCTGAGGCATTTAAAAGACGTTGAAATTCCACACGTCTCCTAATGGTAAACCTCCCACGCTGAAGTGTGGACCTAAATGGTATAATTGCGATAGTATTACTAGCAACCCCAATAGGTGGACACTTCATAGACTTGTGCACAAAATTACCCTAGCCCTAACCTTAGCCCTAACCTTAAACCCTCAACCTTAAACCATAAACCCTATCCCTAGCACTGGTCCAAATGGCGATTTTAGGGAATAGGGCGACAGTACTTGATCTGTCGCCCTTATTAGTTTCATCGCCCTATTATACAAAAAGTCGACCCAACCAAGAAAATGTCCATATCACCATAACGGGTATTTATAAAGCGCACGTATCCACCAGTAAGGCGCTACATCATTATTATCCTGCTCGCTTGGCCAATGAAAGATTCCAAATACCATCAAAGCTCCACGTGGAGCATACAGCTCGATGCTGCCATTTAGGCGCAAAGCAGCCAAAATCTACCACTATAACAATCTCTACCCTCAAAAGTACCCATTTACTCCGGGATGGAAAAAAGCAATAATTGACAAAGTGCCTTGCCCAAGGGCACAAGCACCATAGCTGCAGGCTGGACTCGAACCCACAACATGCAGAAGTACCCGCAGACCACAAATTCAATGTCTCAGGCCAGGTGGAGACCACGGCACTGCAGTATCGCCATAACATTGTCCGATGGAACGATGGAAGTAAAATTCGTGTCATCGTTGTTTTTCCACGAATTCTTTATTCGATTCAAAGTAAAAATGTCGTGTAAAACACAGTCAGATATAAAATTGTTTTTAACTCAATCAAAAGGACACCAGGAACACAGTGCTACAAGACGTCAGTTTCCGAATTCAACCAGGGGAGTTGCTTGCAGTCATTGGGCCTGTTGGGTGTGGCAAGGTGAGTAAACCAAATGATTCGAATCCGGTGAATCCTTTCTTAGACATATTGTGGTGGATTCTCCTCGAACCGGAGACCTACAAGCAGTCTAAAGGCTAAGGGATGCAAGTTCGTTTTGGTGAAAGTTTACCACCGAAAGAACTGATTGGCTAACTCTGCCTAAATAAGTCAAATAGGCACTGCATGACACCTGGATTCGGACCACAACAATGGAAATATAGTTAATTGAATCAACAATTGCCTTTTTGGATAATGGATAATGAATTTCACATGACCTGATTGAGCTTCTTGGATAAATCAATTTATTACTCCGACGTCCCGTTGATCCGACGTCCCAGTGGTCCGACGTCCCAGTGGTCCGACGTCCCATTGGTCCGACGTCCCATTGGTCCGACGTCCCATTGGTCCGTTGAAACATTACTGTGTAGTTCCACTGGTTCAGGTTGACTGACCCTAACCTAAACCCTTACCCTAACCCTAACCCTATGGGGCGTCGGACCAATGGGGCGTCGGGCCAATGGGACGTCGGACCAATAGGACGTCGGACCAATTGGACGTCAGACTATAGAGATGTCCCCTTGCTCCACCCTGTGACATTGCTCACTGGGGAAAATTTCCCTACATTGCGCTAGTCTCCTAACCAGTCTACATGTGTGTCGCACTTTTGCCACATATTTACTTTACTCTTCATTTTGGTGTGTGTAGTTCAACTTTCAGTTTTTACAGGTGAGGTAAGCCGCTCACATCCTGTTTAAGTGGTTATGAGATGCTCGAAGTGTTCTCCTGTTCTCCAGATTCTCCACAATTTCTCTTGACTGGTAGAGTCAGTCAAAGACCGATTAGATAGTTATGATTGCACTCTTGTGTTAGGCCCCCGCTTGTAAAACGTCAATGAATACACGAAATGAACAGATGTAGGCGTCACAATCTCAAGTGTTTATTGTTTTCTTCCTGACAGTCTTCGCTTCTGGCTGCCTTACTGGGAGAGATACCTACTGTATCAGGAGTTAACACCCTGAATGGTCGGGTTGGCTACACGGCTCAACAGCCCTGGATCCTTTCTGGCTCGCTAAGAGACAACATCCTCTTCGGCAGCAAATACAAGCAGGCCAAGTACCAGCGAATCATTAAACATTGTGCGCTAACCAGAGTAAGTATGTTGGGAGCATTGAAAGTGGCGCTGTTCAATCGCTGGTGATGTTTGCATGACACTTCTTTGGTTTTCCAAATCTTGACTTCGTCTACAGTCTCTGTTCTAGGAGATTTGGGGGCAATTTCTTGAAAGATTTGAGAGACTTTATATTATGCCGCGTTTTGCTTGGGACAACATTGAACTATGTCATCCCGGGACAAAGGTTAAAGAAAACTCTCACGTTGTCTTGACAATTCAGGTTTATTGATAATTCCTAAGCCACAGATGAAAACTCGAGGCTGATACCAAAACTTGAGCTTCTTTTTTTACAGGATATCGAACTGCTTCCTGAAGGTGACCTGACGCTGGTTGGTGAGCGTGGTGTGACCCTTAGTGGAGGTCAGAGGGCAAGGGTTAGCCTCGCCAGGGCCTTGTACAGTGATGTCGATGTGTATCTACTAGATGATCCTCTGAGTGCAGTGGATCCGGCAGTTGGTAGACACCTCTTTGAAAAGTGAGAATATCTACAATAAAAAAAAACACCAAATCTACTTATTTTTAAAGAAACATTTCATTATCTTGAGACGTAACGGCCCTTTGTCTCCCATAGGTGCATTCTCCATGAAATGAGGGACAAAGCTGTGATCATTGTCACCCATCAGCTTCAATTCATTGACAAGGCTGACAAGATTCTCATCCTTCAGGAGGTAATTAAATAAAACGACCTCTAAAATATATTTTTTTTGGCAGCCGCCTTCATTTCGCAGTGTTTCCGGAGATAATCCTACATTAACTTAGTTCACATTATTTGAGGATATCCTCTTTGAGTAGCTGTAAAAAGTGATAGTACATGCTGCAAAGCTGTATTGAGAATTATTATTTTATAGAATCAGTTCACTGCACGTTAATAACGTCAGTCTTGAAAGAAAAGAAATGACAACATTATTTTCTTCTGAAAGGTGGTTATTGTTTTAAGACATTTGTCTCTTGTCTGAAAGGGCAAGGTGGCTGGATACGGAACCTACAAAGAGCTGCAGGAAGACGGCATGGACTTTGCATCCCTTTTGAAGAAGAAATCTGAAGATGGTGATTACGATGGAGAGGATAAGCAGGATGTAAATCCTGAACGACTTGACGACAAGGTGTCCATCTGTTCAGATGACTCGGATGGGGTGCGTTTCTTTGGTTCATGCTCAAAAACTATTCGCAAGTGGATTCCTTCTAAGCATACAATCTAAATGGAATTCATTGATATGATATTACATAAAATGATGCATTATCTAATTGCTTAGGTTGAGACACCTGTTGGTATCGTCCCGGAGGAGATGGCGGCCGGCACTGTGGAGTGGATGGTGTACATCCGGTTCCTCGTAGCGGCTGCAGGGGTCCCCTTTGCGCTCGTCTGGGTCATTGTCGTAGTCGGTGCACAGGTAGATTCTAAATCGCCAGGATAAAAAAAGAAGAGCCTGCTTCTGCCGCCCCAAACTCAATACTAGTCGTGAGGTTTTTTTGTATAATCTGTTTACTTACTTTCATAAAGGAAGTCATTCTAAATCATAAGTAAGCTTGGAAATAATCTGTTGGCTTACTATGGTACACCGTTGATGGACAACATGGTTACCATTGATACTGTGGCGGGGATCTCCCCGGGCCAAACCTAAGTTCGTTGGGACCAAGTCTGACACCTATTAGAGTGTAGCTGATCTTCCCGAACGCAAGCTTTCCCAAGACGAGAGACCACTCAGAGCGACCTCAAGGCCTAGGGAGCAGGTCCGTTTTGGAGGAAATATACCGCCGATTATGATGATTGTGATTACCCACTGTTAATTGCACAATAAACCAACAACAAATACACCTGGACAACAGGATTGTCGGCACAACAAATATGAACGTAATTTATTATACAATAATCAAGAAATAGGCAGTAGTGATTGAGTTTTGATGGGGTGTTAATTATCAGGGTCACTTAATTACACTTGGGAGTTAACTGACAGCTCAACTAAGCAGCAACGCGCACAGCTTGAACAATGCGCCCAATGTAAACAAGGCACTGCTAAGTCAACAATGTACACTACGGTAAACAATGCACACCAAGTCAGCAACGTTCACTCAGTAAACAATGTACACTAAGTAAACAATGCACACCAAGTTAGCAACGTTCACTCAGTAAACAATGTACCTAAGTAAACAATGCACACCAATGTAAATAACACACGCCAATGTAAATAACACACGCCAATGTAAGCAATGCACGCCAATGTAAGTAATACACGCTGTCAGCCTTAACCTGATTTACGCCTTACCCATGCAAGCTAGCGTCAGCATCGTTCCGTACATTCACTTGTACGGCTGCGCGTCAGCATCACACAGCGTAACTTCAGCACAGTCAGGGCCAGCGCCTTACACAGTGCGCGTCAGCATTACCTAAAACACAGAACGCGAGCAATACACGACCGTACCGTCCGCTGTCCACAGCACAACACCTTCGCGCGATCACGTGAATAGCCCTCACGTGAACAAGCATACGCCGTACAAACACATATGCATGTACTAAACCTATGGGCCTTAGGCAACCAATAGCGTACGCGCATTCAGCCACTAGGCTCTTACGCTCCGCCCAGTCACCAACACACAGTGAATTTACGTTAGTGCAATAGGGATGACGTTGTAAATAAACTAGCTATAAGTCCCTACACTTTCCGTTACAATACTGTGTTTGTTTGAAAATAACAAACATAAACGGCATTCTATAGAATTGGCTCATCTAGGCTACAGTTTCTGCTTCTCTGCTTTTGGTTTAAGGCATTGCTTTCTTACGCGGATGTCTGGCTAGCGATGTGGACAAACGAAGAAGAGAACGATCTGGTGGACAGAAATATTACCAGTCAGGTTGGTTGACGGTTAGGATCAGTATCAGGAAAGGTATGGCGTACCTAGGCATTTACTAAAGTGCACTTGATCAGTCCAGTCCAGTCCAGTCCAGTCCAGTTCACTTCACTTCACTTCAATTCAATATTACATTTATTTCCATACTAAAAAATAACATAATAGAAAGCAGAATACAATATTGTGGAGGCACAATCCTAATAAGCCAAGGCTTGTAGCAGAGTGCCTTTAGAAACGAGAACAAAGACATGAAATAATCAAATAGTTAGTTAATTAAGTCAAAGACAAAGATAAACAAGGGGACAAAGTATTCTGACCAGAACTTAGATCAAGAAAAATGACTGGGGAAAAAAACCCATAAAAATAGCGAAAAGAGATGGCAACGCTGGAGAACAAACCAAAGGAGGAAAAAAAAACAATCTATGCTTCATATTGGGAGATAAGATACTCTTTGAAGGAGTTCTTAAAAGAGCCCATGGAGGTTTTGGACTTGATTGGTCAATGCTATTCAAAAGACTGGGACCGTAGAAGCGAAGTGTGTTCTTGTACTGAGATGTGCGCGTGAAAGGTATGTATAGGTTGGTGTGTGATCTACTCAAGATACGTGCAGTTACATTGAAAAGGACAGGAGTTTTGAAAGCTAGCGAGTAGGCGCAAACTTTAATTCTGGGTTTTTTTTTTTTTTTTTAACTTGATCCCCCAAGAGTTCAACTGTCTGTGCAGACTACTCACGAGAGCAAGGGCGCCTCGAAGAACGTAGCGATGACATTGAATGCAATTCCAATCAGGCCTGAAAAAGTGATTATTGTAACAAACGATTACTCAAATGTTAGTAATGTGACAGGTAACACCTCCAAAAACGCTTGGCCTAGCTTACTGTTTTTTTTTTTTCATTTTGTCCTCTTTGCAGTATTATCAGGACGGTACGGAGTACGGCAACCGGTCATACTACATCAGAATATACGCCATCTTGTGTGGAGCTACCACCGCCGCCTCGTTTCTTCGGGCCTTTCTGTTCTATCATGTCTTTGTTACGGCATCAAAGGCTCTTCACAACCAGATGTTTGACGCTATCATCAGAGCGCCCATGCAGTTTTTTGATACAAATCCCGTGGGTGAGACACTGTCATAATCAATCACCGCGTTGGTCAAGTGCAATCGATATCCTTGAAGGCAATGAGAAGTTCATGTTTTTGTAGTTTACATTAAAACAAAGAATTTTGTGCGTTATATATGTACATCATCGAGGCCCTGAGTTTGTTCAATCATACTGCAGGGCCTGCACACATACCCACATCACAGTTGGATGGATCATTATTAGACATTCGTGTGCACCGAATGGGCACGTGATCTGATTCGGGCTCTACGCCAACCTCGAAGGGGTTCATGGGAGATCTTTGATACCACATATTGCCTGCACGGTGGCAAAATGTAAACATCCTGCCACAAATGCATGGACCCGATGGATGTATATTTTGGTTCCAGGTCGGATTCTGAATCGCTTTGCTAAGGATATCGGCTACATGGATGACGTTTTGCCATCCACATTCACCGAATTCCTTGAGGTAAAGTACACATTACACAAACAATATTATCTGTATATTAAAAACACAAAAAAGTTGCCTTCTAATGACAATTTCTAACCAATTGTATTTACTTAAATATTGATTCTCTGAGTATCTTGAAAAGTCAATCAAAATACCTGATGGTCAATGCCTCCATTTCCTGTTGTTAATTAATGTCATTGTTTCATCTTCTTCTCCAGCTTTCTTTAGGTGCGATTGCAACTGTCATCGTGATCTCCATCTTCAATCCTTTTTGCCTCGCTTTCACATTGCCGATTGGCTTCGTCTTTCACTTCACAAGGAAGTACTACTTAGCCTCCTCTCGAGACGTTAAAAGATTAGAAGGAAAAGGTAGGCCAGTCTTGAACGTTGAAATGCATGATCACAAGACCACATGTAAAATGATGTACGATGGAGAAAATACCTCTGTCACAGTTAGTAACGTATCCAGCAGGGGGAAGAAAGCGCAGGAAGGAGCAGGAAGGAGCATTTCCCTTTGAACTTTTGCTTACTTTTTAAAGAAAACAAATACCACATTTACGCTCCAATTTAAATTTCCAGATAATTTTGAGCTTGGTTTTCAGCAAAATTATGTACGCCCCTTTAGATTAAATATACCATTTGCTCCTTTAAACAAAATTGGGGCCGTTAATTATTTTCTTTTCAGAAACATTACCTGTTTTGTCCCATGGACCCAAACCTGTTTGTTACGGCAATAGTTACTCACAGTTCTTGATGTAGCTTGTCACTAAACCTGATATTCTTTCCTAATGAACTCGTGAGGACTTCAGACATCAAACACATTTTCAGTTGCGTCTTGTTAATGCGATATTTTGACCGTTAGTTATCATGTGCACCTGTTTTAGCTCGCAGTCCGGTATTCTCCCACCTGTCAGCCACCCTGACTGGTCTGAGTACCGTCCGCGCCTTCAAGGCTCAGCAGCGATTCACCGCGGACTTTGACGGGTACCTGGACGGCCACACTAGGGCCTGGTTCCTATTCCTGTCTGCGGCTCGATGGTTCGGTGTTCAGCTGGATTTCTTGTGTGTATTAGTTATCACCGGAGTCAGTTTGACCTGCATCCTTGCCGCAGATCGTAAGTTAGTAACTACACCTATTATATCAGCCCAGTAAACAAAAGATAATGACATTTAATAATGAGTACACAAGTTTTGCCCGACTATATCGTGAACTTACAGTGCCTCAATCGTTTGTTGATTCGGATAACAATTTACGAACTTTTAAGAGGAATTCATTCAAGTGTGTAGGCAATTGGTATGTTGGCTAACATTTGAGAGTAAATCCGACTTTATAGGACAAGTTAACCTGATATAAATCAAGACAATACAGCAGTTGAGGACAATTTCAATATTCATTCTTTTTTAGACTCTTTTGGGGTAAAACTAAACAAAAATGCTTCAAATGTGCTAAGGATTTGCATATACATGTACAATGGCTATTATACACATGTGTATGTACACTGCTCATGTGGATGCGTGTTTGCACAAGTGACACGTGTACAAATACCGACACTGTCACCCAAATGAGCACATTTGAAGAAAAAAAAATACTGTTACCAGGTAAACCCATTATTGTTCGGAATGTAGGGCTTAGACCAATCTACTAACTATTAGGGACAAAGTAATTAAAGAGATGTTAGTCCTTACTTCGTCTTCAAGCTTTGCGCATCCTTTTAATTACAAGAGGTACCATCTAAGAATTGAGCTGACCGCCATCTTGGATTCACCTATAACAGCTTTAGGTAATTAGTAATGATCAAAAGAGAGGGCTATTTCACTTTAGAAGGCGTAGCAGATATGCTACATACAGCCACATGTGATGAATTTGGTATATTATTGGTTTGAACAAATTGCCAAAGTCCGTGTAGCGGATAACCTGGTTCGATATGTTTTCCCCAAAGTTCTTGATCTCAACTCTGGCATTGTCGGTCTCTCCTTGATCTATGCCATGAGTCTCATGGGGGAGTTCCAGTGGGCGGTGCGACAGAGTGCAGAGTTAGAAAACCAGGTACGTCCGTACAGTATTCCCTCTTCCCAACGCCATTCTTCTGGCTATGGCTTTTTTCACCCTGTCTCTTTGCCAGCGCTAAAGCTGTCGACACAAAGTTTATCCCGTGCATTTGGACAAGACCCAAGTCAGATGCGAGACGATCAGCAATCATGGTGATATCATGGTCAGCTATCATGGTCAGCAGAGAGATGTCAGAGGAGGTGATAAACTACAATATTAATCTGGCGACCAACGTTTAGTTTGATTTAGTGGCAAGATTTCATTTCAAAGCGGGACACTTCCAAAGTCGATGCATGCAATTGGGACGGGCTCAAGTGCGTCTATGCAGGACTCGACAACATTCGAGCGTTTCATCAGAATTCAGTCTGTTTTGACGTCACAATATTTTGTCGACAGTACAAGCTGAATTTTTTTTAAAGCTATCTGTGTCATCATACACTGACACTCTGTCATTTATGTACATTCAGATGACTTCAGTGGAGCGTGTTTGCCAGTATATCGATATCAAACCGGAGGCACCATTGCAAACCGATCACAAGCCACCTCCAGACTGGCCACAAGATGGCGGCATTACGCTCCAAGATGTATCTCTGAGATACAATGATGATGGGCCACTGGTACTACGCAAAATTACCTGCGCCATCAGGCCAACAGAAAAGGTGAGACTACATGTCCATGTATGCAAACGAAGGTTCTACTTTACATTAAAAAGAATGCGAGTCAGAACCAGGCATCAGCCGAGGGATTGGAAAAAGGAAGAGTCTACATGTACTTTCCGATGTGATTGATAACCTCAGTCCTATCAATCTTCTTTTTTGTTTTTTATTGTGTTATTATTAAATAATTATAAGAACGTGTACCAGCATGAATTTTCAAGGAAGGTTGGATAAATTCTCTCTCAGGATTACTCAAGACTTCCATCAACTGTAGCTTAGTTTAAGATTAACCGGTTGGAACACATTTGTGTAGAGTGAATTCGACCAAGTTATACCAAGAACAATTTCGAAGGCTTAAAAAAGCCGTCCTTTCACCCATCATATCGCGGCTTTCAGGTGGGCATCGTAGGCCGGACAGGAGCCGGCAAGAGTTCTCTAATGACAGTACTGATGAGACTGGCTGAGCCCACAGGTACCATAATGATAGACGGTATCAACACAGGCCTGATAGGACTGCATGACCTCCGCAAGAAAGTCTCATTCATCCCACAGGTAATTAAGCCCTTTAACTTAGCAAACTGTACATAATTGTGTTAACAAAAGCGAAATAATCTTCTCGAGTAGGCTGCAGCATGTGTTTTGCTAGTTTTCTGGGACATGTTAAAGATTAGTTCTTTGTTAACGTCAAACATAATGTGTACCTATAAACATTTAAGAATAGTTCATGATATCGTAGAAGCATTTTTCGTGTAACCTTGTTTTGTTTCTCCATGCCCAAAGGACCCAGTTCTATTCAGTGGAACACTTCGCAAGAACCTGGATCCTTTCAGTGGGCACTCGGATTCTGATATATGGAGGGCTTTTGAAGAGGTATGTTTTGTGTTCTGCTGTCGACTATACTCTGTTTATTCATTCAGACTTGTGAGATGACACAACACATATAATTGCAGCTGTTCAATGTTCCTTTTTTCTCGCACATAGCTGTCGCTTGGTATCAATTTCAGCAGTTGATAGTCTAAAAGTGTGAACCTACTAATTAATTATTCTAAGGTTTCCATCGTTGATGGTTTTACACGCAACGGGGCTTAATTGCTGTTACAAATCTTGCAACAGACAAATCTCTGGAAGATGGGGAATCTTAGAAAACTAGAAGAGGCTACCTGTGGATATGATATCCACTCTTACGAGCGCTTTTTGTGTCCCAAATTAAAGGTTGAGTTGAAACCAGCGATTGAGGAGCTACCGGACAAGTTGGAGGCAGTCTTGACCGAGGGAGGCACTAATTTCAGTGTGGGTCAGAGGCAGCTACTGTGCCTGGCTAGGGCTATCCTACGCAAGAACAAGATCCTCATAGTGGACGAAGCCACAGCCAACGTGGACATCAGGTGAGTGTACATGCTTAGGAATTATCCAGCAACAGCAACTCCCGCTTTAATTAAATAATTTTGAAGAGGTATGTTGTTTCATGTAAGTTTCATTGTGTTTTGTTTTGTTTCATTGTGTTTTGTTTTGTTCCTTCTTTTGATCGTTTTATACCATGTACTAATCAAACTGTTCTCTCCACACTACAGGTACCTACAATTTTGTTTTGCTCTGTCCCTTCAAAAGGCATGAGCAACTCCATTTGACTTGTACTTTTTGTCTTCGTGTTCCTCCACTGATTTATTGTATTAACCATTTATTCTCTCCCTTTCTACAGATATGAGTGACACCATTTGCACTTTCCAACAGCTCAGAAAGGCAAAGGAAAAGGCCTTACGCTTTTCCTACCATCAGGATAACTACAGTTTTTACTCCCTCTCTCGATTTATCCCCAAAGGTTTGCAACTGTCTCACACTCCCTGCTTAGGAAACCTCCCACCACACCTTCAAAGGAGATGGAATCAAGTTCTACATGGTGCCTCTATTAAACTCATCAATATTCTCTCTCAGCAGTGTCAATTTACACGTGAGGACCTCCATCAGAATATTTCCCACCTTGACTCCCAACTCAAATCCAGTTGTTCTGACTCCACGTACAGGAATTTCCATGATGAGATTGAAAGGGGTTTGTCTAACCTTGACTCTGTCCTACTCAACAGGAGAAACAAGAAGATTGGTGGCTTGCTTGCCAAGCAACAGCAACGCAGACACAGACGTTTCAGACGTCCTAGGTCCCCATCTACCACGCCACCGCCAGAACCCCCTGTCAACACTGTAGTTAATCTTTCTTCCTCATCTATATCTGACGCAGAGCACAAACTTCTCTCCAAGGGTCTCAATTTTTGTCCCGCTCCCCGTTCTGTGAACCAGGTTCAGCTCAGCCAAGATCTCACGGAATACTACCGTAGAATCCGCCTGCGTGAGTTTTTCCTGGACAGTGAACCGTGTGAGCCAGAGCCTTTTCGAGTCAAGAGTTCATGGGTACCCCCCAAGAATCGTGTGCCAGCCATAGAGACATACGTTCAAGTTATCAATTCCCAAGTCACTAACCCGGACAACTTCCCCCACAGGACTCATGATAATCTCCCCAGAGAGGAGCGCCTGGCTCTCAACTCCTTGCGCTCTCGCACCGACATCATCATCAAGCCAGCAGATAAAGGTTCAGCTGTGGTCATCATGGATCGTCAGCAGTACATTGATGAGGCCCACCGCCAGTTGGATAATCGCACTAACTATACCCGCCTTGACTCTGACCCCACAGGCACTTTCTGTCAAGATATACAACAGGTACTTGACGATATGCGATCACGTGACCAGTTGTCGAAGAAAGCTCACAAATTTCTTTCTCCCTGTGATTGTAGGACTGCCAGATTTTACCTGCTACCCAAGATTCACAAGGCTGGCAACCCCGGTAGACCCATCATCTCCGGTAATGGCTCACCCACGGAACGCATCTCCCTGTTCATTGACAGTTTTCTCAAACCCCTTGTCCCACAGATTTCGTCATACATTCACGACACCCCAGACTTCCTACGCAAGCTTGAAGGAATCAAGGACCAGATTCCCAGCACAGCCATCATTGGGACTTTCGACGTCTCATCTCTGTACACCAACATCCCACATGAGGAGGGAGTTCGTGCTTGCTCCTTGGCTCTGGCCAAGGCAGGACACACGACTCCTCCCATCAGTGATGTTGGCACCCTCATGAGACTTATACTAACGAAGAACAATTTTTCCTTCCTTGGTGAACACTATCTACAGGTACACGGCACTGCAATGGGCACTCACATGGCCCCGTCGATGGCTTGCCTCTTCATGGGTGACCTCGAAGAACGCATTCTTGCCTCGGCCCCATGTCGCCCTTGGATCTGGTGGAGATATATTGATGATGTTTTCTTCATCTGGACCAGTGATGAGGACAGTCTCTTGACCTTCACTAACCACATCAATTCCTTTCACAGAACCATCAAATTCACATTGGAGTTCTCGGCTCACCAAACCCACTTTCTGGATGTCACCGTCCGCAAGCAAGGCAACTCACTAACCACTGACCTGTATTCCAAACCCACAGACACCCACCAGTACCTCCACTCCTCCAGCTGTCACCCCAGGCACTGCAAAACTGGCATAGCGTTTAGCCAGGCACTCAGACTCAGAAGAATTTGTTCTAATGATTCCGATTTCTCCCGCCATACACAGATACTGAAGAACAACTTGGTGGCCAGGGGTCACAGCTCTCGCCAAGTTCATCGTGCCATTGCCAGAGCTAAATCTATCCCCAGAAATCAAGCTCTCACGGGAAAGGCCCCTGATGCCATGGCCAAACCCATGATTCCCTTGGTTACCACGTTTCACCCCAATCTCCCTCCCCTCCGCAAAATCACTAATGACAATCATCATATCCTCCATACTTCAGATCGCCTTGCCCGCGCCATCCCCAACGGCCCCACATTGGCTTACAGGCGTCCTCGAAATCTACGGGACTTGATTGTTCGAGCTGAAGTCCCATCCTTAGATGCATCCCCTCCCACCCAGCATGGTACTTTCAAGTGCAGTTCCAGATGTGTTGTCTGCCAGATTCATATCCAGGAGTCTGACTCCTTTTCTGGCCACTCTTCTGTCACTACCCACAGAACCATTGGTAACATCACTTGTAACACCTCTAATGTCATATATCTCATTTCTTGCAGGGTCTGTGGAGTGCAGTATGTAGGTGAGACTAAGAATACGCTCAAGAAGCGTTTCTATGCCCATCGGTCAACGGTCAACACCAAGAAACTAGACACCCCTGTTGGTCATCACTTCAACCTGCCTAACCACTCCATTTCTGATATGATTTTGCAGGGCATTGAATCTCTTGGCCATCGCAAAGAGTCAGTTCGCCTCAGCAGAGAGAAGGTGTGGATGAATCGTCTTCGAACTATTCAACCACATGGTCTCAACATCCAACTTGGAAATGATTAATCCTTTTCTTCCTCCATTGTCCTCTGTTACAGATAATCCATCTGGTCTTCCTTGTTTGTGTTAACACATCTCCCGCCATCTTTCATCCCTTTCCACCTCTATACTGCCCCCCCCCCGCATCATCCCTTCACTCTCACACTCTTTTGTCCGTTCCCACTCCCTGTGACCTTTGATCCTTCCCCTTTCTGGTCCCTCCCCTGTTTACACCAGACCCCTTGTGGTTTGCCATCTCCCTTTGTTTCTTTGTTCTCTCATCCACCCTCCCCTGCATCTTTCCACACCTTTCCCTCCTAATCCTCCTTTTGTGTTTCTTCTTTCAGCCCTGCATGTTTGTGTGCACCCCATGTTAATGTATGTATCTCTGTCATTTCTGTTTTAGCCTCTGAAGAAGAACTTGCTAAGTTCGCAACGTCAGGCCACATTAATTTTAAGATTTAATTAAATAAACTGTATTATTCACATGGTTAATTATACAGACAATCCGATAACCCGTACACCAACCACTGGAGCTTTACTCCAACCCTGAAACAAATCTAGGAAAGACCACTTCATTACCGTGTTCCTATCTTGCACCTGCTCCTGTTTTACAGGATACATGTTGAGTTGAAGAGCTGAGTCATTTTTCTCTGCGGGTATAGACGCATACCATTTATGGTCAAAGTGATATAATCTGCGGTTGTTTTAGTTCTGATGGAAAATTAAAGACGGCAAAACCCTCAGTCATATTTGGCAGTAGTTTGAAGTGATCTTAATATTGTCATATGAATAATGAAGTTTCTATTATATTATTTATTTCATTCAATCAAACAGAACTGACCGTTTGATTCAGGCAACCATCAGACGGCGGTTCAAACACTGCACAGTTCTGACAATAGCTCATCGTCTCAACACAATAATGGACTCGGACAAAGTTATGGTAAGATTTAGTGTTATGTAAGATTTTATAATCGAGTTCTGATTGAACAAGTGCAAAGAGTGTTCTTACATTTGTAAATCATTGTGAGGTGATGTGTCGTATTTATCTATCCTAAATATGTTCTTAAATCATTAATACATTCAGTAGGTGATGTACTTTAATTCTCCAGATGATCATTAAGTCTTGTTGTTGTTGTTGTTGTTTTTTAGGTGCTTGACGCAGGGCAGCTCATAGAGTTTGACGAGCCTTACATTCTGCTTCAGAAGGAAGACAGTATCTTCAGCAAGATGGTGCAAGAGACCGGCAAGGCAGAGGCAGTCAAACTCCTGCAGATCGCCAGAAAGACATCAACGACCCTGAAGACGTAGACAAACCCATCTACCCCTTGACACGTTTGACATCAACAAACAATTAATGTTAGATTTACAGTGGAACTGAAAAAAAAAACGAGATGTGAACGAATTTGATTGGCGAGAAGATTGTATTGTTTTCAATAAGGACGTTTGTCGTATTTGAACTTCTGGATTGTGTTAGAGTTTGGTAGAGGCGTTTGAGAATGAACGATGCCCCATAAGCGATAGTTCCAGGGAATAGTAAACTGTGTTGTTGTAGCTGAACGAGTGATGCGTGATGGTCTGTATAGTTGGCTGAAATCTGACATGTAAACTGGTGAGGGTCCATGAATTGTTTGAAGGCAAAGCAAGAATAGTTGAAGTGATAAGCGGTCATTAATATGTAGCCAATTCAGTTACTTCAATACGTGTGTATAATCATTTATGTATAAATGCCTGAGACAGTTTACCCATTCTTGTTGGGCGGGAGCCAGACACGTGGGTGGTTTTCAACGGTTGATAAAACAAGTCTGGTTGGCAGCCGTCTGGCTGGTTTTAAACACTTTCCCGGTGTGTCTTCTGTAAAATCTGGTCCCTTTTACCTTTTTTAGAGGTTGAACGTTCACAATCTTCACCTTGGCATGCTCAACACTACATAAGAGTATGTATTTCATAGAGTCCTATTAATTTACACTACGCCAACACCGCCACGGTCCACGCCATATCCAATCGCTATTATAAAGAAGTGTTGGTACAATTGTTAAGAGGTTTATATCATAAACAAAGCTAGAAAGGTGTTAAAACATGAAGTATAATTGCAGAGCGAATTTATTATACTGTTTGACTTGTTTAGACTTTTTGACCGAAATGGATATATATATATATATATATATAAAAACGTGCATAAATATGTCCCTGGCCGGTATAAAACAAGAACGTTTAAAACCGGCTTGGGCCCTGGTCGCCGATATTGTCACTCATCTTCCATAAGGGCCGTTGTCCGCGTCCATGCCCCAATTCGAATTAAAAAAAGTACCTTAGGTTAACCTTATTAATTAATATATGCAAAACGGTACTAATATTCATTGAAAAATAGCATGCTTAGTGTTATATCAACATAAATCAATGTATCAATGAATACATTTACATGTATTCCCTTCAAAAATAATATTGTTATTCGTACTTTTGCATTGAAAGGGTTTATCTTTGAGACAAAAGCCGTACCCAATTGTCACCTTTTTACCTTGTCATGTAGTTCAGCCTTTTTAAAAAAAGCATGTTATTCTTCAGCGTTTGTTTACGATATTGTTGTGTTTTCATCTTTGTACTTTAATTGGTGTGTTATTTTATCCCAAATTACTACTCTTTGTATTTTTGTGTAAATCATGTAATTCAGCCTCTGCGCTGCCACATCGATTTCTGTGAAATAACCATTATCAATTTAATTCAATTCAACATCTTTAAAACTATTATTATTGATTTTGTTATTAAATAATTAAGATATGAAAACATGTCATCCTCGCATCCTCATCATTTGTCGGCTACGGTGCTGCGTCCCTGCATGCGTTTATTACTCATGATTTTTTTAAGGTGTCACAACAGAACGATAACCCGCAAACAAAATGGTATTTTGAATAAGATATGAAATTGGTGACCAATATTATAACAACAAGACGCTGTAAGCTTTGCAATACTATGTAAAAACCCTCTAAGGACAGTTTGGTGTAAAACATTATCATATCCAGACATAAGAAGAGTATGTCCAAGATAACGCAAGTCAAGATTAGATGTAGTCTGAGAGGCTTGAACGGTAGGGCGCCCTCACCTAAAGAACGACCAAAGCGTGCTCCGTGCCGAGGTGTGTGATGGCATTCAACCAGGAAGTCACGTGCGTGTTTCTTATTCTTTCCCCCTATTCCTTGTTATCACATACAACTAGTAGAATAGCTGTACTGAAGGTCGTTGTCAGCAATTCGAAATCAACAAACAGCTCCAAGGGCGGATCCTGAACACATTTTTTTTTTGGGGGGGCCCAAAAAAAAATTGGATTCTAGATGCTCTGTGGTGCGATCTGAGGCAATTTCTGACCACTTTAACCAATGTTTTTTTGAGGAAAAGATGGTGGTGTACTCATTGCCTGCCTTTATTGCGAAGTCACATGACAAAAAAAATGGTTTCGGTTTTTTTTTTTTTTTTTTGGGGGGGGGGGGGACATGGCCCCCTTTGGCCCCCCCCCCTGGATCCGCCCTTGAACAGCTCCATCACCTTTTAGGTACAAATGAGCTGTGATTCTTAACCGTTGTACTTTGCACAGTTTGTGTCGCATGAGGAAATTGAACTATGTATGCACATTTGTACGTGTTTAGTTTCCTTACAAAAGAAGTTGGTCAGAGCCCCAAAACTAAAATCCCTGTTAGCCCCTTAAATACCGCACCTAGCCAAGCCTTTTATATCGCTGGTAAGCTTCGACCGATCGCGGACAACCCTGTACTACGATCAAAATGATTGAAATAGTTCAGTTATTTGTGCATCAGTCAACCCCGACTCTATTCACTAGAGACTCAAAGTGATCGCGTGATAGATTGAAACGCATCCGCATAATCATGTGCTCGCTCACGGATGCATGGCTTTCAAACGTTCTGCTTCCAATTGCTATGCTAATAGGTAGTTATACTAATATTGTTTTTTTCTTCTTCATTTTCCCCTTTAAATTATCTTAAGGCGGCTGTAGTTTTGAGGTAAGGTTCACCTTTGGAGTAAACAATATAAAAAGGACAACAAACCTGAAGAGTTTGCAAATGAGGAAATACGAAATACGAGAAATGTTTGGTGAAGAAATGCCCATCTTGAGTAAATTATTTATTTTGAATAAATGTTACAAATAAAACATTGTTTCTCTTTCCACTCAGTTACGATTCGAGTCGAGGTGAACGATAATTTGCAAACGTCACCTTAGACGTGAGTGACCGTGTCAATGAAACGTGTTTGCCTTGCCTTTAGATATGTCACTTTTTTGTGATGCATAAACGTATATATCGGAAGTGTAATTAAACATACAGAAAATTGGAGATGTTTAAATAAAGCACTGAAATACAGATAAATGCAAAAGAGTCGAAAAGGCATTGTCCTATTATATTTTCTATTGATCTTCGATAAACAATGTGAATATTAAAATAGTGATGATGTTCGTTTAACAATATCGAAACCTACATTATGTTTCTTTCTACAACGGCGATAATAATAAGGATGCACAACTGAGAGGTTCTGACAACTCAGCCACCAAAACAGTATAATCATACATTTGTACCATCTGCTTGCGCATCAATGACCTCCAATGCAAGAAGAAAGACCTTGATCTGCTTGTATCGAAGATGGCAAAGGCTTAACAAAAAACAAATCATTGCAGATCGGGCAGAACAACTCAACCCCCCCCCCAAAAAAAAAAAAATAGAACCAAACTAGTTTTTCTTCTGACCTTTTCCATGTAAAATGTCAAATCTTTCGAGCAATTCAGAAAGCTGATCGCCCATTTATTCAACCAATAATCAATTCATACCTGTTCTTATTATTCAACTTAAATTATTTATTTACAACTAATTGTTTATTATTCGTAAGCGCTGTGATTTAGTTTGCTATTAAGAGGGTTCGTAAATGCCGATTCTTATTATTATTGTCATTATTATTATATTATCGTTATTCATATAAACTGGAAAGGTTCATCCGCAGGAATAATCTGCAGATCATGTTACCACGTTGATTTGAATGGAAAACAATCAGGATGGCCGCAACACGATAATGCCTTCCACAAAATACCGGAGAGGACTGTTTAGCACAGGCAAATAGCCTACTAGGTGACAAGTTCGACATTGCCGACGTTAACCTGGAAAGAGCTCGGTTCGAGGCTCCATACTTGGTCATCTTCTTTTCTTTGTCTACATTAATGTGGCGATCTGCCCAATATTGCTGATGCACTTCCAACCGTACCTTTAATTTTCCTTTACATTGTTGCGTAAGTAGCAACGAGTATTTGGTTCACCGTACACTTTGAATTGTTCCCACGCCTGTAGGGAAAGTAGTTCTTTAACCAATTTTCCTATAATAATATCATTTAAACACATCTGGGTAGGAATTCATATCTATTATTTTCTTGGAAATTATCATGAATTTTGTCCCCATATTGTTTTAATGGCACATTTCATAATGTTAATTATTATGAATATTTGTGTATTTTACCGCGCACGGATATATGACCGGCCCCACCGTTATATTTGGTTTCGCAGGAGCTCCTTTATCCATGATGGCTGAATCTGTTTGATCCAGAGCATCGTTTCCGGCAGCAAATTGCATTAGAGGTCGAGTTCTGAGATTCCATCCTGGTCTTGCTGGCCGCAGGGAATTCCTGCCCACCCCTTATTGTCCGGGTGAGTAGGATTTCAGTGTATTTCATATGTCCTTGCGACGGTATTTTGCGTTTTTCGACACTTTAGCTTGTGACTTTTTCACATGACGTAACGTGTTGTGTGTGTGCAGCATATACACATGGTACAAGTGCAGCTCTTCGAGTGTGATTGCGAGAGGGCTCGCTAAACTATAACGCGCGCTCGTCAGTCGCGCGCTTGCTAAACACTCGAGCACTCTCCCTTGCTCACTTCGGCGAGGTATTGACACTTTATGAGGATCTTATTGTATGATTATTAGAATATTATTTATTGATAAATTGTACTGTACATGTAATTAATTAAGACTTTGATTTTTTATTGATTTATAGGGTGTTTGTTTATGCTACCTTGGTGAGCAATGTACAGTGTAAATTCTAGTGTCGGCCAGTCCATATCCCATACCATAGATTCGTTCGTCCCCACTTTGGAGGTCAAGGGCCCGATTTCACGAAACGCTACGACGCGTTGCAACCCAAGTTACGACTTGTTAAGCCGGCCTCAGGTCGGCATTAAGCAGAACATTTATGCTTAGGTCACAAAACTGATAAAAAATCGTGTGATTCTCTGGAACAAGTGGCATCCCGACGTAAAATAATCGCAACCATGCTTATGTCACGATCGACCACAATTCCACGCCACAGCATAGACAATCATGTGACTTCTTTACCGTAATTTAGTGTTTGGCCGGTTCGGCTCGAGCTATTATCAACGCGCATTCCCCTGATACGGTCTTAAATGTACTTGCGGTATGCCCATTCAAAAATACATTTGATTCTAAAAGTCGACACAAGTCAAACATTATAAATTTCCAATGCTTTTGTTGAACAATTTTATTTCATTTTTAAACACCCCTATAGCTATGCCATAGAATATCCTCTCGTAAGTAGGTAAACAATCTCCTTATAATTATGGTGACTAACGTGCACCTGGTGCGTACTGTATGATGATGCACAGAACGCGCGGAGCACCAGTGTAAAGTGCTCATTGGCCATTAAACATGTTTCATCTCCACAGTACATGTGTACACATCCTTAGTTATGCTATATTGATGAAATTACAATGCATTTTATACGGTACATTTATGTCTTAACATTGTTTGTTTAAACAGCAATGCTCATATAAAAAGAGTATTCAATATTCTGTATTCGTACATCCATCTACATGTATCATGTGTTTCATTTCAGGCTAAAATTTTTCTCTTGCAATCCACGCTATCCAAATTTGAGTTCAATAAAGTGCATTGACCCTATAATTCAACATATTTAGGATCGAAGTATGTGCAAGTATACAGTCAATATTACAAGGATGTTCAGTATCGAACATAGACTTGGTTTTCAACCTGGGATATTTATTTTGTGGCATAAAAATATTTTTATACAGACTTGGCTTCCAACCTTGAGTATTCATGGCATAAAATGTGTTTTTTTTGGTCGGTATCTAGGATCTCCGTGCATAGTCAACGATAACAGATGGAGAATAACGTGGACTTATACAATTTCAATTCAATTAAATTTATTCATCATGCCAGCATGACATTCTCCATCTCGATTTGCACTGAAAATTTCAAATACCTACAAAATAGAAAAATAAATATATATAAACATACAGTATACACGTTAAAACTTTCAATAAAAGGCAATAAATAAAATAATAGATTAAAATGTTTCTCAAAATACGTTAAAAGCCTAAAAGTACACACACATGGACCACATTAATCAGGCTGCCTGGGGATAAAGAAGGTATGCTGGAGGGTAAATAGGGTTGAGTAGCAAGGGGAAAAGGAAAAAGACATGCACACACACAAACAACTGAACTTTGGTCTGACCAGAGACCGAGTATTTTTTTTTTTGGCCTAACCCTCAAAGTTTCAAAAGTCAAGTAGACCCAAATCTATTTATATATGAAAAATATCATTATGCAGTGCTGTAAACACTTCAACTAGATAACGCTATTAATAATTTATACAAACCTTGGAGAGTTGATAGCTTTTGATCGGTTGAGACTCGAACACTTGGGGCTGTATTAACGTGTGATATAAATACCGGTGTCATATGAAAATCCGACTCCTATTAAAATCGGACTCCTTTTTCCTATTATTGGTTAATCCTACGCACGCAACCAATCACTTTCTTAATTATCATACTTATGCATGCGCAATACTTCCAAAGAGTCTATATTTCAAGGAGTCGGTATAAACGCTCCACCGGCTTCGAACGAATAAATGGACCCTGAACCAGCATTGATCCAGCCAATGATTGACCAAATAGACAACAGTCTTACGGTAGCTTGTAACGGTACAGCAGTAAACATGCGCTCAACAATCATCGTTTGAAGTTTTACGCGCGCGTTTGAAACACTGTTGCTCTCATATCGTTGATGTACCCTAACGTGGCGCGGCACCCAACGTGGTGCACTTTGATTTTTTGCCTGTAGCGCCGATCTAGAGCAAAAGTTTTAACTGAAATTTCATCAAGTTCTAAACACTCCAGTTCATTAATCGCAAGTTTATTCACCCGTATCAAATTTAGAAGAAAAAAAATATTTTGGCGTGATTTTCTGGGTTTTTTTTCAATTGCAAAGTGAACCCTTTGAAAATGCCCCAAAAAATAAGAAAATAATTTTCTGACAAACATCTGGCTGGGTATGTTAATAGAGATAATGACGATTTATCAGAATTTATCAAGTTACAGAAATTCTCAAATGTTGATTTGTAATTTTCCGAGATTCATTCAAGTGCGCCACATTAGAGAACACTCCGCCAATTTGTGCCCAATTTTCGGACGCCACCGTTTTTGAATTTCGGAATAAATTGTATGAAATCGAAATTGTTCATAGAGGTTAAACAGCAAGCATTAATAAGGTAAACGTACAAGTATTTTACTGCATGAATTTGAGGTTTGTCAACAAAGAGGTTTGGCAACGCTACACGAGGAAAGTTGGGTAGGCTTCGAAGTGCGCCACGTTAGGGAACACGACTATATATCTATGAACTTTTCCCGTTCCCGGATCCCGCATAGACGCTGTACGCGCAGTAGTGCGTGGGGCAAAACGTGCGTTACGCGCACGTATGTCCCGTAGGATTGTGCACAATCTTGCAATTTTATGTCCTTAAAAGTAACATTTTTAGCCAGTAGTTATTATGTATCCAACAAAATTCAATATGCATCTTCAATCTTGGTGGTCATTTCGAAGTTTGCCCTATTTTCCCCTCGTATTTTTTTCGTTTCAAAATTGTGGTGCGCGTTGCAAAAAAACTCCAAATGAATGTCAGTTTATCTGATATAATGTGTATAAAGACATTGTTCTAAACTATGAAAAGGAAAACGTAGAATGTAAAAACTGCTTTAAATTACCGTTGAATTATTTAAGAAAATTGTAAAATGTTTCAATGGATGATTTAAGATATTTGTGTTACAATTATTATCTTTTTGGGATGAGAACAATTTACTTGGATTGCATTATTTATGTCTGACTTTTAATGACAATAATATTGCCCCTGAAAACCGTTTTAAGAATGAGATTAAATTACACTCCCGTAATGTTCCAGACTTCTGAATAACCTAATTAACTCCTCAAGTTTATTTACATTGTGCTTTACTTTTGGTACCCATTTTTTTCAACATCGTGAGATTCTTGCGCCTTCTTGGGGATTTTCAGATGCTGGATACGCCACTAGAGGTCCAAAGTTAGTGAATTCAAGGGCTGGGGAGGGGCATGCATCCTCCCCCCCCCCCCCCCGTATTCAACAGTACAAAACTGCATCTGATTACGGCGTATAACAGACCCTGAGGAGGGACAATGGAGAGAAAAAATGTTCTGGGTGTTATCCCTTAAAAGTTGCCATGATTTTAAATTAAAGGACAGTGCAACACCTACGGATTTAAGACGTTCAAAATGATAATTGTTCTGTTTGTTGAAGAAAATAACACTCAAAGAGCTGGATGCAAGGGTTTTTTAAGCAACGCGCACCAGCATTTTAAAACGGGAAATAAATACGAGAAATAAAATGGACCAAACTTTGAAATGAACATTCAGCTTGATAACCCATTTCGAATTTTGTTGAAGAAATAACTACTACAGGTAAAAAAATATCACTTTTGCGGACATTAAAATATGTCTTTCCATACAAACCTACGGGACAAAAGGTGCGCGTAACGCAACTTATGCCCCACGCGCTAAAAAATGGCGCCGCCCATGGTAGAACGCGCGTCTGTATGCACTGCCGATCTAGTCTTATTATTCTTTATCTTCAAGCAAACTAGATTCCTCGATCCTTCGGCCTCGTGGCATGTGGGACACAGACGCACTACATTATTCCGTGTTCCACTCGCGCTCGCAAGATAACGAATAATTTTTATGGTAGACTTGGCCAAGTCTGGGTTGCGCTCGGTCTGTGCCTATAGTAAATCCACTCACGGCGCATACTTTACATTCACTGATCTCTATATAAAGACTGGATAGCGGATATCCATACGTCATTCACAGTAGACTTTGCATATTGACCAATTCGCCCCCGGTCTCACGAAGATGGCCGCGTATAATACGAACGTTCTACGCGTATACAGCGACCGTTGATTCAACAGTTGACGCGCAATTTGGTCACGTACACATATATCATGATGTTCTAAAAAGGACACATTTCCGTAGTGATTATTATTTCCAAAACGCCGAAAAAGTGAACTGCTGGAATTAAAAAAGTAAACCACGACGTTAGAAAAATAAAACCTTGGTCAGTAGTGGTGTCAAAATATAAGTTAAGTGAACTGCGATGCTACAAAAGAAATCATGCTGTCTATAAAGACGGCAACTTGTCGAGAGAGCCCGTCACGTGGCCGGTCTTAAACGGATGATAAAGACATGGCTAGCTGGTCTTAAACGCTTTTCCAGTGTCACATGAAATTTGGAGTCCCATGAAATGGTAGTATATTGCGCATGCATACGGGATGAATCTGAACGTTCAACCAATGAAACGTTAAAAGGCCCGGTGCCTTTTAACGTTTCATTGGTTGAACGTTCAGATTCATCCCGTATGCATGTGCAATGTACTACCAGTGAATCAGTATTTCATGGTCCGAAATTTACACTTCACCTGCCCAGCTGCGTTTTGCGCGACATTGCGCAGTACGCGCGACGCGCACGCCAATGTCCCTCTAAGGTAACGAGTTGTAGAGGGGCATTCCATATTATAGTCAGAGGGGTGTTTCGTAAAACATGATGTAAAATTGTTGAACAAAAAGGTTGGCAACGTCTAGCTTTTGACATTTTTTTTAAATTTTTGGACCGAAAAGGTATTTATGAATGGGAATAAATGTGTGTTCGGTCGGTATAAAACACTCTGTTTACGACCGGTTTGAGTCTGGATGGGCGATAATTACCCTCGGCTTCGCCTCGGGTAATTATCGCCCGCCCAGACTCATACCGGTCTTAAACAGAGTGTTATAATACCTCCCAAACACACATTTATTCCCTTAGTGAAGACTGGGTCCTCACACTGACATTCCCTTCATATCAACCTGTGATATAAGTCCCTGTGGTGTGATCTGTCTCGTGTTGGGTAGGGCCTTTAATTGTGGAGAATCGGATTACCTGTTTAAAATTGAGTATAACAAATAATTATCAATACAAAGTTGAAGGGCTGTTATCATATAATTTCAATAAAAAAGTCAAAGTACGCTGGAAAACATAGGGAGAACTTAAAGCAATGTCTTATGTGCACAGGTTCCATATGTACTCTTAAATTAACCAACCTTCTTATTTCAGTGTACAGGTGTTTTTCTTTCGCTGTTTTCCCCCTTTTTTCATCCTGTGGTGTTCATTAAATTCACAAACTCAGTGTATCGGGTCCCCCTTATTGTACTAGCTTATGTAGTTGGTAAACTGCGTACATGGTGTCTCAAAATAATGTATACCCATAATGCAAATTATCAGAAATGTCATGAAGAAGGCCAGGATTTCTTTGACCAAATTAAATGTTAGTACGTCATTGCCATGAAATGACGGAGCAAACATGGAATTCTACAGGGTCCAGACCAGTAAAAAGGCCCAAAATTGCGTACGCCGTCAAATCACGATTTGCCTGCCCTCAAATTCTTCGGTATTAGAGGATTGTGTGGTCCATGAACTTGATGGTTGGTAAAAAAAAGGTGGAAGCCGTGCAAAGGATTGTGACCTTGTATTTCTGTGAAATTTAAATGAAATTGGGCACTAAAAGCGCTCTGTTTTGCATGTTTTTTTTCCCCAAAATTGTGAGGTCTTCGGTACCATTTGTAAGGGTGATCATTCTTCAGAGTCATCAGATTAACCCGCGCCCCCCCCCCCCCCCCCAAAGTAAATAAATAGATAAATGAATACATAAATAAACACATATGAATAAATTAAGAAGATGAGGACTTTAATTTGATGCGTGTAGTGAACATTTGGAGTTGTGAGCAGAATTTCATAATTTTGGGAGGTACCTGTAACTACCATTGAGGTATATGCCAGTCTACTGGTCTGAAACCCTATGGTTTTTTACTTCATGACATGCAAGATTTTTGTGAATGCCTGCTGAAATCAAATTTCACAACAGCGCTTGTTTTCGTTGCATCTTGATAAGGCTCAGTAAGACTATTGCTGTAAACACAAACAATATCGTGAAAAAATTGCCCAGTCGTCATTACGTCATTACCATATATGTCTGATCAAACTTGGCCTCTATAGGCATAAAAGAAGTCAAAATAAGCACTCTGGCAAGTGTTTACCTGCTTGGTAGACCAATGTTATCATTTTGCCGTTATAATAAATCATGGTTGGACAGGCCGCATATAACATATCTGGATATTATCAATCACTTTATGGTACTACAGTTAAAGCTGAGTTTCAGTTGAAGCTCCACGTCGCGACGTGGATTTTTCGGATTGGTGAGGTGGTCTCGGATTTGTTTCTGTGGGGCGTCGATGGAAGAATTTTTGGGACGGGGTTATTTCTTTATTCTACCGAGTCGAATATGGCCACAAGTTCACCAGATTTCACATCCCTGACATTTTTTTTCGTGTGAGATCACTTAAAAAAATTATCACCACGCCGCAGCTTACATTCAGGAGTCAAGAACTGGGATAATGGATTAGGTGCATCAGTGTCAAGACCAAGGAACGTTAATACGTACGGTTTTACGTGACGCGTTAAGATGAACTACAACATTTGGGGAAATCATTTTTTGAACAGCATTGAGACATTACCTGCATCACAAAAATGAGGATGATTGATGGCCTTTTAATAACAGGAGCGTATACTTCTCAACACTGGTGTTTAGAGCTGGACATAACAAATCATAATGGGAGTTGTCCTAATCCTGGGTCTGATTTTGCCTAAGAATTTTTAGTTAAAGGGAATATACAACATTTGCAAACATCGAAAAATAAAACTACCAAGTTTTTGCGAAATACCTTAATAGGATGTTGGTAAATGACAGTCTAAAGCATCCTGTAAAATTATGGCACCTGGTATACTGTCATTCTCAAGAAAAGTTGTATTTTTATATCAATTTCCAACGCTGATCGGCCGATCAGCGTTGGAAACAACTGGCTTTTTTTCAAATACTGGCCCCAATTGACCATTGCACTTGTTTGCAATCGATTACAAACCTATGAACGGGTACGAGCCAGCTAGACTGGTTCCCTGACCTTACAATTCCCCAATGTATGTAAACTGCTCTGTTTCTTCTTATATGGAGTCAGGGAACCAGACTACAGGAAAATGATCGTTTTTCTTGGTTTTTATAGCATTTTCGAACCCAAAACCTCCAAAAAGTCAGTGTAACTATATTTGCTTTATATTTCCAACCCCCCAATTCCATCCATTTCTGAAAATTACAGCAAAAGCAAATGATGTATATTCCCTTTAAAAAGACCAACAATTGTTTTTTAACTATGTCTCAAATTTGTGGAATATGAAATGTTTTGACTAAGAAAATAATGACGGAGTAATTAAAAAAAACGTTTAAACATGTACAGACAATGTCAGTACTATTGCACACCGCAGAATTACTGGAATTAAACTGAATGCCAAACTAATCCAATTCGAAGATATGGCAAACCTTTCAAAAATGCGCACGCTAACAATACTCTCTCTCGTGTCTGCGGGGGGGGGGGGGGTGTTAATTGCTGCGAATAGTTTTACCGCGCTGAAAGTTCACTAATCTGCTTGAACTGCTTTAATTACGTTCCATTACTCAGTATGCATTAAGGTTCGACTATTACGTTCGGCATTTAGAGCAACTGAAGTGCCATAGACGAGCTATTGCCGCACTTATTTCATTTAAGTTAGGCGCGGAAGTTGCACGGTGTCAAACCCGAACGGGATCGGACAATATCAAAAGAGGGCGCTCTCACTGCGTTATGCATATTGATGATTTCCAGGGCTTTTGAGAACAAGTTATATAACAAGGGATAATGCTGTTTAAACCACTGATTCGTGGACTGGTTCAGTAGTCCTGACTTGTAATCAGGTGATCGAGTTCGAATCTCAGTGAGCGTTTTTTTCTTCACTTTATCACAAGACGTAAAGCCTATCTTTGGTTTATGTTGTGGAAAACAAAAGGCATTAGACATGCATGTAAATGGACCGATACGAAATGGGAAACTAATGCCGTTTTTAACCCTTAAGGTTGGGTTATAATGGGGACATTCCTCCACACATTGAGCAAGTGGCCCGCATGACTGCACAGCCTTTGTGTGGTAGCGGGACTGCACAAAAGCAGCAGCTGTGGAACTACCCACTATAGCTGCGTGCCACGGCATACCACAGCTGGCAACTGCATTCCAATGAGGATTAGCGGCCGCGGCCATGACCGCTTCCCGTGCGCATGGGGTTAAATAAGTTGTATAAGGGTACAGTTAACATTCACCTGTTATGCTTTAAGCCTATAAAGATGTTCATTGCTTTGACGTGAACCCCTCTATAATGGTTGAGTGAACATATCAGAACGGCATTGTAAACATTTTGAGACTTTTCTAGAGACTTTTCTCTGTAAAGCAAAGGTAAAGTATTTAACGTAGGTCGCCAGAGTTCACCAAGACCAACAAACCTCTTAAAAAAAAAAAGAGTTACCCCTCAGGTGTTGTGTAAGAACTGGGACTTGTATTATTCTTAGAATCAAAATGTATACTACTAAAGGAATGTCTCAGAAACATTTTGAAGGTGGCAAAGTGTAATTGAAGACTAATTAACGACTTGCGTGATTTCATCAATATTACGTCACAACTATGTGTAAATTAGAACTACGCTGATTCTTTTCCAGTCAAATGGACACGTCAAGGGATACCGCCAAGAGAACGTCGGTAGAAGCTAGTACACAGGTCGGAGATGACGAGGAAATTACGACTGGTGTGAAGAGGCTGCGTAAGACCTGTGTTACAGGTAAAAATCCGACGGGATAGCGTTTTTTTTTTACTCTGATTTACATCAGGGGATCAGACGTATACTCTGATGGTCCGATGTAAATCCGTCCTAGTTGATAATCTAGTTATTGTTTTGACTTATTTCTTTTGAGAAATTTCATTCCTATAAAAACAAAAAAGTATTGCAAAGTGTCATGTTTCATGATTCTTGCTAGACCCTATTGACCGATCAAAGCACGCTTTAAATGTACACTGGAGACCCTTTTCAATGGCGAAAGCAATATTTATTTATCACGTTATGGTTCCTGTATTTAATTATGAGTATTCATCCTTTTAGTTGACATAGACGTGCCATAAAGTCTCAGCCTTTCGGAATGGTGTTCTTTCTTCTTCTTGTTTTGATCACGTCACCCTGGTAGTTCATAAATACCCGCCAAAGAGGCGCAATTTCTATAATTTGTTTTCTTATGGATGTGTATGGTTACATAAGGTGGGGTAAAACCGAGAAAATCGGCCTCACAACTGGGGAGTCCATTCGCATGTGATTTCACACTTTTTTCTACTTGCAGGACTTGTGTCCTGTGCGAGTTCCATTTTAGAAGGGGGGACGTGAAAAAGGGGAGAAGCCCATCCGTACGGTGGCCCTGGAACGACATTTTAATATTGAACTTCTTAATATGAACCTTGTAACTCCTTAATGTTTACGTTGTACGTTCGCAATATGCACGTTGCACGTACTTAATATCGCATTGTGGAAGTAGTTTCTGCTTAATGTGAATGTTCCATCTTGTTAATGTTCACGTTTGATCTTCTTAATATACACCATTGATCATGCTTGATGTCATCGTTGCACCTTCCTTTTTCGCAATATGAACCATGTACCTTCGCATTGTGAACGGTTGACCTTGCATCTTCTTAATATCATTGTTTAATCGTCCTCCTTCGCAAAGTGAATCATGCATCTTGAAAAGTACAAAGTCCTTGCCAAGCCCTACACTTAAACAACCAGTTATGAGGGAGTTTCAATCTGACGGCTGTTTAATGTCACTTAACCTGTTTCTACCTTGTAGTGAGCATTGATTATGAATCAATGCTTTCTGTTTCAATGTACTCATCGTGTACAATTCATGTTCATGATATTGAGCGCTGTTTCACTAGAAAAAAAAGTCTGTTTAATTAATTACACTAATTAATTTCTTGACGGTATACTCTCCGTCAATTACAATAATGCAAAACAGTGTTCTGTGATCACGTTGAGAATGCTTTTATCATAATACTTTACATCCTTCAATCCCTATCCCTACGGATTTGTCAATAGTATGAGAATCCCCGCTGTTTTGACTAGCATTTTGGTTTTCGGTCTACCGCTCAGTAAAACCACCCCCCCCCCCCCCCCATGAAGAATATGTGCAATTGGCTGACTCCAAGCAAACAACTTCGTATAGGGTGCCCCGGCAACACGTTTTTTCGCGCTCAACGCAACGGTGTGGTCGTGATAACGCTCTCTCGCGGTGGCGGGTTATCGCAGAGGCGGGTAATCGCGCATTAAACCATGAAAACCTCCAGCCCCTAGACAAACTCGAGTAAAATGTTGCGGGGGAATGCACTAAATAAACAATAAAATAATTGACGGAAGCCACCTGTGCCCCGCGCGCTATCGCTTTTGCAATGATTGACGGGAATGGGACCGTTGGTGAAATCCCCGATATTTCCCATAAGTAATAAATATCAAAGTATGTCCTTACTATTGTTGTTATTGATTTAAAATACGTGGACATTATTTCGTAACGGTACCTGGGCAAATAAATGATGGTCCTTTCAATTGCTTCTTTAGATCATACTCTTATACTAATTAAATACGCGGATATCAAGACGAATCCATAGGGAAAGGGATAGAAGGATGTAAAGTATTACGATAAAAGCATTCTCAACGTGATCACAGAACACTGTTTTGCATTTTTGTAATTGACGGAGAGTATACCGTCAAGAAATTAATTAGTCTAATTAATTAAACAGACTTCTTTTCTAGTGAAACAGCGCACAATATCATGAACATGAATTGTAAAAGATGAGTGAATTAAAACAGAGAGCTTTGATTCATGATAAAACTCACTACAATGTAGAAACAGGTTAAGTGACATTAAACAGCCGTCAGATTGAAACTCCCTCATAAATGGTTGTTTAAGTGTAGGGCTTGGCAAGGACTTTGTACTTTTCAAGATGCATGATTCACTTTGCGAAGGAGGACGATTAAACAATGATATTAAGAAGATGCAAGGTCAAACGTTCACAATGCGAAGGTACATGGTTCATATTGCGAAAAAGGAAGGTGCAACGATGACATCAAGCATGATCAATGGTGTATATTAAGAAGATCAAACGTGAACATTAACAAGATGGCACATTCACATTAAGCAGAAACTACTTCCACAAGGCGATATTAAGGTACGTGCAACGTGCATATTGCGAACGTACAACGTAAACATTTAGGAGTTACAAGGTTCGTATTAAGAAGGTCAATATTAAAATGTCGTTCCAGGGCCACCGTACATCCGTGCTGAAACATATAGTTTTTTTTCCTCTCATTTATCACTGGGCCGCCGTAAAAAAGGTAAGTGTAGGGCTGCTACAATAATTCCCACTTTAGCGCTGTTCAAACAGGAAGGTCATGGGCACTATCGGACAAAAGGTGGCGCTTCTTCGGGCAGCACAATTGCCGACATTTGCGCGAAATTCCAAAAAGGGCACTCGAAAAATACACTTGTGTTTAAAAAAAAAAGCAATTTGTATAAAATATTACGGGGGGGGGGGGGTCACCGCTGCTGAAATAAGGGCACCTGGGTAGTAATTATTTACGGCGGGGGGGGGGGGGGTAAAATACCCAATACACCCTCTTCCCGCCGCTGGGTACGCCACTGTGCCTGTGGGCTGGTGCCTCATTCATACATGATTTTACCAGCTAGTTATCGGGCTAAATCCGGTCCATTATCAACACAAGAAGCTTTAAAATACTGTCAGTGACTGGCCAATGTTTATTGTTGAGACTTTTGTTGATCACTTTTACCTTGTCTTTCTTTTAGAGCTGATTGATGTAGTCTTTCGGAATCTGGCTAGTGAACTTGGTCAGGCATGGAAAAACTTAGCTACACGCCTCGGTTTCAGCAAAGCGCAAATCTACAGATTAGAGAGTGACAATCCACAACAAACAGAAGAGCAAATGTTCAGCATGCTGGTCGAGTGGAGACAACAAAGTCCTTTAACCCCCGACGCTCAGGTTAAAACACTGTCAAGCCACTTGCGTGAAGTTGGCAGAGAGCATCTAGCTGATGATTTGTTAGGTACTTCCATCTTATCTCCAAGAAGCATTGCCAGTAGCCGGATCATTTTTCTTTTACAAAATGTACTCGAAAACCATTTACAGTGAAAATTGTCGGTTTTAATTGCGCATTTTTATTTCAAAAGAAAACTCTATTTTATTCCCTCTTAAAAAACACACACCTTTGTTTCGGATTGCCCTAGCACCCTTAATGCAAACAATCGTTACTCCTGAATTGTTGTTGGGATGCATAATAGTGCCCAGTTTGTAAAATAAATAGTCCATACCTAACGTGGGCAGAATATTGTTTTGTTTATCTCCTTCAAAAGTTAACGATGTTTGCATTAAAATCAAAATATGGTATTAAAGCGAATGTACATCATTGGCTTTTGCTTTAATTTTCAGAAATGAACTATTTAAGGGGTTCAGTATAACAGATCAAATTATTGTTACACTTACATGTTTGACGTTTTGTGTTTGAAAATACTGGGAAACCAAGAAAACCCAATAGGTTTAAATAGTCTGGTTCCCTGACTCCACTGAAGATGAAATTAATCAATTTTAAGATGCCGGAGAATTGTACCTTAACCCTAAAGGGGCCGGGGGCGCCCTCAACATTTTCCGCGATAGCATCTAAAAAAAATGTTTCGTGACCAGAGCTGATATGACTTTTTAGCCTCGAGCTTTGCGCATCTTTTGATACCAAAAACATAAAAATCGGACCAAGGGTTGGCACGTAGCGAAAAATTTTCCGGCGCTACGCGCCGTGAAAACTGAATTTTCGCATATACGTCGTGTATACCGAGCAGAATTGCCATTCATACATATGAATAATTAATTAGCCATAATTCAAAAACCCTTTGACCTATAGTCATGAAATTTCTTGGGCATGTTTAGGAAGAGTTGCTCTATGCATGTGCTGAGTTTTAAAAATGTTCGTCACTCGATGGCCGAGATCTTAGGGGGGGGCGAAATCCGCCCCCCCCCCCGGCTGAGAGATGGTCAAAATAACCCGGCCCCTTTAGGGTTAAGGGAACCGGTCTAGCTGGCCTGCATTCATTCGTAAACATGCGACGAAAAGTAACCACAAGTTGGACTGAAAAAAAGGGGTAAATTTGGAACAGTGGTTGAAAGATAGTTAGGATTTTCCAACGGTGGTCGGCTAACCATCGTTGGAAATGTATACAAAAAATACCATTTTCTTGAAAACAACTTCACATCAGGTGCCATTATTTTACAGGGTGCTTTAGACTGTCATTTACCCTTATCCCGTAAGGCATTTCATAACCAAATTAGTATTTTTTTTTTTTTTGGTATTTGCAAATGTTGTTTTTTCCCTTTCAACTTGAAAATAGGCCGTTAAATTACCTTTAAATGAAACTCGGCGAGCATGACACTGTGAGCAAAAGGTACAGCTTTTGTGACACTTAATGCAATAGAGGTGAACAACTGCTTTCTGTTAGGGTTATTGTTTTTATGGGAAACATTATAAGGTGATTTCTAATATTATTGTACTTCACAGGAATTCACCAGGGCGACGGTGCGAAAAAACTACAAGGATTTGCTGAGACCATGTCATGTGATAAGCATCAGTACAAGAAAAAGTTTTACTGTGAAACATGTCAAGAACTGATTTGCAGGTTCTGCTCGTTACGTGACGATCATGAATTTCATCATTACGTTACTGTTGAAGAAGCTTCTGCAAAATTTAAACATGACTTGAACGATAAGTTGCAGTTACTCAACACAGACTTGGTCAAAATAGACCAAAATTTGATGTCTATAGCTCAAGCCGAACAGACATTCAGCTCCCGAGTTACTCAGGCAATGGGCGTCGTGCAAGACAGAGCTGCTTGGGCAATGAAAGAAGTCGAAGCAGAAGAGAAACGAGTTTTGGGTGAACTGAAACAACGAGAAAAGGATAACGGACAAACATTGGAAGAGAAAAGGAAAAGACTGCTTGAACTGCAGAAACAGAAACTGCATACGGTGGCTGTAGCCAAGGCTGCCAATCAGGAAGACTCAAGCAGCATTTTTTTGGTCCGCTACACTGACATACGCAAGCAGTTGCAAAAGCGTGGTTGCGAACGTCCTCCCAAAAGCGACCTCAAACTTGTATACCCAACGTTTCAACGGAGTCAAAACATTGGTGCCGTCGATCTTGGTAAGGTGGTGATGGAGGACACGTGGGAGCTGTGTCATGAATTTGGGAAACAAGGACAAGGTGTAGGGGAGTTTGAAACAGCCAGAGGAGTTGCTGCTGCTGCTGAACCTGACGAGATTGCTGTGACGGACTGGAAAAACAGGCGCTTCGTCATCTGTAACAATCAGGGGAGAATTAAAGGCTACATTCCCGGAGATTCAGGTAAGTTATCTGACTTGAACGCATTTCATTTAGACTCAAAGCCTGGTTTTACATTTACAATTATGAATATTCCTTAAAAAATGAAAAATAATTAGTAGAGAAAGCTAAAAATAGGGAACTCTTCGAACTCCTCCAATCAAACAAAAACACAGTCTCAAATGTCAAATTAAAGAGAACTACAAAAGCTTTTATTCGAGTGATGAAGTAATTTCACAATTTGTTCTAAACAAAACATACATTTGCCCCAAAAATCGTTTCCGTTTGGAAAATTTAGAATTATTACCGTGTGAGAAACAACGAAGAGGGAGTAATGTGAGTGATGTAATATGAGTGACGGTACCTCCCTTGCATCCATTGTACATACTGATACTGACATGATTCTCAAAGGGATTTGGCCACTAACTATCAGTTGTATAAAAGGTATACGTTACTTCAGTGTTTCAGAATACAGTTTTAAGTGACTTTACCAACAAAATTGCAGGAAAGTGTTCCATGTTTGTTTTTAGGTATCATGAGTTAAGACCGAAAAAACCCAAATTTTTTAAAGCGAATCAATGAATTAGATGATTTCTTTCCAATTTTGAGTATCCCTTATCCCAAGGTTTTGATATGGCTGGTTCAATCTGTGTAGATTCTATGCTGGCTATCGTCGAGATTTGTTTTGTAGTAGTAAAACCTGAGATTTCTTTTTTGAATCCTGTTTTTTTTTTACCTATTCAGGTAGACCACAATTTCAGTTTCTTAATTTTATTTTCAGATGACGTAACGGTTATGCCAGATGGATGGGTGGTTGCTAGCCAACGAGATGCCATGATCAAGGTGTACACAAGAGACATGACGCTAGCATATGAGTTCAAGACAGTAGCTGAGAGTGAGGTTGGCAAGACAGAGGTACGCCTCGTGAGTGTAACAGTCATGCAGAATGGAGACATCATTGCCGGCGATATCAAACGGAAGGTGTTGACGCAACATCAATCGGGAAAAAGGGGCAAACTCATACGCACTATACCGGTTTCGATACGACCTGACTTCTTGTCTGTACTGAGCAATGGTTGGATTGTGATCAGTGACTATGAAGAGGGACTAGCGGGCATAGTGGATGTGTCTGATGGCAAAGCTGCTGAAGTCGCCACCGTCCGACCAACCATCGACGGCGATCCAGTGAATCACTGCGCGGGTGTTTGCAGCAACAGCTCGGGTATCTACCTTGTGGTGAGCACAGGCTTCGTCAACAGCGGTCACGTTCACCACTATGATGATTTAGGTCAGTTTGTCAGCTGCGTGGCCCAGGGACTATACAATCCCACAGGAATCGCATTCACAGCCGATGGGCAGCAGCTGGCAGTGGCTGACCTCCATTCAGTTAAGATATATCACAAGGTGTAATTCAGCATGACGCTGACCGGCATGTCACTCCCTAGCTCCGAACAAACGGTTGAAAACGGTCTATACACATTGTTCTATAAGATAGCCCCATCTTTCCATAATTTTCTTGGAAGTATTTTCTTTAGTTTACGGAAGTGAGCAAGCAATAGTAGTTCAAATGCTTGACGAAAATGACAAAGTGAATACAATGAAGAAATATTCGGACAATGAGGTGGTAAGAAACCCAGAATAAAGCTCCACGCAAACCCCATATAGTGAGACAATAAACCCTATCCACATGTCAACACTAGGCAGAATTTGAATCTGTGTCGCATATGTGCAAGGTGAGGAAAGAACCACTGCACGAAGTTGACTCCCATTCGCCGGCATGTGTATCGACTTTGACTCTTTTTAATTACATTTTTATAGGTAATATTGATACACAGCCATATTTGTTCAGAAATCTTGATGGGTGACTCTAAGCGATAATTGCATGTCTTGTCAACCTTACATAGAGATACAATCTTGGTTTTGAAACGCATCCACACTTAAAACATGTATGTTAGTTTTTACCCCTCAGCCGAGAGGCTCAAGGGGTACTGTCAACGCGTACGCCTACGGCGTCTGTCCGTCCGTCCACCGAGAAACCCTTACCATGGACCACTTGTGGGGTACCTGTTCGAGGTACCCCGCAAATGAAATATTTAGCTGTCCGTCTGTCCGTCCGTTAGGCCAGAGTGTCCAGGCAGCTTAATTTCCGGATGATAACTTGAGTTAGAAATGATTATTGGGATTGTAACTTCGGTAGCGGGTTGCCCTCATTAGTACGCAAGTTGGGATTGGTTTTCAGGTCAAAAGGTCAAAGGTCAAGGTCACTGTGGGGGAGTTAACATTAAATGGTTTGTGGATGATGACTTATGTTGGAAATGAGATTTTGGTGTCTAACTTCGGTAGGGGTTGCCCATTGGTACAGGCATGTTGGGATTGGTTCTGGGGTCAAAGTTCAACGGTCAAGGTCACGGATGATTACTTGACTCTGGCTGAGGGGTTTCAACAGCAAGTTCAGCAACGCTGTAATTTCTGTATATACTGTCTGAAGAGAACGCAAATGTCGTACTAGCTTCTGATGACAACAGTGGAATCTTTACATTGCTTTTCCGGTTAATCGATCTAATATGGACCCGTTGCATTACTTCCATGTTGGAGGTACAGTGCTTTATTCTACAAGAAACATGGTAAACACCTTTTATGAATTTATTACACCTTTTATGAATTCATTTTTTGTGTATACAAATGGTTTGCATATAGATTACAGTGTGTAAACGTTGTACAATTGCATGTACACAACATTCATTGGTATTGCATATTTTCGTTGTTTGTTTTTGTGTGTTATGGGACCTGTTTTGGTTGCATTGTGAACTGTTGTGTTTTAAATGATCTTATAGCATTTTTTTCATTGGATGTTCCGTATTCGTGTGGACAGGTTCTTATAATAAATACAAGTTTTGTTTCTTCCCAAGACTAATATTTGATTATCCGAAAGAAAACTGTTTAGTTTGAATAGTAATCGGTAAATCACAGTTTATGATCAACGAAGTAAACTAAAGCAGTACATAACGTTTCCATTGGTAATTTGCGATTAAACGTTACGAATGGTATTTTGCGTTCCCCCTTTGATTACCGAAAAAGTAACCTCGTAAATTGCAGAGCCCTTTTTTACCTTTGTTTTGATCGTTTGTTGCTTTCATTTTTCCGCATAACTTTCAGATTTTACTTCTCAAAAGTATGTTCAGGTTGAAACTGAATTAATTTGGTAGATATATTTGATAAAACACTTTTCATGTTAAATTTGTACTTGAACACACATAATACTTTTTATTCGTCCTAACACACGCAATAGCCGCATAACCTGAAGACTAAAACATGTCGTAAACACATCATCCAAATGGCGTAGTTCCGTTGTTTGGTGTATAAATTAATGGTATCAATTAAATTGTTGCTTGTATCTAGCCAGCCTAAAAAAGAGATTTGACGACATTGATTAAGAATTCACTCGTTTTAACGTTTGACTTGACTTGTTCATGGTAACAAACTTTCGTTGTAATCAACTGCAGTTGACATGGAATTGTAATACAAAGTGCGGTAATCTGGCAGTTAACTTGGATTTTAGAACAATGACGGTTGCTTATTACTTTTGTTCATAGCATGACAAAATAAGAGATTAAAAGAAATGAACCATAATTTTGATAATGTTTGGCTTTGGAAGTGTGTCAATTGTTTTGCTTATGGTCGTAATGTTATAAAGTGATATGTCGTGATTTACATGAAGATTTGATTTTTTATAAGGGGGTGGAGTAGGGGTGGGTTGAGTAGTTGATGTATGTGGCGAAATTTGCGGTAATCGCTTCAAACCTCACATACATGATGAACTTAATGCAGAAAAGACCTGTGCGCGAAAAAAGAAATGATGACGTCATCAGACCGGTAGTTATAAAGAAAAGACCTTTAAACCTTAAACAATTGCTAAAAAAATCAACCGTGAGAGATTTAATCAAGATGTGGCTATATATAGCAGAGTAAATATGGCTCTGGAGGTTTCTGGCGATGACGTCACAATGACGTCATCAAGTGTCATATTACAAGCAAATAAATATTTTCATATTTATTCTTTGAAAATCAATATAAAATCAACTGCTCCAATTTAATTTTGTTTTTATGGCAATCGATAAAATATTGCAGGGTTTTCAATTTTGGTTTTAAGTGCAAAATCACGTGACCCTTCCTTCCGGTCGAAACTGGAAGTGCCTTATTAATTGAAATTGGCAGAAGATGCGAACTTGTTTTCAACGAAACGAGTGTCTGCCTATGCAGTACTGTACAAACGTTTCACAGGTGACGTCATCAAATGTTAGAGCGCCCCCTGGCGGCATGTTGAAAAGTCAAACATGGATTTAAACATGCATATTTTTAGTTGATGTGTGTGGCAAAGTTTGCGGTAATCCATGGCCCAACACCGTGTGGTTGTTCCTACAACCTCTAGTGTATTTTTTGTTGTGTTTTTTTTGTAAGATAAGGTTAACACCTGTATCCCTAATCAGGCCGGGTTATTTTGACCATCTCTCAGCCGGGGGAGGGGGGGGGGTCCTCCCCCGAGATCTCGGCCATCTCGAGCCATCTCTGAAACTCGGTACATGCATAGGAAAATTCATAATGAACGTACCCAAGAACTTTCATGACTTTAGGTCAAAGGGTTTTGGGATTATGGCTAATTAATTATTCATATGTTTAAATGGTAATTTCTGCTCTGTGCACGTAACGTATATGGGAAAATGTTTCGCCACGCGGCAACCCCTGGTCCAATTTTAATGTTTTGGGTATTAAACGATGCGCAAGGCTCAAGGCTAAAAAGTCATATAAAACAGCTCTGGTCCCGAGAAAAAAATAAGGCTATCGCAGAAAAAGTTGAGGGGGTGGATTCTGCCCCGGCACTTTTTGGGGTATGGCATCCACATTTGAACAATATTAATACTATTTACACATGTGATTATTTAAAAACCACATATTCTCATTGTTATCGATCCCTCCAAGGCGGTTGTTGTAGGCCAGCATTATCTTCCCAATAATATTTGAAACGACTGCCATTTTCCATTCTAGTGCCTCTTTTCAACAGCGTTTAACCCCACCTCAAGTACTTTTGAAGAGTGCCCTTTTTGACAAGTGCATTTTTTTTATAGACAAGTGCCCTTTAAAAAAAAATTAAAAAGCGTCTTTTTGTCAACACAGGCCTTTTGCGACTGCCCTTTTTATATTTGGGCCAAGTGACGGCAGTCTTGCCGTCCTGAGTAGCGCCAGCTGTTTGATTTGACGGGGGCCACGTGTCTGGAGAAAAAAAAAGGTGAAAATTGCAGCACGGATGTGCGAGTGCCTTTTGACGAGGTGTTTTCCCCTCCCCCATAAAAAAATTACCTTGCTGCGCCTACGACATGCACACCCTGGTTGGAAATGTAGTGGGGTGTGGTTCATTCGCTGGCCCCAGCCAACTGTTGTTCCCCATCACCGTATCATAGCAGACTACTTCTGCTTCAGCCCGGCCGTCTCCGCAATTGCCCAATACCAGGACCATACGGTTAATTCAGCTATGAATTATCGGCTGACTTCGTTCTGCCAGTGAGTGTATTTGAAGTATAGTTTGGGAGATGTATTACACGCCGACCTAATCAACTTAAACGTTGCCAAGGAAATGTCTCAGATTGAAGCAATCCGCACAGAGTTGTTATGAAGTGAGAGATTAAATAAACCATTGTGGTGAACGCTAAACAAATTAGAATCAGTCGTTGTGGCCACATCATCATTTGTTTCTTGGGAGTCAATATGTATCTCTCAGTCAACAAAATGTCAGCGATTTTAGCAGTAAACAATTATTGGTAAGGCCAAAAACAATAATAAGTCGGCCTCTGGTCAGCGCGCGCGTCGATTTTAATCATGCGCGTCGATCTTTTTTCCCCAAAATGCTCTATTTCCTGACCTTCTCAATTTTGTTTACCAAAGAGCAACAAGGAATGGAAAAATTGCACCAAGGCAAATGATCGAAAGCACCAAGGCAAATTATGGAGGACACCAATGTACATGAGGACACACAAAAAAAGCAAAATAGTACCCACCTTGTCTGTGCAATCCAAGCTTGAAGAAAAAGCAAAAAAAAAAAAAAAAGCCGGGTGGCCGCGTCAATTCCGGAACTTTGGTCTGACCAGAGACCGAATATTTTTTTGGGGGCCTAATAGACTTCTTTCAGGATCACCGTCACAGTAGTCAACATCTGGGAAAAGATATGAATTGAAAAAAAAAAGAATATCAGGGGAGGATACAGTAATCGGAACTGCTAACTGTGATTCAAAGGAAAATATGGATATTTGATGAACACGTATCCTCACTAAACAATAAGATATGGGCCTACTATAGTCGCAGTACAATTGTGCTAAACAACAATGTAACCTCGAAATATGTTGACACACCTTTGATATATTATATGTTATTCGTGAAAGATTAACTTACACGATTTGCATAAAAAATATTAGTACCCATCTAGAAAGCATAACATTTTATATAGACTTTCTGTAATACATGTTTGGGAGTCTTCGTAATATTTAACAATTTTTATACGGCAAAGGCAACCATTGGACGCCATTTGATTGGATTGAAATATGACTGATCATATGTCATGGGGATAGGACCAACAGATATTTTTTTTTTATTTTTATGATTTTTTAATCCTCTATACATTGAGAGCGTAATCAGCTTCTAGCATACGCTCAGTTTTTCTGAATTGTTTTATTTCACTGGCACGAAAATGCTATACGCATTATACGCAGGTTGTATACGGAATAAAGTTCCTGTGTCAGCGTCTATTTTTTTTTCTCGGTAACCGTCATTTCAATCCATGGTTACGTTCACTCACTCCTTTATGTTTTGTACCTAGCAGCAGTTATGAATTGAGTGCGTATACTACTCTGGTAAAATCAGGCAATTTTATCCTGTCTTTTGTTCTGAAATGTTAAACTTGTTTTTCTGCAACATAACATGTTATCAAATGTATATAAGGATGTACATCTTCAACCCCCCCCCCCCCCTCTACATTCTGCCCACCCGAACCCCACCCCACACTTTCAACCATATCGACGATCAAAAGATGAAATCTGAATCCGGGTCACTCTTTTTATAAATAATCAATTTTGTACCCCTGCACCCAAATCCTGGATATGCCATTGCGTACGGATTACCGAACTGTTTATGGGAAACACACGTGTAGGCGCATGTGTAACCTTGTCGTCATTAGAGACACACTCTTGGAAAAAAAATGGTCCGGTTAACATTGTTAACTTATTTCTTATGATGGGACTGCGGTTTGGCCGAAGTCAATTGAGCGTGATCGGCTGACTGATAAGGTTTACGTACAAAACCCCGAGCCAGCGTGGTTTTTGTATAGAAAGCTGCTGGACCACTTTGCGAGAGTGTGTCCGTAATGGTCACTGGTGCGTGCTATACCAACAATAGCACGTTTCTCAATGGCAAAGAATTACGGTGGCCCACAACTGTCACGGCAAAAGCAAAAGCGCCACGGCAAGCGCAAAAGCGCCGCAGCAAGCGCAACAGCGCCGCGGCAAGCGCAACAGCGCCACGGCAAGCGCAAAAGCGCCACGGCAAAAGAAAAAGCGCCACGGCAAAACAAAAAGCGCCGCGGCAAAAGAAAAAGCGTCACGGCAAAACAAAAAGCGCCACGGCAAAAGAAAAAGCGCCACGGCAAAAGAAAAAGCGCCACGGCAAAAGAAAAAGCGCCACGGCAAAAGAAAAAGCGCCACGGCAAAAGAAAAAGCGCCGCGGCAAGCGCAAAAGCGCCACGGCAAGCGCAAAAGCGCCACGGCAAGCGCAAAAGCGCCACGGCGAAGGCAAAAGCGCCACGGCGAAGGCAAAAGTGCCACGGGTTTATTGGGAAGGGGCGTAATCATACATGCCGCTACTACATCAAAAAATAAAATGGGAAGGAGAATGGCCGCCACCAGGAATTCTTATTAAGCACAGAATTTAATTCTTTGAGAAGTGATTTTATGGCTGAGAAAATAGCAAGGCCAAGGAAAACCGGTCAGGAAATAAATCGTCGATATTAATTTGTTGTAGGATAATTATTATTCCAAGAGAGTTGCTGCCGTGAATCAGAGTTTATCAAGGAGTGGGACTCGCTATCGGCACCATCAGGGCCGTTCCTCATTTCTTTACATTTCTTGGGATGCAAACAATTACGAGGACGGGAGGCTCTGTGAGCTGATGCATTTTTTTGAAGAGTTTTTTTCCTTCCGACTAGCATGCAGAGAAGAGTTCCGTTAATTTGAGACTTAGTTCACCCATGGGCGTCGCGAGGGGGGCAAGGGGGCGCTCCCCCCCCCCGGAATAGCACACAAAAAAGGAAGGGGAAAAAACTGAGAGAAAAAAAGAAAAGAAAAAGAGGCGCGAAGTCATAGTGGTGTAAATTGAATGAGTTGGGGGGGGGGGGGGCAAAATGTCCCTGCCCCCGTCTAAAACTGAGAAATCGAGAATTTGTTAAGAAATACAAGAATTTTTTGGGAAAAATATGTTTTGCCCCCTTTAGAAAAAATTCTGGCGACGCCCATGAGTTCACCGGTGTGTATACCAGTGTAGGCACGGTCTGCTCGCTACCGACGTGCACACGCTTCTGTCCACGAAGAAAATTGGATACGTCCCAGCGTGTTTCTGTCGGCCCGTGTTTCTGTCAAGTCAATATGACATTGGCTTGGACAATGTGTTTCGGTTCTCCATGCCTGGTGTTGCAGACTCCCATAGACTTCGGTAATAATTACGCGCACTTCAAATTAAAGCTTCATCATTTTTCATTTTCTGTTATTTTCTGTGTGGGAATCGCATGACTTTTTGGCGAGAATCTTTCCAAAGATTATCACCCCTAAACACATCATCTAGCCCATTGCCATTTTGAAAAATGATGCCTGCGATCAATTACAAAAGAAAGTACTTATATGACCCAATTTAATCCTGATTTCACAAAAATACGAGCTCGCAGTCCTGTCCACGGTTTCTGATAATATACAAAAAAAATCAACTTCTTTGGCCCACAAAATGCTCTAAATAACAAAAACAAAATAAAAGGCATACAGATCATGATTTGGCCCGTGTGGGAAATTCTGGGCCTATTTTTACTGCAGGGTTTGTACCCGACAATTTGCAATTTTCCCCCAAACGACTTTCATGGACCTTCCTCTTCCATGGCACGGGCATTCATGTGCCTGTAGTGAGGGGGCTCTATTGTTCCACTCTGCAGATGAAATCCTTCCAAAGGCGTTGGTAATTTACGGTCCCATTGTGTGCGAAACCGCATATTGGATCATTTGCATGTGCAAGACTTACACGTAAATGAGGAATAGTCCGGTGCCTGCCTGTGCGTTACATTTGGGTTTGTTTTTGTATGCGGTGTCTGGGGTAATAACCAGAATCAATTCGTCGCAGCGAAAGCATGGCGTAAGTTACGAAAACACGATTTTATTTTAATCAAACTGTTACATGCAGTATCACATTTCCTATTAATATTAACAAATTGGAAAGGAAATGAACATTTTTCGGGAAGGCGTGGACGAATGATCGCGAAAATACGTACTGCACGTTGTGAATAACAACACCACGTACACGATGTAAATCCATTACTAACCAATAATTGCAATATCGAATCAGGATACAGGAAGAAAGTTTCCTATCCAGGGCTTAATTTTGGGAAACGAAGTTGGAAATAAAGTAAGCACTGGGACGAGGTTGCATGGCAGGGGTTTTGATCTGCGCCGACGAAGGTGGATCGTGGGTTTCTTCGGGGATATTACATGTGTTAACACTTGCAAACAATAGACCCCAGGATTGAGGAGTTCCTGCTCAGTAACCGGCCCAGCTCCTAGCTAGCCCGGTAGCTGGGTACTCTATGCAGATTCGCTGATTAATTATGCAAGGCAACCGAATCTTGGCCTCTAGATGTTGACCAATCAGCGGGTGCTTTGTGTATCGGGTTTTCGGTCATATTCACCGTTGTCGCTCCATAGACATGACACAGCAACAGAGGCTGTGGTCCAACGCCCTGTATGTAATTATGTTACGCAATACGCGCCCGGCTGTTGTTGTATTTATACAAAACACTGCATTCGAATTGACCAATCAAACATTCAGTCCTGTTTTGGGAATGAAATGACTTCACGATTTAGTAAAGTCGACTTCGATTGGCTGAGGCGCGAGATCGCATAAATCTGCATGCTTTGAAATGCAGACGTTAGACTGAAACCTGGGCTCCGTGGATAAGGCGATATTCAGCCCAGTAGCTGGGCCGCGCCGGTACGAAAGGAATTTGTTATTACCAGGAGGAGGGGGGCTTTTCATAACAGTGCTGAATGTCCGGTCCGCGGGCCCTTGATACGAGCCTGAGAACGCAGGATTTCGAATACGCCCTTCGAGAATGAAAACTTACTTCAACAACATGCCCAACAATTCAATTCATTCTCATCATGTAAAACGTGAAGCTTGTCTCCTCGTTCTGCACATTCACATTAAAAACTTCACTTTAAAACCACAAACGGGTTTTTTTGGTCAGTGATAATTACCTCGTAGTTGAACAACGTTTTTAACCAATATCCATAACCAGTTGTTGCACAGACCTATTACCAAACAACTGTTGGTTCGGAGTTTCGCCTAAGTTGATATGCGACTCTACGTGGGTATAAGGTTGAATAAACGTTGGCCAACAAGATTTGCAGTGTGCGTGCTTGAAAGTCCTGCCATCTGCAATGTCAAATAAGATCCCTGGATTTTTAAGGGCAAGTTTTGTTTTCTCTTTCTTATTTTAGCTAGAAATTTCTCGATTCGGGACCGCCTTCAGACCATGTAATTGTGTCAGGGCTGTTTCTGCAGCCACCGAGTGATATAGGAATTCTGGATATTGCAAGAACAGGATAACGTCTTTGATATGTTTGAAGGGTATTTATTTTCCTTCGCAATTTATGGCCTAAGTGAAAGTTTACTTTTTTAATCCATGATGAGTACGTTGAGAATAAAACATGTTTTTTTTGCCATCGTGGTCTGAGTTTAAAAACAAACTTTCCCAAATGACCATGCGTTCCGGTCAAAAATTACGAGTCACAAACCCAATCCCACTATGAAAGTCATGCCATCTGCAATGTCAATTAAGATCCCTGTTTTTTAAGGGCAAGTTTTGTTTTCACCTCTTCATGTAAGTTTGGACTTTCCGGATTCGGGACACCAGAAACCAGTGTAATTGTGTTGGAGTTATATATTTGCATCTTTACATCACGCCACCGATCGGTATGGAAAACTCAACTTGAACTAAGACACCTGAGGATATTAAAAGACACTTTTTTTTCAGGCGCGAAACAGGGGGGGGGGGGGCTGCTTTGACACACACCAAAATATGACAATGATATTAATAATAATTACCTATTATGTATGTCCGCCTGTCCGCAACACTCGGATACAGAGACGTAGCAAACGGGGGTAAGGGGGGTATTTGCACATTGTACGACAGTCTGCTTGATCATCTGATTTGAACAGCGCCCCCATAGGAAGATGGTACCCCCCCCCAACTCTTTGATTTTACGGAGGCTAAGTGTCCGTAGAAAGAAAAAAAACCTTTCTACATTTCAGCACTGATTTGCTGATTAGAAAAGAGATTGACGGGCTAGACCCCTCAAACCCCAGTCTTTTCACAAATTCATGGATCCGCCCCTGTTTTTTTCTGCCTGGACATTTATATTTCATTTTTGAATAATTACAGAAACGGGTGTCACCATATGGTTTGGTTTAAAAAAAACAAACTTGCCCAAGTGACCATGCGATCCGGGCGGGAAAGCTATAATTGCAATGGTGAGGTGTGGTGGACATCATCTGACACTAATTGGCAACAACAATCCCACTCGATCATCATTTGGCCTACTGCTTCTACCCTGAATGATTGTTTCCAATTGTATGAACAACAGATTACCGAAAGTTGTGGTAGGGGCATTAGTATACGCGTTATAGTTCTTGACGTTCTTTATCTACTCCCCGATATTACGTGGCGAGTTTCGAAAACCTGTTGGCGTGTTCATTCTTTACGAGACCGGTACCAACTCCTATACCCAGCACAATTCGGGCAGTGGGCTACGACGGTGGCCCTATACTTAACAAACCCCTTCAGGGTTAAGGACCAACAAATACACTGCCATACCTCTGTGATAAATATCCATTTAAACTTTTCAAGATCAGGGGAAAAACTATCCAAGTGATTTGAGACACCCATCAAATTACGAACTGTATTTTCGCAACATGTTTGCGTTTCAGTTCGTTAAAAATCAAAATTATTATATCACGCGTCAGTGTACGAAGTGCGCGCGCACACCCCCGTGTCACTTCGAGAAACTGAATTTATTGATAACGCGGTTTTCACGAACCGAAAGCACACGGCGCGTGCGTGGTTGCTCGTGAGCACGGTGTCGAATTACATGGTTTCTGGTGTTCTCGACATTTCCAGCTTCCACGACGAAAGGGAAAACAAAACTTGCCATTACAAATTAACAAAAATTAACTTGCTCTTAAAAAAATTATATTGATATTGCAGGTGGCGTGACTGTCACGCATGCATATAACAAAGACAAGATAATAAAATGATTGATGGCAAAGATTGACGGGTGCAGCTTTTTTTGAGCGATCCTGTAATTTCCGTGACTTTTCGGACCCTCGATTTTAACTATCTGTGCATATAGAAGACCGGACTGGTTAGGAATACTAGTAGTTTACATCTAGACGTCACGCGTGGTGGTTTGCAAACTACGCAGTTCTGTTATTAGAAGGAGCGTGGACAAGCAGTCAACGACAAGAGCCTTCTTGAGGACGAGTGTTCATTCTCGAACAACATCTCTTCTGTTTAATGTAGGTTTCGCCTAATGATTCATTTGGAAGCTATATATATTTTTTTCAAACACGAACAAACACAGACAAACGACAAGTAGTTCGTGTATTAACAAGTGTCGGGATAATCATTTTGAATTATCTTTATTCAGAATGTGTTTTGAAATAGGCATCTTTATCTAAATTGCTTTGAGCCAAAAACAAAGGTAGTTTTTGGAGACATTCCCACCGTCTCAACGCTATTGCCTGAGGGGAATTCGAGACGTTTCGCACACAGCTAATGTTGTGATGATAATATTTCAGCCTTAATTTGAGGTCTAAATTCATTTGTCTTTTTTTTCTTCTTCAGGCTTTTCAAGAACAAATCTTCTTCCGGTATTTACAAGATTTCATCTTGAATAAGGTAAGTGACTTGTACAACCAAAAGATTAAGCATGAGTCCATTAATTGAACAACATTTAATTTGTCCTCCACAAAACATCAGTTGTTCATTTTCTCTAAATGTTTTCATATCTCCTAGAAGTTACTGAAGTTACTGAAACTTTGGCGCTTAATGCCTCCATACCTTCTCCCCCAAAAAACCTAAGAGCTTTTTCTGTTCGATGAATATTTTTGAAAAGTTTTAATCTTGTTGTGCAGTCCTGTGAAAGTTCAATTTAATGGACGAACAGAGGTTTTTAGAACAATAGTTGGATGGCAAGTCTTAACAGTTATAAGCATATACAGGGCGTTTCAAAAAAAAAAAGGAAACCCAACGTCAAAAGAATGAGTATGGACAGACGATATGTTTACCGGCTATAAAACTGGTATCATCTGAAAGCGTAGTCTCCATTCTTTTCAATGATACCGCGTTTAGGTTTTCTAAGTCATGCATCACTGAGCATCATTGTCTTGAAAACTGGATGCAAAAAATGCAGTTGGTTCACTTCCATGAAAAAAAAAAAACCACTGGGCACGGTGTGCCTATTTTTACGGAAATGTCTGTGAAATTGCTTGAATGTAATAATCCTAGGGAAAATGGCATATTGTTTTCAACGTAGCTTGATCAAAACGAGAAATTCATGACAAACAATAAGATCCAATTTTGAAACCAACCCGACTTTTTTGGGGTTTCTTTTTATGCACTCGTGTCTTCTTCTTAAATACTTATTATGCACATTACCACACCATTGTGTTTGACATGAAAGTGAACCAACTGCAAGTTTGCATCAAATTCTCAGGACAGTGGCGCTCAGTGATGCATGACCCTGGAAATGTTAACAAGGTATCATTGAAAAGCATAGAGATTACGCTTTCAGATGATACCAGTTTTACAGCCAATGAACATTTAGTCTGTCCATACTGGTTCTTCAAAGTTGGGTTTCCTTTTTATTGAAACACCCTGTAGTTATAAGACTTTTAAACATCACCTTTCAAACATAAAACTGTTAAATTTCGAAGCAAATTAACTGATGACAACATCATGACGTAATTTCAAATATTGCATACCTTAACATTATCCAACTACCCACCAAGTTTAAAGACGAATGGTCATTCGCTTATAGACGTTTAAAAATGTCGTTTTAACGTCACAGTGACGTCACACAATGATTAAACCGCGCAATGACATCACCATAACTTCATTTCAATTATCTATTACAATCACTGTCTGCAAATGCAAGGTATCAACCCAATCGGATGACACCCCACTTATGATGACGTAATAATGATGTCACTAAGGACCAACCTCGACTTGGTCTTTGTTTAGTTTAAAGTTAATTAAACTTGTTGTATTTGATGTCAATTTTTATGTCAAACTTTGGATTGTGCATACGAGTAATAGTACATATATCTACCAACACAGCAACTTTCATGACATTCAAACATTCCCTTGTGTGCGTTTTATAACATCACATTTCTTATGACGTCATGATGACGTCATCTTATTTTTCACTTTTCGAAAAGGTAACTGTTCTTTCATCAAAACGAAAACAAATCACATAGGGATGTGTGTGAATAACTTTTAACAAGAAGAAAAAATGAAACATTGAAAAAAAAAGTCGATAGCTTTTTCCATTTCAGTATTTGGTTACATTAACTATCTCTAGCCCTTATATCAGTAAAGTATTACATTATAAATTTTACAGACCAAAGGTGTTTTTTTTAAATGAACCTCAGATGGAAATAACAAGCATGTCAATTAAAACATCTGGTTAATCTGGTTAGCATGGTCAAAGGTGACAATATGCACCGACGTTTTGCTAATTTGAATGCGTCAATCTTTAAAAACTGTCAAAAAGGTAATGTAAGAAAGCTTAAGATTACGTCTTCAATGTACCAAAACGATATAGATTGTCCCTAAAGGAAAACGATCATAAGGATGAACATCTTGGGTACAATCTAAATTGTACACCTTCTTTCTACACCTTCTTCCGGTGTTACCGGAAGAAGTGCAATTATTAACGTCATAATTTCCAGTTTAAATGTAACAGTTTTTGATAAATCATTCAATCGTTCTGTACAGTCTAAGACACAAATAACAACCATCTGGCAAACAGCTGTGTCGTTGTTCAATTACAACAACAATCTTAACCAAAATATCTTCTTTTACAACCCAAAAATATCATACTTAATAATTTTTCAAACTAAAGATGCTTTTGGTGGCCAAATAGGCCTGAATATGTTGAACTATTGGCAAGATTTGGTTAAAACTTGTTAATTCGGTTGGCACTCAGACCGGGATGTGGTACTGATGAGAGTTTCAGTGACGTCATGATGGCGTCATCACAAGTCAAGTGACGTCACATCAAAAGGGCATTTTTTTCGAAGGCCTGTATCTATATAACTACAGGTCGGATTTGGTTGTAAGCTGGTTGGTTCTTAGACCGGGATGTTTTACAGATGACCATTTCAGTGACGTCATGATGACGTACGTCAGGTGACGTCACACTAAAGGGGCAATTCAAAATATCTACATCTACATATCGTCATCGTTTTCACGAAGAGGCAAATTTAGCATTCACTGTCTGAACAAACATTCGAGATAATCGCGTTTAAAGTTGGTCCTTTTTTTCATTTAACATTTGAAACTTAATGATGCAAACAATAGGCAATATTTAGGTATCAGAGAAAAGAAGAGATTTTAATCTTTTTAAATGTACAAAACTTTAAGAAAAATAGGTTATTAGTTCTGCAGAATTAATCAATTAAGAAAAGTGGTCGTTCGTGAAAACTAAAAAAAAAAAAAACAATTAGCAAATTCGCCCCTTCGTGAAAACGCTAAAGTCAGTACGCGCAGATTTCGCCCTTCTGCGGCCTGAGTAAATGCATTTTTGTGTACAGTACGCGCAGATTTTGCCCCACTGCGCGTGCGCATTAAAATTCGCCCCTTCGTGAAAACGTTTCATTGCACGCGCCTGAAATTCGCCCCTTCCAAATAACGCGCCATTGTATTTCAATGTATGTATTTACTGAAAGTTTGTTAATACCATAGAGTGCGGAAATTCGCCCCTTCGTGAAAACGTAAAACGGCACTTGTGGCAAATGCACCCATTCGTTAATTAGGTTAATTGGGATTCTAATTAATTTTTTTCAAAGTATAGCCTCACCAGGTTGTAGATATTGATATATTTATTCATTTTCACAAAAAAAAATAAAAATAAAAAAACAGACGATTTTCATGAAATTCGCCCCTTTGTGAAACGGTGACGATATCATTGCGTCATGCTGACTAATCATTATGTCGTTTACGTCACGGACATAACAATGACATTTTAAGGGATGTTATAGAGTCATTTTAAACTGCCAAAACAGCTAGCTTGTGTGCATGTCCACGAACACATTTTGTTTGGTGGTTGTGGGGTAGGTTTTCTGCAGATGTGGTTTCATTGGGTGAAAAAAAGCTCCCAAACAGGTGTGAACATTTCCATCAAAAGATGACAAAGTGGAAGTATATGTGTATGCATCAACAAACATATGTACGTTTTCTTTCCCATATTTCTGTTTCTAGTAATTGCTGTCGAACTCTGAGTATCATACCATTTGCGCCCAGTTAACCAATCACGTCAACTAGTGAAACAAGAATGGGTAGCGGAAGCTCAGTAGCTGGACTAAACACATGGAGCCCAAATGCCGACGAATGTGACTGTAGGTGTGTACAATGTGGCGTGACACTCATCTGTGAGCTGGTGGCCAGCACGGGGCAAGGCACTTACGCATTTATGAAGCAGGCTTTGGGAACAGAAACCGTCACTTCGAATTGGAGCGTGGGGGCAAGTACTGGGATGGGGGGCTCACGTTCAGTCGTAAAAGGTGAGTGGCTCATCACTTACCTCCGTAAAGGCGGCTACAAGCATATGTGCACCGATTGTTTCAGGAAAGCCTTTCCACAAGATTTCAAGGGTATTCTCCTGTCATCTGTTGGTAAAGCCAAGGTGATCAATTCGCAGTACCAATGGCTTCAGATGAGTTACGGAAAGCAATAATTCCTGAATTCATATTATCTGTCAATTTATATCTATCGTGTACACCCTTCTGTGATTCCCGGCGACTAAAGTTGATTTACATTTTGAGGTAAAACGTTGTAACGTAAATTAAACGATTGTCGTAATCAAGTGTGTTCACATATACTATTATGGATAATACATGCAACGACAACAAACACTCGGAAAAAAAGACCCTCTCAGGAGACCATTTATATCCACGAGTTTATTATTATTTCAGATTTAAAATTAGCATACGATATTAAAGCGGTTTTTTTCCCTCATGTGTTAAGCAGTGAGTTTCCGTTGTGGTAGGCATTAGTTAAGATCAGGCGCGGTTCTTGGGGGGGGGGGGGGGGCTGGGGCTTTAGCCCCCCCCCCCCAAAAAAAAAATGTCTAGTCTCTCCCCCAACAAAAAACATTCCATAAAACATGGCAGTGGCAAATGCTAAAAGGTTACGTCAAATGCGAACGGTTGCCTCAAAATACATAGTCGTGAGAAGGTGGCCTTTGTACACTATTAGTTAATATAGTGTGCATGATTGAAGGATTTTATTTTATTTGAAAATATGGTACGACCCCCTCCCCACACACACACACGCACACATGCAGGAACACCCAACGTGTGTTCACCGTCGATCGTGGACCTCCTATTGCCCCTCTTTTGTTTGTACTCCAACTTTTTAGCAAGACTCCCATATGTTTTGAACACGACCCCAATCGCGGACGTATGCTGGGAATCGTGGACGATATTGTTCTCTTTTGTTCCCTGGTATTTTTCGTGCACGGTTTGAAAAGATGAACATGTACACGCCCAACTATTGATTTTCGTAGGTCTAAGTGTCCGGGAAAAAAAACGGTCTACATTTCATCACGCCTCCCCGCAAACACAATCTGGATCTACCCCTGCTAGCCCCCTAAAATATAGGCCCTAAAACTGCGCCTGGTTAAGACAAGTCTTCGCCTTGCCCGCTACGCGGGAGGCCAAGAAAGCGGCTTTGCCGCCTTTCGTCCGCTTCCAGGTCGAGAGGTGGCTTCTCCGCCTGTCACAATCTTCGCGGTCGAGCGCCCGCTTTGTTAAACGAAGATCCAGTGATTCAAAGGTTAATCTGAGGAACATAATTGTGAATTTTAAGGAAGAACGAAACTCTAGGTATTATCATTTGATGAATGAAATTAAAGGTTAACGGGTTAGTTGGTGATTTGAAGCTGCGAATTGACTAAGGTTAATAAACATAATTATGGTAGTACAATCCTCAGTGGAGTGTTCGAGTTAAGATCACTAAATGTTTGAAAAGTAATACAGAAATCGAAAATGGGAAGAATAATTTGAGAATTGAAGGTTTTAGAATATAAACATTTGAAGGATGTATACAATTGATGTTTTAATGGGTTTGTAGTGATCAACATGGTACCATTCAGTAAGTGAGACACTTTCGCAATTCATTCTTGATATCGTAGGCTATTTTATAGAGTAGGGCCTGCATTTTCTGGGCACATTGATTATTGAATTTTAGAGTCCCAAATAGTTTGTGTACAGTTCAATGTACAATCCACTTTCGATTTTTCATATCCATTTGCATAATTGCGAAATTAAAAATTTGTTGAAGAATACTTGAAATTTTTGAAAATTGTCCTGTAAATTCCACTCGGTTACTTGAGTGTCATTTTTGCAACATGATTTGGGAATTGTCAGTTCTGGTGGTAAATAAGTGAATTCTACCTGAATATATTTTGAGAACCCAATATCAAGTGTTTTATTTGTCTTTGATCCCATGCACGTGGTATGTTCAGTTCACATGACAAATGTACGTTATTAACCTCCAAGTAGTGGAATGACATATACTAGTCAGTAATTTGGGGGAAAGTGTCGAAATACTATAGGAAAACTAAAACAAAAAAAATTGGATGTGTTGGTTAAACGCCAATGAGAAGTGAAAATCACGTGAAATTTGTATTGAAACTCTTGTATATCCAATTTGATTGCAATCATGCACAACGCATTATATAAATAAATGCTTTACTGTCCAAATGTAATCGTAAATTACCAAAAAGGTTATCCGGATGGTCCATCTTTTCTAGAAGCATGAAAATAGGAGAAAGGAAATGCTACTGTTGAATTTCAGGAAAAAGAGTCGCTCAAAAAAGTATTATCAGATTGCTTAAGGAAGTAGGTAGGAATATTAACTAGTACATTTAAATTTAATCAGCATAAAGCCCTAAATGCTCACCTGACGATCATTATTTGATAAGTCATAACCTATATAGATTTTTGCGCAACTTTATATGGTAATCGGAATAATGGTTTACAAGAATAACTGCTACTGATGTGTACGCAGGTAGCTGAGTTCCACATTTCATGATAACTTTATCTAGATTCTACTCAATTCAAAGACTAAAGAAAACAATTTTGTGTTATCACTCGGCCATTTGTTACTCGAAGAAAACAAGAGTAAGTCATGCATACGAACTGTTATATTTTGTTCAGTATAGATATGTTTAAACAATCTTGTTTTCGATTCTTGTTTTCAATTATATTGCGGTTAGTAATCGTTGTCAGCGGGAATGGTGTCAAGTCGATCACAAGTCCCTGTAAGTCCAACACAAGTCCTCTGGCCCCAATTCAAATCACAAGCTATTCAAATGAGCTTTGACAAAGGCATTCCTTTGTTATTGTTCATCCACTGTTATTTGTGACTGGAATAAAAAAAACCAATAAAAAAAAAAACAATAGCGATTACCTTGTGATGGACTCGACTAAATTCCTGGTTGTCAGCGATTACTTTTCACAAGTATATTGCTATTGCTAACATCAACGTCATATTTCCCGGAAAAATAAGTTTACATTTATTACACAATGTTTTATATCGCTTTAGAAAATACATTTTTAATAGTTCACGGCAACGACGTTAATGTGAACAGAAGTTAAATGCATTGTGTAAAATTATGGATGTAGTTTGAAATGCGTAGTATATAGAATTTGATTAAAACGCTGTTTGTAATAAACGAGCCAGAAAAAAAGATGAGAACAATATCAACCGACAATAATGTTTTTTTGTCATGTTGTATTTGTCTTGAGTTAGGCTAAGGTGAATAGGCTTGGATGGGCTGGGCTGGGCTGGGCTTGGTAGATTGGTTTGGGTGGGTTTAGTTGGAATGGGCTGGGCTTATTCATCATTTGAAAACCATGACAAAACTTGATCTCGGCAGTGAACACGCAATACATTGCTAGTTGCATAATAGTAATCATCAGGAGCGGATCCAGGAATTTTCGCAGGCGGAGGTTTTCATCACAAAAATAATCTGAAATGTAGACAGTTTTTTTTTCTTCGGACACTTGCCTCCGAAACTCAATAGGTGGGGCGGGGGTGGGGGATGGGGGGGGGGGGGCTAGTAACATACAGTAAACTAAACCGGCGCTCTCCAATCCCCAAGGAATCACATTTACATAAGATGGACAGCAGCTGGCAGTGGCTGACTGGCATTCAATCAAGATGTTTCACGAGGTGTGATGTCAACGATGTAAATCCGGCTTGAAAACGCCTTTCCACACCCGAAGTTTAATCGGTTTTATACGTATTACGCGCTTGTGTTTATTCATGTTCTCCACCGGGTGCCTAGGAATGAAAACAAATGTGTACACGTGAAAAAAAAAGAAGGAATCTTGGTACTTGGCACCTCCTGGCTTAATGCTACCATGCGCAAATATCCCTTCTCCTTTTCAACTCTGTTGACGAATCTATGTTTACTAGGTTTGCATTATTCAGTTGAGTTCCCTACAACACAATTAAAAGTTTGAAGACACGCATGTCGTCATCAACGGTTATTTAAAGCTGCACATGTATGAATGTTTAATCTCGACCACCTTCACCTATTCTCCCTAGAATTATTTACATTTGTTGTCGTTATCGATTAAAAAAATAATGGTTTACACAGATAACTACTGGCTTGTACATAGCTTATTTTCACATTAATTAAATAACTTCAACACGTTTACATGTACCTAAGTTCCCTGAAAATAACTAGGCTTACATGTACAGTTGTATACAGTTTTGTTCGAGAGATAGCAAATTAAAGTCTTATAGTGCAACTTGACGTCACACTTTTACTTCATATATCATCTAATTAAAGGTAAGTCATTGCAAAAACATTAAAAAAAACATGAATTTGTGACTGAGAAACATTGTCACTTTTGTTAGGAAATACTTTGATGAGTCAAAGGCAAAGTGAGGGGTTTTGAACCCTCCCCCCACCCACTTGGAGCAGGTGCTGTTTGACAACGATGGAAGAAGCACTATTAGCTGCTAGAGGGCGCACCGCACTGCCGCCGCCGTTATCTTACCACCGTTGCAGTCGTCTTCTGTGCATGTACATATGCTGCCATCAAAAGGACTTCCCGTTTTTAATTAGTAGGCGGACGACATCACAATGGGCTTCTTAGCTGTCTCTACAATCCACCTGGCCCCACGCTGGCGCAAGTCCTGAGCGTTCCATTACCGACGTTCAAGTCATCCCCGCTATTTTGTGTATAAAAATGATACATTTAGAAAAAAAAGAACGATTTTTTTCTCAACACGGTGCTGTTTTCCCTTGTGCCCCCCCCCCCCTCCCAGAGGTTGTCAATTTTTTTATTTTCTTATTTGTTTGATCAGTTTTTTTTTTAGTCCCACAATTTGACCGTGGTGATGTGTATGTAGCCTATTTTCGAGTAGTATAATATGGGTGTAAATGGCGCCACCAACGTCAAAATAGTGCGGTCAAACATTTGGAGCAACATTTTTTGAAAATTCAAAAAAAAAAAAAAAAAACAATAATTGTGAGCTCCCCCACCTCAATATTGATTGGCAAAGTACAACAGGTAAATTAAATTGCTAGGGTTATATCAAGCAAAGCATGTCATCATTCCTTCCAACATGGCTGGTAACCATTAAGCACAGCTGAGAATGAAATCAGTTACTAGTGCAAAAAGTGGACCATGCGGATATTGACATGTGAGTCAGCAAATTTGACATAACTTTTGACCAGAACACCCAAATAACACAGAAAAAATAGGATAGGGAAGAAAATGTCTTTTCTAAATCTATGAAGCGAATTGAACCCATTGGATATTTTTTTTCACCCAAGACATGTATCGCCTTCGGCTCGGGTTATATTATCAGCACCCAGACTTCAAGCGGTTTTAAACAGAGTGATAAAAACCTCCCGACAGGGTGACCGTAAGGTCATGGCCAAATTCTGCTCAATGCACTTCAAAATTCTGTCAGATTTATCAAAAATCTGCCAAATTGCCCAGAAATTACTCGAAATACACCATAAACACTTAAAATCACAGGCAGATTTGTAGTATATCTATTACAAGTAATATATATTGCAAGGTTTTTATGACTGTTGTGTTAACTTAATTTTTAACCATTTTCAAATTTTATTGAAATGTAAATTGAACCGCAATTCGCCCTTCACACTAATAATAATAAACATACAAATAAGCAGGTGAATCGTTAGTTTTCTTAGTGCTAAATTTGTTTAGTTTGCCATAAAGCTAACTCAAGTCTGACTTGCTCTCTTGTCTTGTTATTGTTACTGTGTCAACCTGTTTCACTTCAAGTCTTGAAGTTCACTTCAAGTGTGCCTGGCAGAAGGCGACAATGCCCGTACTCCCTGTACGCGCGAACGCCAACACGTTCTCAGCAAAAGGAATGAACCTGAGATTTAAGCATTTCCATCGAAAATTAACACAAGTTGCTCTAAACATTATGATTCAGACGTTTTACAAATATAAAATGTGTACTACATATCTATGATACGCGTAGGAGAAAATTGGATTCCCAATACACGTGGGGGAAAGTTTCGTCACCCGTTTTCACGAAGAGCAACATAATTATATCAAACAATGCCATTTTTTCGATTTCGATTTTTTCACTGTTTTGCTATAAAGCATTGTACTTAATCATTTCGTTCAAAACGCGTTTTGTAGCCCAGTTTGAGTATTCCAGGACGTAATTTCTTCAATCCATTAGTGATTTTGTTTGATCTTTTACAAGTAATATATATTGCAAGGTTTTTATGACTTTTGTGCTAACTTTTTAACCATTTTAAAAATTGTATTGAAATGTAAATTGAACCGCAATTTGGCCTTTATAAAAATAATAATAAACATAAAAGTATACGCAGATGAATTGTTAGTTTTCTCAATGCTCAGCTTGTCAGTTTGCCATAAAGCGAAATAAACTCTTGCTCTCTTGTGTTATTGTTACTTTATCAACCTGTTTCACTTCAAGTCATGACAATAGATTCCCTACCTCGCACACATTTCTGTGGAGTAGGGATATTTATTTTGAACAAGCCATTGTTTACATCCCATTCCTCTGGTTTTCCTTTCCATTTTTGATTGAAAAACACGTCCATCATGTGCAAGGGCTTTGGTCGTGTGTTAATACTTCTCTGTGGAAGTTTATTTTTAACCCATTTGCACTGCATTGTACCTGTATGTATTCCTTGAAGAATGCATAAAACTATAGAGTGCTGCAGCAGTTTGGGGCAGTAACAGTTTAAGGCGTAACAAGCTGATCGGCACTTAGGAGGCGATAACGTGAATTTATGGATTAATAACATTATGTTTTTAAGTTTAATACTTCTGTCATCTTTAATGTGTTGAATTACCCAGAATATCCACATGTCAAAGTGTTTTTCTAGTATTATGATTACTTATTTTGGCTTGTTACTACCTGTTTCAGTATTTGTTAAACAAAGAAACATTTTTGTTTTCTGTTTCTTTCTTAATTTGATTGATTAGTCAGGCAGATTAATGACATGACATTGATTCCCGTGGGCACCGAATTAATTAGAACATGTCACCAAGCTAGATACCTTAATTAGACCCACAGGAACAAGAAAAACCAAGCAAAATATTAAGTGCTGCAGATGGCGGCCATCTTGAATTTCAAAACGACCGCCATTTAGGGATTCTTTTTGGCAATTTGTCAACCTCTGAATGCCATATGACATCAATCTTGGTGGCTTTCTACTCCCAATTGTTTTTGTAAAAGGTTGAAATTTGACAGTTTAAATTTTCATCAGAAAATATCACATGCTATACGCTTAGCGACAATGACACAGGGGCAACCATTTTTGAATAAATATTGTGGAAAACAAATATAACTTACTCTGATCATGTGAGATGTAACTACTTCCTTGTAAGTCTTAAAATTAATGTGGCCTGACGTTGCGAACTTAGCAAGTTCTTCTTCAGAGGCTAAAACAGAAATGACAGAGGTACATACATTAACATGGGGGTGCACACAAACATGCAGGGCTGAAAGAAGAAACACAAAAGGAGGATTAGGTGTGAAAGGTGTGGAAAGATGCAGGGGAAGGTGGATGAGAGAACAAAGAAACAAAGGGAGATGGCAAACCACAAGGGGTCTTGTGTAAACAGGGGAGGGACCAGAAAGGGGAAGGATCAAAGGTCACAGGGAGTGGGAACGGACAAAAGAGTGTGAGAGTGAAGGGATGATGTGGGGGGGGGGGGGGACAGTATTGAGGTGGAAAGGGATGAAAGATGGGGGAAGATGGGTAAACACAAACAAGGAAGACCAGATGGATTATCTGTAACAGAAGACAATGGAGGAAGAAAAGGATTAATCATTTCCAAGTTGGATGTTGAGACCATGTGGTTGAATAGTTCGAAGACGATTACTTCCTTGTAAGGGTAGGTTTTGCCACCTAAGTCAGCTTTGCATTCAGAGCCAGAGTTATTGCATTATGAAACTTTAACCGGTGGCCATTTTGAAATCCAAGATGGCCGCCCTCGGCAAAAATTTCGAAATTGCCAACATGATTTTGTTTTGTTTTGGGATCTTCTTATCATTCAGTTCCCATGGGACATTATAGGCTCCCGGACTATATATGCACACGTGCATAAACTATGGTTTCATGATTATTATTGTTTTTAGTTTTGCTTATTTTTTTTTGTAATTTGAGCAACTTTCTATTTCAGTCCGCATATAAATCAAAGCAAATTCCATTTTGTTCTTCACTATTTTTTTGTAATGAACACAAACACATTTTTTGGTTTGATATATTCTCTTTTTAAGAATTCTGTCACACAAATCAAAAAAGTGATTAAGATTTAAACAAAAATAATAACAACCACACGATCATATCCGAATACAAACTGGCCATACAAGATTAGGGCACAAACACGGAAGTGTGTGATAAAACCAACAAAAGAAAAATAAATTATTGATTATTTAAAATGCATAAATACCTAAGACAGTTCACCCATGCCTATTGGTCGAGAGCCCGTCGTGTGGCCGGTTTTAAATGGTTAATAAAAACCTGGCTGGTTCATCTTAAAAAACACTTTTTCAGTGTCACATGAAATTTAGACCACTATGAAATCCGGAGACAGTACTTTTTTATTGGTGGAACGTTCACAATCCTCACGTAGGCATGCGCAACCAACCTATCGCCGTTTGCAGTTAGCCACGCCTTTAGACAACCCTATGTAATGTTGTACGGGTAAATGTTGTTTGTCTCAGATTTTGCGCGTTCCGCGTCCATTTGTATATCATGTTATTGGACAATATTTCACAAGCTGCGTTTTACGCGATTTTACCGTGATCGGTCAATGCTCGCGCTATGGGCTCCGTGCGCTAAAAAGAGGGCGCCCTTTTACCTAGCAACGACGTTTCATGGGCGGGACATTTAGCTGGTTGAAGCGCACCGTTCCTTGTGTGTGACACACGTACGCCAGGGGATTTGTACTATGAACACGCAGTGGTATGTACGGCCGCGCGTCGCGGCAAAATTGCAGTCAGGCAAGATGGCGTCGGTCGGTCACCCTCAACTGTACTTTCTTTGCCTGCGAGGGGGTACTTGTGAACGGAGCGCATACCGGCAAAGCTGCCTTTTACGTCACATTACGCAGTTCGCGCAACGCGTGCGCGCCATTTCCATAATAGGAGTTGTTTAAGCGGCCATTGCATAGTTAGAGGGATGTTTTGTTAAACGAAATAGTTGGAAATTAATAATTTTACACTTGTTTCAAGTGATTTTGAGTTTTATTTTCCGCTCGGGTGTTTATCAACATCCAGGCTTCAACCGGTCTTTAACAGGGTGTTTAAAACCGGCCAGGCACATATTCCATTAGTGATGTTCAGACTGAGATGGGAAATTACTTGTTGACAACTCGTTAGATAGGCGTATTTTGTCCGTGACTTTCAGTGGAACTCCATCGGCGCAGCTGGTTAGAGACTAGTACGTATACGTAATCGGCCGGGTTGCGACATATCTAAAGCCCCTGTCACACTTTCGCGTATCCTAATTCCTTATGAGTTCCTTATCAAAATTTTTCAATACGCAGGCGTACGCTCAAAACGTCGAAATTTTTTGAATACTTTGACTTATGTGCGACGCACATCTAGCGTACAAGTAACGAATTCAGCGCATCAATCGCGTATGAGATGCGTATGAGTTGCGTATGCAGTGCACAACATTATTTTTCGGGCTGCGAATAGGTCAGTATGCAGTGCGCATGCTGAGCGTATTCCGGACGCACCCGACTTATGCCGACCACATGCCTGACGCAATACGTCGGCATTCGCTATGAGTTCGTTCAGCGTGCGTTGTATCTGCGCTGCAAGTACGCTATGTATACGTCCAATTATAGGCGGCTCAAATGCTGACGGGGTGCGTGCCGGGAGGTCAGCGTATTACTGCGTATGAACCGCTTATCCCCCACGAACACATAGCGTACTCGTACCGTGATCGACAGATGCGGGACCCATGCGCTGCGCATTTATAACTTATGACCTGCGTAACAGTAGTTTTGTGCATGCCCAAAACTATCCGGCGTACTGGGCCGTACCATGCGTATGCCTGCGTACATAAAACTTACACAAAACGATAGAGATGCATATGAGGTGCGTATTGTGCGTACGACTGCGCATGAAAAAAAAATGTCAATGCGCAACTCATAAGGAATTGGGATACGCAGAAGTGTGACAGGGCCCTTACGACTTGACAATTACCGTACGTTCTCGCACAGTTATTCATATACCGGTATGCGTGCAGCGCAATACATATGCAGTGCATTTTTGCGTTGAGATTCAATGGCGCACCGCTATGCACATGAGGACTCATTCGTTCCGTTACACGGGGAGTTCTTCTCAATACGTCGGGGACATGTTTGCAGATCTGGCGACGTTTTAACGACTAAATGCACTCAGCTTGGTCAATTGTGTACATAAATAAGTAATTAGAATGATCTTCCGTGGCGGCCTAGAATATACGTTGGAACCTGAACCAATCAGAGTGCTCGCAACGAATTCGCTAGCGATTCAAAATACTCGCAACGTTGTGTACAATTGAAAACGAAATTCGCCAAGTCGGTAATTGAACATCAACAGTCATCATTATTTGGTCTCGGAACCAGACTACGCGCCTTGCAGCGATATTTTGCGTGCGTGGAGCTTGTACCCGGTATCGCACGCAAAACAATCACCGACTTGGCACCAAGATGGGGCTAGACTTGTATTGCGGTTTGTTAAGGACAAATTAACAGGTTATCCGCAGATTGATCTCTCTTTTTTGTTGCTGATTCGAGGAACAGCAATGCAGCAAATGTGAAGCAGTTTATCAAAAAACTGGCCTGTCTAAATATCACGCCTTTTTTTCTGAGTTTCAGGCGCCCAAAATACACAAAGTTTGTTTTTTTTCGAGAAAAAGGAAACATAAAAGTTCAAACAAATTAATATTAGGATAAATAAAATCGCATTTAACATCTTTAACGGTACAGTCCATCATTTGCAGCTATCCAAAAAGTAACTGACACAATTACTATTGTAAAAAAGCATACTTGGTTTCAAGATAGTAAGGACATTTAACTCCCGTGACATTATTCTTTCTGGCAAGCTGTCATTTTGAAGAAAACAGTTGAAGAAGGCTATTTACAACGATGTGTTAGTTCGTTAGTTAGTAGTTCGTTTTTTAATCCGGCGAAGTGCGCGAAATCGTTGACACTACGCATCCGCGCGCGCGGTTGCTGAAATTCGTCGGACGAGTGCGTGGCATCGTGTAGCTGCAATCGGCTCAGTGAGAACGTGTCTGGGACGCTGAATTTAGGCCCAATTCAAAACATGATTCAGCTTTTGAATTGAAATCAAGAATTGTTTTCTCGGAGTATACAGCATTCACTGGGCTAAAACGTTATCAGGTTAGTTGTATAATCAACCTTCTTTAGATTTTGAGCACTTTTGTTGCTTGAACGGAACAAAGAGCACAAATTACAAATATTTCACCTTTAATGATTAGGCTTACTGTTTATCTTTGCCGGATAAAACTAATATCAAATATTCTATGTGTCGATAATAGACGATTTACACCATTTCAACGCGGCGAAAAATATGATGTATGCAAGATTAATGCACGGGTATGCTTATATTCTTAGATTCAGAGGCGCTAAGCTTACAAAGAAACGGAACATCTCCCAATTTTATCCCGAATGACATTTGAACTGGACTACTTCATCGAGATAATGAACTGGCTTATTGCCAATATTTTTTTCCAAATGTAAACTTGTATTGTGCCACATGACGATCGCTTTCGGTTTCTGATTTTCGCAGGCGGAGGTTTTCATCACAAAAATAATCTGAAATGTAGACAGTTTTTTTTTTCTCCGGACACTTGGCCTTCGAAAATCAATAGGTGGGGCGGGGGGGGGGGAGGGCTAGTAACATACAGCTAAACTGGCATTCTCTAATCCCCAAGGAATCACATTTACATAAGATGGACAGCAGCTGGCAGTGGCTGACTGGCATTCAATCAAGATTTTTCACGAGGTGCGATGTCAACGATGTAAATCCGGCATGAAATCGCCTTCCAACACCTGAGGTTTAATCGGTTTTATACGAACAACGTGCTTGTGTTTATTCATGTTCTCCACCGGATGCCTAGCAATGAAAACAAATGTGTACACGTGAAAAAAAAAGGAATCTTGGTACTTTGCACCTGCTGGCTTAATGCCACCATGCGCAAATATCCCTTCTTCTTTTCAACTCTGTTGACGAACCTAGGTTTGAGTTCCCTACAACACAATTAAAAGTTTGAAGACACGCATATCGTCATTAACGGTTATTCGAAGCTGTACATGTTTGAATGTATAATCTCACCTCCCCATATTCCCCCTAGAATAATTTACATTTTGTCGTTATCGATTTAAAAAGATTATAATTTACAAAAATAACTAATGGCTTGTACATAGTAAGCTACAATTCTTCTAAAAAAAATGTTTGTTATCACTTAATTAACCATCAGTTATCAGAAAACAAATCATGCATTAAATTAAATTAACTGTATTAGTAGATATGTGCTATTAATCAAAACAATCTTGTTTTGGACGCTTCGGTTGTTTTTAATAATCGTTGTCAGTGGGGATGTAGTGGAATCAATCACAATTCACTGACAGTCCCCGCAAGTCGGTCACAAGTCCTCCGATTCAAATCACAAGTTTTACAACTGAGATTTGACAAAGATATTTCTTCATTACCTTTCGTCTATTATTGTGACTGGCCTTGAGACTGGCGTTGTGACTGGACTTGTGACTGAAATTGTGACTGGCCTTGTGACTGCAGTTGTGACCGAGCTTGTGACTGGACTTGCGGTTAACATGTGATGGACCCGACTACATACCTGGTTGTCAGTGATTGTTGTTTTGTTGTATATTGCTATTGTTAAGTCAGAATGCTCTTTTATTGATAAACTAATTATTTGTTATATTTCATCGATAGAGGGCGCTGTTAAATTGGACCGTAAGCTATAACTTTCTGCAGTCACGCTTTTGCAGTCGCCATATTTCATGTTTTGTTAGTACGTCATCCCAAAGTCGTAAGTGAAATATACATAACTCATCATTTATAATCCCTTTATTTGGTTATTATGGACATGCTTTGGGTTCTGGGATAAGTTTAAGGTATTTAATTTGGGGAAAAACACACACAAGTATAAACTAGAGACAGTTTATAATGTACATGTATGTGCATTGTGGTTAATTACATGTGACAATAGGGTTATTGCGTGTAATGGTACAAAATGTACATGTAGACCCACAGACAAGGCTGGTGTCGTCAATCCTGTTAATTGCCTGATATTATGTGATTAGTAATGATTGCTTAACTTTAATTATAAACAAAATTGTTGTTGATTCATACTTATATTTTACAACTGATTAAAGTAAATTTTGTATTTGTTATGGACAGATTAAACCGTGTTCACCTGATTACAACTTACAAGCCTGTCAAGTCTGAAGTTGACATTTGATACCGACACCCCGTCACATGAGTTTAATGACTGGGATCTTTGAAGATACATGTACGCCGACAACATGAGCGTAGTTAGTAGTGGTGAGCACAGCGTCAAGCACCATGATGGTGACTCAACATGTGGAGATGGTGAAAGGCAGGGGGAGTTAGTACGTCCAGAGGACTCCGCCAGTCAGTTATCGTCAAGGACGAGCACCACGAAGTCGTCACTTGGTAGAACCAGGAAGAGGCTCGTCGCCAAGATGGCAGCGCTTGAAGCAGAGGCAGCAAGCTTACGAGAGATGCAGGCGATAGAGCTGGAAGAGCTGAAATTGCGTCAAAGAAAGCAAGAGCTCGCACTCAAGACCACGATGGACATGGCTAAGGCGGAAAAATTAGTTTACGCCATTGATGAGGACTGTCTTCACATGACACCCCCAAATTCGACACCATCACCAGCACTGAGCGACAAGCAGGAGTCATCAAAGGACAGTGTCCCTGAAGCAGGGGATGAGCAGACACCCCAGAAGGAACCACGTAACTCCCCTGTGGATAGCCCGTCAAATACGACACTGAAGAACGAAGAGCCCTCCGTGGACAAACCCAAGACAACCCCAACGGATGATGACAACCCACAAAAACAAGCCTCGCTCCTGGAATTGGTAAAAAGGGGGCAACAACAGCAGCGGTGCTTGCTAGCAACAATGCAACTTCCGAGAGCAGAGTTACCAACCTTCGATGGCAACCCACTACAATACTGGACCTTTCTGCGTGCATTCGAGAACAGTGTAGACAATGCAGATATCGATGTCAATGCTAAGCTAATAAGGCTTCTCAAGTACTGTACCGGAAAAGCAAGGAAGATCATAGAGTGTTGTGCCATAATGCAGCCAGATGTTGGTTACCAGAGGGCGAAGGCACTTCTCAAAGAACGTTTTGGCAGTGATTATGTCATAGCTGAGGCGTGGGTAAATAAGGTAACAAAAGGTGCGCCCTTGGCTTCCCATGATAAAGTAGGGCTAAGAGAATATGCTGATGACCTCAAAGTTTGTAAGGAAACGTTGGACACAATGGGGTATACCCAGGAAATAGGAACCCAGGGTGTAATGGTAAAACTTGTAGAGAAGCTGCCCAGTTATTTGCGTAATCGCTGGATAAAACATGTTAGGGGGTTTAGAAAGAGTAACAAGTCTCCTAAGATTGTTAATTTGGTTGAGTTTGTTGAAGATGCAGCCCAGGAGGCCAATGATCCTGTATATGGTAATTTACATGTAAGTGCATATAAGCCACAAAAACCAGAGATGAGGCCTAAAGTAACCAGACCAGACAAAACTAGCTATGCATTGGTAACAAATAGCAAGATGAATGAACATGTAACATGTGTTATGTGTAAGGGTAACCATACACTGTTTGGTTGTTCTGAATTCAAGGGTAAAACACCAGAAGAGCGGTTTAACTTTGCCAAAGCCGAAAGATTATATTACAATTGTTTAAGGCCAGGACATGTTTCAAGTGCATGTAGTTTGCATAGAGTTTGTTCTGTTACAGGTTGCGGTAAAAGACACACAAAGTTCTTGCATCCATTAAAACAGACACCGTCGTCTAGTGTTGGAGATGCTAGACCAGCTGGGCTGGAGGCAACAGCGCAAAGTAGCTTCACTGAGACGGACCTTGGCACTTCTTGCGTCACAGGGGTCGGGGTGTACAGAGTTGCCCTACCCATTGTTGCAGTGAAGGTCAGTGCGGTAGATGGCCATTGTAGCATTGACACTTACGCTCTTCTTGACAATGGTTCCACAAGCAGTTTCTGTACGGAGGAGCTTGCATCACAACTGAACATTGAGGGTAAAAGGCAATCTTTGACCCTAACCACAATGACAAAGGCAAAGGTAAAGACTGAAACAACCGTCGTCAGCTTGGTGGTGAACAGTTTCGACCAACAAGGGGCAGTTAATCTGGATAAGGTCTATACACGGCACTCACTCCCGATTAATGATGACAACATAGCTGAGCCAGAAGACATCAAGAAATGGCCACATCTGCAAGACATCAGCATCCCCCAAGTCGAGAAAGGAAAGGTACATCTATTGATTGGTCAAGACTCGCCAGAGGCTCTCGTACCATTGGAAGTGAGAAGTGGTGAAACAAAGGCACCCTATGCTACCAGAACTCGGCTTGGATGGTCCTTAAATGGGCCATTAGGAATGTCCAGAAGGGCTGCGGTCACGTCAAGCTATGTGGCAGTTGATGACACTCTTGAGCAACAGCTTCAGAGATTCTGGAAATTGGATGCTGCTGAGTCACTGTATGATGATGACAAGGGCATGTCAGTCCAAGACAAGAGAGCAATTGCATTGTGGGAGAAGACTGTTTGCCTGAAGGATGGGCACTATGAATTGCCAATACCCTTCAAGAACAACCCGCAAAGGCTTGCTGATAATCGAATGGTCGCAGAGCAACGCCTAACATCATTGGGCAGACGTCTGAAGAGGGACTGTCAGTTGAAGGCACGCTATACAGAAGGCATGAAGGAGTTGGTAGGTAATGGATATGCTGAGGTAGTTGTAGGGGATGATTGTGTAACAGATGCAGCCATATGGTATCTACCACATCATCCGGTACTCGATTCGGGTAAACAAGGGAAGATGCGGATCGTCTTCGATTGTGCCGCTAAACACAATGGTCAGTCCTTGAACACGCAGACAATCAGTGGGCCAGACCTGACAAACAAATTGTTGGGCGTACTCCTGCGCTTTCGACAAGAGCAAGTGGCAGTTTTGGCAGACATTCGCGCCATGTTCCACCAGGTCAGAGTGTCTCCAGAAAACCGAGACGTCTTGCGTTACCTTTGGTGGCCTGACGGAGATACTTCACTTGAACCGGCTGTGCACAGGATGACTGCACACCCATTCGGCGGGACATGGAGTCCCAGTTGCTGTTCCTTTGCTTTACGACGTACTGCAGAAGACAACCGTCAAGATTTCCATCCAGACACAGTTGGCTGCGTCAAGCGCAGTTTCTACGTCGACGACTGCCTAGTCTCACTAGCAACAGAAGCTGAGGCTATCCGGGTTTCTCGAGAGTTGTGAGAACTTTTGTCCAGAGGTGGTTTTCAATTAACGAAGTGGTTGAGTAACAGCCCTGAAGTTCTTGAGTCTATCCCACAAGAAGATAGAGCTGTGGGTGTCAGGGGGCTAGACCTGAATCATGAAGCTCTACCTACAGAGAGGGCCTTGGGTATGCAGTGGGATGTCGAGACTGATTGCTTTGGATATAAAGAGAGTCAGAAGGAGAAACCCTTGACAAGGAGGGGGTTGCTAAGTATTGTATCCTCCATCTATGACCCGCATGGATTTGCTAGTCCCTTCACGCTGTTAGCCAAAAGGATCGTCCAAGACTTAAGCAGGAAGAAGTTGGGTTGGGACGAAGCACTGCCGTCACGACACAGAGAGGATTGGCAACGCTGGAAACAGGACTTGGGAAAACTCGAACAGCTGCGGATAAACCGATGTATCAAGCCTTATGGGTACAAGGATGGTGTCAGTTATCAGTTACATCACTTTTCCGATGCGTCTGAGGCAGCGTACGGAGCTGTTACTTACCTTCGTATGGTGAATTCTGCAGGCCTCAGTCACACGTGTTTGCTGTTGTCAAAGTCACGTCTGGCACCTTTAAAAAAGGTTACGATACCAAGACTCGAGCTGACAGCTGCGACACTCTCTGTGAGGCTGGATGCAATGATCAAGAAGGAGTTAGACCTACCTTTGGAAGAATCAGTCTTCTGGACTGATAGCACAATAGTGCTTCGATACATCAATAACGAAGAGAAGCGTTTCCACACCTTTGTGGGGAACAGAGTAGCCGTCATCCAGAACCAGTCAAGTTCTCATCAGTGGCGCCATGTGAAAAGCGGGCTAAATCCGGCAGATATTGTCACGAGAGGACAAATGGCGGATGAGCTGCTGGCCAACCAGAAGTGGTTGATTGGTCCTGAATTCTTGCGCCAAGATGGCCACCTGTGGCCAAGTTTACCAATCTCGACAACCCTTAACGATAACGATCCAGAAGTAAAGCCTGAGAAGGAGATAGTCACCGTTTACGCCACCGAGCGTAAGGATTCAGCTAATCCAACCGACAGATTGATAGCCAGGCACTCCTCATGGTATGAGCTGAAAAGAAGTGTTGCATGGATTATGCGAGTGGCTGATAGTCTGCTAAGAAGAATCAGGAAGCAACCGGCAGTACAAGACATGAAGACACTGACAACAAACGACCTGGCTAGGGCAGAGGCTTCTATCATAAGATACATTCAAGCCCAGTCATTTCAAGAGGAGTTCAGCCACTTGAAGAAGGGTGAAGATAAGATTCAGAAGCTAAAAGCTGAAATGAAGAAGAAAGGTCAACTGTACAAGTTGGATCCTATCCTGACAGAAGACGGCATCATCAGAGTTGGGGGACGATTGCGGAATGCCCCGGGGAATATGTCAAATCAACCACCCATATTGCCAAAGGGCAACCATGTGGTCTCTCTCATCATGAAGCACTACCATCTGGAATCTGGTCATTCTGGGAGGGAGTATGTTCTGTCACTGATACGACAAAGATTCTGGATCATCAAGGCTAGATCTATGCTGCGTAGAGTTTTGAGCAATTGCTTCGAGTGTAGACGAAGATCTGCAGTTCCGGTCCAGCAAAAGATGGCAGACTTACCATCTGACAGAGTTACCCCAGGCAGACCACCATTCTCATTTGTTGGAGTCGACTGTTTTGGACCATTTCTGGTGAAACAGGGTAGAAATCAGATCAAACGATACGGTTGTATATTCACATGTCTAACATCTCGAGCGGTACACATAGAAGTTCTGCACACATTGGATACTGATTCCTTCATAAACGGCATGCAGAGATTTATCTGTCGGCGAGGACAACCAATAGAGCTGAGGTCTGACAATGGCTCTAATTTCATTGGGGCTGAGCGTGAGCTCAAGGAAGCTTGGAAAGGGTTGAGTCAAGAGAAGGTTGACAAGTGCCTTCTAAAGAAGGGAATCCAGTGGAAGTTCAACCCCCCGACCGCTTCCCACATGGGAGGCGTATGGGAAAGACAAATAAGGTCGACACGCAGGCTGTTGAGTTCACTGATGACAGAGCAAGTAGTAAGCGATGAAACCTTGTCAACTGTAATGTGTCTAGTCGAATGTATCATAAACAACAGGCCGATTACCACCGTTTCAGACGACATCAATGACTTGGAGCCACTCACACCAAATCACCTACTACTTCTTCGTGGTGCACCCCATTCCCTTGGTGAATTCGACAAAAAGGAGATGTACACACGGAGGTGATGGAAGCAAGCACAATATCTTGCTGATGTATTCTGGAGAAGGTGGATCCGAGAATACCTCCCCACACTTCAGAAGAGACAGAAATGGCTTGAGCCCAAAGGGAACATCATGGTTGGCGACTTAGTACTTATTGTCGACAATGACCTCCCTAGAAACAAATGGCTTCTCGGGCGTGTTCTTGAAACTTACCCTGGGAAGGATCAGCTTGTAAGAGTGGTCAAAGTTAAAACCAAGTCATCCATTCTGACTAGGCCAGTGCAGAAGTTGTGTCTCTTAGAGTCAGTGGATAAGGAATAGTAGACTACATGTATGTATATGGTCTTCATCACATTTGTAGCTTGTGTCAAAACCTAAAGTTCCAGCGCCAAGTTTCTTGTAAGGTTATTTGTAATTGTACATTATAATTTGGAATGATGTTATTGTTGCAATCGTATAATCATGTGACAATGTTTAAAGGTATGAAGCACCCGATTTGTTAAAATAGTTGCATTCTGCTTAAAGTTGAGATTAAGTAGTAAATGTCGTATTGAGTAGAAAATGACATTTAAGGGGTCGGAATGTTAAGTCAGAATGCTCTTTTATTGATAAACTAATTATTTGTTATATTTCATCGATAGAGGGCGCTGTTAAATTGGACCGTAAGCTATAACTTTCTGCAGTCACGCTTTTGCAGTCGCCATATTTCATGTTTTGTTAGTACGTCATCCCAAAGTCGTAAGTGAAATATACATAACTCATCATTTATAATCCCTTTATTTGGTTATTATGGACATGCTTTGGGTTCTGGGATAAGTTTAAGGTATTTAATTTGGGGAAAAACACACACAAGTATAAACTAGAGACAGTTTATAATGTACATGTATGTGCATTGTGGTTAATTACATGTGACAATAGGGTTATTGCGTGTAATGGTACAAAATGTACATGTAGACCCACAGACAAGGCTGGTGTCGTCAATCCTGTTAATTGCCTGATATTATGTGATTAGTAATGATTGCTTAACTTTAATTATAAACAAAATTGTTGTTGATTCATACTTATATTTTACAACTGATTAAAGTAAATTTTGTATTTGTTATGGACAGATTAAACCGTGTTCACCTGATTACAACTTACAAGCCTGTCAAGTCTGAAGTTGACATTTGATACCGACACCCCGTCACAGCTATGTCTCATTAATATGTAAACAATACCATCTTGCGGGAAAAATGTTCACTTTACAATCATTACCAATATTTTGGATCGCTTTGTAATATTCACGTTTAATACTTCACTGCAGCAACGTCGATATAAAAACGTAGTGCATAAGTGCATCGTGTAAATCGATGATGAGGTCGTTCAGCGTAATATGTAGAATTTGATTATCAAACTATATGCAATACATAACCAATAAACAGGAATATAACAACAACTGAAGATAACACATTATGTTAATTTGTTTTTGTCCTGAGTTAGGCTTATTTAGGTGAAATGGCTAATTTGAGTTTGGTTGGGTTGACAGGTTTGGATGCGTTTAGTTGGATAGGCTGGGCCTATTTATAATTTGAAAACCATGATCACATTTGATCTCGGCAGTGGACACCCTTAATCATTAAGAAGAACTTTAACTTTGCGATAAAAGAACAGCTGCATGCCAAACCCAAATTACTGTATCTCCGAAATTGCCAAAAAATAATAAATAAAACAAACAATATATTTCAGTCAACGCTAGTTGGCAAGCCGAACGATAAGTTTTCCGGATTCGTAATTTAAACGATTTGGAATGCCACAAAATGTGTTGTTTAACCCTTCAGCTTCTTAAAGAGTGTCACTAAGATAGAATCTGCAGACACTACTAAAGCTATGAGACACGGCGCGTAACACACCGAGATTACCTTCCGTGTCACCTGTAGACAAATAACTGATCTGACAACAAAATCTAATAATGCTTCTTCAAAGGATGGTGGGGAAACTACAAACATGCAATTTTGACTACACACCTAAAAGCAAGTTTCATTGATGCATACAATTGTTTGCTATAGTCCAATCTGGGCACGCTAGTAATTCTATCACAAAGGCCCCCTTCAATTGCAAAATCATTGTGTTGTCTATTCAGGTAATCCGCCACAGAGCAATTGCTTTGTACAGTAGCAACACAACGGTTTCTCAATTGAAGGGGTCTTCGTGAGTGTACGGTGACCATATGCCCGAATCCCTCCATGGATTCTTCCAAGAACTTACTGCCTGATAGTTTCAATATCGTTTGAAAACAATAGGGGGCGCAATTCATATTCAATGGTAAGTCACTTCCTGCGTGCGCAATTTTGGAGAGTTGGGGCCTAATCATGCACAGTTCAGTTTTTCCTTTGAATCATTGCAAGGCACTTGCAAGGCACTTTGGGTTAAATTAAAATTATTGCAACGATAAATTGAGAGAAAAAAAAAGTTGATAAAAACGACGTGGATTCGAACCAGGGATCTTTATATCCATAGCTCATCTCGTTATCTACTAGCTAGGCTCCTGCGGTAACTCGACGACGGCCGCACTTTCAAATGCTCTAACGTAACTGGTTGACTAAATAACAACAATGTTCTTGATAACATTGTTCTGTTTTCATGAATAAACATACCTGGCAGATTGAAACTACTGAATTATGCATGACTTGGCCCCAACTGTTCTGGGAATACAATTTACGCTTCCCTCGTCCATGACCATATCAACATCATTGGGCAACGATGGGTGCCCACATGTATAGACAGGCATGCATAGGTTCATCTGCATTTTCTACTAGTCATTGTTGATTGCAAATCTTGGCTCGTGTCGGCAAACTCGTATCTACGTCTGTAAATCATGTCCACATGAAAAGCTTCTTACAATGCAGTGCTCCATCATGCGTTTGCCATGGAACGTTTGTCATGCGTTTGCCTCTGGAACAACCCAAGAGTTGAATTACGACAAACGTCTTCTTTGCAGTTATTTAAATTTGTTCACCTCTCCTTTCTTTTCAGTTTGAATTTCACTAATTTTTGCTGTAAAACCTTACAGTTATCATTTAATGATGTTGAACGCGCCATGATCATTTTACTTGGCGGATTCGACGCTATATAATATTTTATAAGATTTATTAATCAATTACGAAATTAATTAAATTACACTACATGGTTTCATGTAAATCAATTTGTTTTGAACACAATATTATATTTTGGGAATTTGTAGCCCGTCCCAGCCGAAAAAGATACTCCTTATTGGTAAAGGTTAAGAGGTAGATAGGTTCGTCAACGTCTTCAGTGTCGATGAGGTCTTTTTGGCGATCTGCAGGAGTTTGGCTGCCTCTGCCTTGCCGGTCTCTTGCACCATCTTGCTGAAGATACTGTCTTTCGTCTGAAGCAGAACGTAAGGCTCGTCAAACTCGATGAGCTGCCCTGCGTCAAGCACCTGAAAAACAGCAACAAGACTTAATGATCACCTCGGGAATCAAAAGACACATCTCCTCCGAATTGTTAAAAAACCCGACATTTTGGATGGATCAATCAAACACATCACATCACAATGTATTACAAAATCGGTTGCACCACGAACCGACGTATCCCAATTTAAACTTTATTGTATGCAATCCGTGTGCATCTTAGTTGCTTAGTTTTTAAGAAATTCGGTTTTCAAGATACACGTCACTTCGTGAAACATTATCGTATTCCTTACAATGCACGTAATTGTGGCAGAGACCGGGATACGTCGGTTCGTGAAACGCCAAATTCACACTTTTCATGTCGATGCTCTTGTGTGACGTCTTAGCACTTTGGGAATTTGCGTATAAAGCGGTTTATCGTAAAACGTCACATTGTTGTGAATGATTTCGGAGTTTTTAGAGATATACCGCAGAGTCTGGTGAGTGTTTTTGATATTCAGATCAGATTAATACTATGTGAAGAGGAGCATTTCGATGCAATATAAACGTTTATAACGAAAACTCCATTTTGCCAAAAATGTAGATACGCCGGTTCGTGGTGCGACCGACGTAATGCGAAAACAGTATATTCTGTTGGTCAATCAACATTCTATTATTAAATCTCGTATGCCCTGAAGTCATACCATAACTTTGTCCAAGTCCATTATTGTGTTGAGACGATGAGCTATTGTCAGAACTGTGCAGTGTTTGAACCGCCGTCTGATGGTTGCCTGAATCAAGCGGTCAGTTCTATTGGAAGGAAATAAAAAATAAAATAAGAACTTAATATTTTTACGACAATAATAAGATCTCTAAAAGCCGCCGCCAAATATAAATAGGGGTTTAGCCCACTTTTCAATTCTATCAGTTTATCCAGAAATCCACTTTGACCATAAATGGTCTCAGCTCTTCAATCAACACTGATCCTGTAAATCAGTAGCAGGTGGAAATAGGCGTATATTTATAAGTGGTCTTTCCTCATTTTATTTTTCAGGATTAGTGTAAAGCGCCAGCGAGTTTTTTTACGGGCTATCTGATTGTATGTATGAGAAATAAAACAGGTGGATGATACAGTTGATTCAGTTAAAACGGGGGTATGGCGTTTGCCAGGTAATTCCTAAGCATGTTCACTCACCTGATGTCCACGTTGGCTGTGGCTTCGTCCACTATGAGGATCTTGTTCTTGCGTAGGATAGCCCTAGCCAGGCACAGTAGCTGCCTCTGACCCACACTGAAATTAGTGCCTCCCTCGGTCAAGACTGCCTCCAACTTGTCCGGTAGCTCCTCAATCGCTGGTTTCAACTCAACCTTTAATTTGGGACACAAAAAGGCGCTCGTAAGAGTGAATATCATATCCACAAGTAGTCTCTTCTTGTTTTCTACATTTCTCCATCTTCCAGAGATTTGTCTAGTTATCTGTCGCAACATTTTTCATCGCTTTTAAGCCCCAATGATGGAAATCTTGGATTATTAATTCGGTTTACAGTTTAGATTACCTACTGCTGAAATCGATACCGAGCGAAAGCCAGTGCGAGAAAAAGGCATTTTTATATCTGCAGTTTTAGATTTGTTTGTGTGTCATTGTCTCAGTATAGCCTGAATGAACAAACAGGGCATAGACGAAAGCAGAACACATAGCGTACCTCTTCAACAGCCCTCCATATATCAGAATCCGAGTGTTCACTGAAAGGATCCAGGTTCTTGCGAAGTGTTCCGCTGAATAGAACCGGGTCCTTTGAGCATGGGGAACCCAAAAAAACACACAAGGTTACAAAAAAAATGGTTCTACGATATCACGAACTAGTTTTAAAAGCAGATACGTAGATATTATGTTCGACGTTAAAAAAGAACTAACACCCCTAACCTTTCCAGAAAAGTAGCAAAAGCTCATGGCGTAGGCCTACTCGAGGTGATAAACTGAACATGTGTACAGTTTGCTAAGTTATAAAAATAATTATAATAAATTTGGGGAGGCTAATCATCCTTACTCGCAGCTGGTATGCTGAATTGCAGAGGACGCGGCTACAACGTGATAGGGCCGCTGGCACGTAAAGACGCCTATGGCTGCCGGCCACATCGACCCATATACGACTACGGAGCACAGCCTAGGTGAGAAAAGTGTTTGATTTTTTTCCAGAGGGAGGAAAACCGGAGGTCCCGGAGAAAAACCCTCGTTGCACAGGGGAGAACCAACGCACAACTCTACTCACATGTGATCCGCGGCCGGGATTCGAGCCGTGGTCACCTTGGTGAGAGGCGAGCGCTTTACGCACAAGCCACCCATGCCACCAATGCTAATGGGCTTTCATTACCTGTGGGATGAATGAGACTTTCTTGCGGAGGTCATGCAGTCCTATCAGGCCTGTGTTGATACCGTCTATCATTACGGTACCTGTGGGCTCAGCCAGTCTCATCAACACTGTCATCAGGGAACTTTTGCCGGCTCCTGTCCGGCCTACGATGCCCACCTGAAAGCCGCGATGTGATGGGTATAAGGATGATTTTTTAAGCCTTCGAAATAAGTGCTTCATGTAACTTGATCGAATTCACCAAACACAAATCTGTTTTAACCAGTTAATCATAGACCAAGCTATGGTTGATGCAGCAATCCCGAGAGAGCATTGATCCCACCTCCCTTCCAAATTCATGTTGGTATACGATCTAATTCTAATTAATACATGTATGGTCGTGGATTACATCGGAAAGTACATGCAGACTCTTCCTTCTTCAAATCACTCGGCTGACGCCTGATTCTGCTTTGCATTTTTGTTTTGGCAAGAATAACGATAACAAGTAAAGTAGAACCTTCGTTTGCACACATGGACATGTAGCCTCACCTTCTCATTTGGCTTGATGACGCAGTTAATTTCGCGTAGTACCAGTGGCCCATCATCACTGTATCTCAGAGAGACATCTTGGAGCGTAATGCCGCCACATTGAGGCCAGTCTGAAGGTGGCTTGTGATCGGTTTGCAACGGTGCCTCCGGTTTGATATCGATGTACTCACAAACACGCTCTACAGATATCATCTGAACGTACATAAAAAGACAGAGTGCCACTGATGACACAGATAGCCTTCAATCACTTCAGTTTGTTCTGTCTACAAAATGTTGTGACGTCAAAACAGAATGAATTCTGATGAAAAGCTCTGATGTTGTCGAGTCCTGCATAGATGCACTGGGGACTGTCCTAATTACATGCATGGACTTCGGAAGTGTCACTCTATGAAATGAAATGTTTGGTCAAACTAAACGTTAGTCACCAGATCAATATTGTAAAATATCATCTTCTCTGACATCTCTCTGCTGATCACCATGATAGCTGATCCGCTCGCATCCGACTTGAGTCGTGTCCAAATGCACGAGATCATTTTTGGCTACAGATTTGGTTCTGGCAAAGCGACACGGTGAAAAAAAGCCGTAGCCACAAGCGTTTCTTTTGGAGAGGGATAACTGTCAGAGCTTACCTGGTTTTCTAACTCTGCACTCTGTCGCACCGCCCACTGGAACTCCCCCATGAGACCCATCGCATACGTCAATGAGAGACCGACAATGCCAGAGTTGAGATCAAGAACTACGGGAAAAACAAAATAAAATACACCCTTTTTAACCAGATTATCTTCGACACGGACTTTGGCAAATTGTTAAGACCAATGGATACCAAATCTATCACTTGTGTCTTTTGTTGACCATCTGCTAAGCCTTCTAAAGTGAAAAACCCCTTCTTTAATCATTACTAATTAGTTGAAGCTGTTATAGGTATATTCAAGATGGCGGTCAACTGAAAACTTAGATGGTAATGCAAAGGATGCGCAAAGCTTGAAGATGAAGTAAAGATTAATATCTGTAATAACTGTGTCCCTAAGGCCAAACAAAACAGTCTCCGGTTTCTGGTATGCGCGCGCGTCGCCGTAGCCATGCGCGTCGGCAAAAGGATTTTTTTTTTCAATGAAAGATGATGTCTCAAAACCGCCAAACTCACTGGTTTGACTGGAATCCTGCTGCTGCACAATTTTAACGTGTATTTAGATGGGGTTATGATCAAGAATAAGCTTTATGTGGCCTCTCTGGACTCCCATATATTTGCATTAAGTTTAGTCAGGCACCATTTGCAGTCATCAGCCGACATTTGAAGCAAAAAAGTCAGGTTAAAAAAAAAGAAGCCGCGTCGCCGCAACACTTTTTGGGCAAGCTCCATACCAGAAACTGGAGACTTTTTTTGGCCTAATACTATATTCATTTAAGCCCCACATTCCGAACAATAATGGACGTACCTGATGACAGGTTTTTTTACTTCAAAATTAATGTAGCAAATTATGCTTATTAGGGTGACTGTCGTTATTTATACACATGTCAGGTGTGCAAACGCGCGCGTCAACATGATCAGTGTACATGCGCGTTGTACATACCCGTGTGTTTAAAAGCCATTGTACATGTAGCCTATACATGCATATCGTAGTCACATCTTGAAGCATATTTTTTTTTATAGTTTTACCCCCAATGGGTCTCAAAAATTAATATTATTCTAAACTGCTGTACTGTCATAGGTTATACCAAGTTAACTTCTCACATAAAGTTGAATATACTCTCAAATTTGGCAGTTAGCCCCATGTTGGCCACTCACCAATTGTCTACACTCTTGAGCATATTCATCCTTGAGGTTCGCCACTTATTACCCGAATCAACCCACAATTAAGGCACTGTAATTTCATGATAAGGTTGGGCAAAACTATATTACCAAAGTTGTTTAAGTGTGAAGTTTTGCACTCATTATTATGAAATGGTTTAATGGTTTAAGGCCACTTCATCCATACTACCTGTGATTATCTTTGTTTACTGGACTAAGTTACTTTGTGTAAGTACTGACTTACGATCTGCGGCAAAGACGCATGCCAAACTGACTCCGGTGACAAATAACACACACAAGAAATCCAGCTGAACACCGAACCATCGAGCCGCGGACAGGAATAGGAACCAGGCCCTAGTGTGGCCGTCCAGGTACCCGTCAAAGTCCTCGGTGAATCGCTGCTGAGCCTTGAAGGCGCGGACGGTACTAAGACCAGTCAGGGTGGCTGACAGGTGGGAGAATACTGGACTGCGAGCTAAAACAGGTGCACATGATTACATAATCGGTCAAACCATCCAATGAAGGAGGCAACAGGACAGTTGTGTTCGATATCTGTAGTCATCACGAGTTCATCACAAAAGAATATCAGGTGAAATGACAAGCTACATCAAGAATTGTGTTATCATTACACCGTAAAATGCATGTTTGTGTCCAATGGGCAAAATGAGTAATGTTTCTGAAAACAATCCACGGCCCCAATTTTGTAAAAAAGGGGAAAAGAGTATATATTTAATTTAAAAAGGTGTACCTCATTTTGCTGGAAAACAACCTCAAGTAATCTTAATTTTTTATTTATTTTCTTCCCCAAAACAAGTTATTAAGGTAAAATTCCCCCTTCCCTTGTCTCTTTCCCCCTGCGGGATATGTTACCGCCTGTGACAAAGTTTTTCTTTTATCATTGTTCATCATTTTACATTATGATCTTGTGATTATGCATTTCAACGTTCAAGATTGGCCTACCTATTGCTTCCAATCTTTTAACGTCTCGAGAGGAGGCTAGGTAGTACTTCCTCGTGAACTGAAAGACGACTCCGATCGGCAATGTGAAAACGAGGCAAAAAGGGTTGAAGATGGAGATCAGGATGACATTGGCAATGGCACTTAAAGAAATCTGGAGAAGACAATGAAACAATGACATTAATTAACAACCAGAAATTGAGGCACTGACAATCAGGTCTTTGATTTAATTTTCTAGATACTCAGATAATCAATATTTAAGTAAATCCAGTTTGTTAGAAATTGTCAGTAGAAGGCAACTCACCTTTTTTTTGATATACGCATACGCATAATTGTGTTTGTGTAGTCTGTACTTTACCTCAAGGAATTCGGTGAATGTAGATGGCAAAACGTCATCCATGTAGCCAATATCTTTAGCAAAGCGATTCAGAATCCGACCTGGAACCGAAATATACATACATCAGGTCCTTGCATTTCTGGCAGAACGTTTACATTTTGCCATCGTGCAGACAATATGTGGTATCTTCCATGATCCCATTTGAGGTTAGCGTAGAGCCTGTTCGGTGCACTAAACTGTCCAATAATGATCCATCGAACTGGGGGCATGTGTGCAGGCCCCGCAGTATGATTAAACAAACGAACGGCCGCGATGATGTGCATACACAACGCACAATATTCTGTTTTGTAAACTACAAAACATGTACCTCTCCTTGCCTCTAAGGACACCGATTACACTTGACCAACGCGGTAATTGATTAACAGTGTCTCACCCACAGGATTTGTATCAAAAAACTGCATGGGCGCTCTGATGATAGCGCCAAACATCTGGTTGTGTAGGGCCTTTGAGGCGGTAACAAAGACATGGAAGAACAGAAAGGCGCGAAGAAACAAGGCGGCGGTGGTAGCTCCACACAAGATGGCGTATATGCTTATGTAGTATGACCGGTCCTCGTACTCCGTGCCGTCCTGATAATACTACACATAGGACAAAATGAAAGAAAAAGCTAGGCCAAGCGTTTCCTTAGGTTTTACCTGTCACATAACTAACACTGAGCTAATCGTTTGTGGATAAAGAATAACTTTATTTTTCAAGATGGCCTGATTGGAATTTCACGTAAGCGTCATCGCTACGTTCTTCGAGACGCCCTTTCACTTGTGAGTAGTCAGCACAAACCGTTGAACTAGTGGGTGGTCAACTAAAAAAGGATTAAACCATAATTAAAGCTTGCACATGCTCGCTAGGTTTCAAAAAGGTATCTCAATTTCAATACAACTGCATCTACCCTGACTATTTGACCAAGTGTACTTCAGCAAATGGCTCTGTACGCCATACCTTTCCTGATACTGATCCTACCCGTCAACCAACCTGACTGGTAACATTTCTGTCCACTAGATCCTTCTCTTCTTCGATTGTCCACATCGCTAGCCAGACATTCGTGTAAGAAAGCAATGCCTTAAACCAAAAGCAGAGAAGCAGAAACCGTAGCTTAGTTAAGCCAAATCAGTAGGATGCTGCTTTAGGTTTTTTTTTTTTTTACTGTTAAACAAACACAATATCAACGGTAAGCATATTACCCATCAACGGTGTAGCCTTCCAATTGATTTTAGAGTCACCAAATTATACCAAAAACCTAATTTTTGATATTATTGAGGTTAAAGAGGCAGGTGAAGCTTTTTTTTATAATCCCGGCGATAAGAATCTACCTGTGCACCGACTACAACAATGACCCAGAAGAGCAGAAAGGGTACCCCAGCAGCCGCTCTGAAGAACCGGATGTACGCCATCCACTCCACAGTGCCGGCCGCCATATCCTCAAGGACGACATCAACAGGTGTCTCAACCTAGACAATTAGATAATTGATTGATATATATAAACTCATTTGAATAAATTCCACTTGTATTTTTTTCTTACGAAGGAATCCACTTTACGAATCGTTTTGTGCATGAACCAAGAAAACGCACCTCATGACTGTCGGGGTGAAACGAGACATCGGAACAGATGGACACCGTGTCGTCAAGTCGTTCAGGATTTACATCATTCTCTCCATCGTAATCACCATCTACAGATTTCTTCTTCAAAAGGGCAGCGAAGTCCATGCCGTCTTCCTGCAGCTCTTGGAAGGTTCCGTATCCAGCCACCTTACCCTTACAGATGAGAGATAAATATCTGACAATAATAACTATATTTAAAAAACAAATAATGTTATTATCTTTTCTCTATCACCACTGAAGTTATCAACGTGAAATGAACTGCTTCTTAATAAGAAAAAAAATCATCAAAATTCAGCACTGCAGCCTGTACTATATCTTCACATATATATCTTCACATGAAGACATCCTTAAATGACGTGAACTACCTTGGTTGGGTTTACCTCGGAAATTGCCGCGAAACGAAGGTGAGTGCCGAAAAGGTTCATGTATATTTATTTAAGTACCTCCTTAAGAATGAGAATCTTGTCCGCCTTGTCAATGAATTGAAGCTGATGGGTGACAAGGATCACAGCTTTGTCCCTCATTTCATGGAGAATGCACCTATTGGAAAAACAAATACAAAAGTTGCCATCTCTTGAAATGAGACGTTTCTGGAAAGATAAGTACAATTTGTTTTTATCCATTGTAGGTTCTCACTTTTCAAAGAGGTGTCTACCAACTGCTGGATCTACTGCACTCAGAGGATCATCAAGTAGATACACATCGACATCGCTGTACAGGGCCCTGGCGAGGCTAACCCTTGCCCTCTGACCTCCACTAAGGGTCACACCACGCTCACCAACCAGCGTCAGGTCACCTTCAGGAAGCAGTTCGATATCCTGTAAATAGGAGCTCAGGGTTACACAATTATTCTGCATACAGAAAAAGTGTATCAGCCTCGAGTTTTCATCCGTGGCTTAAGAATTATCAAAAGGGTCAAGACAACATAGGATTTTCTTTATTTTGTTTGCCGGGATAACATAGTTCAATGTCTTCCCAAGCAAAACGCGGCCTGACATTAAGTCAAAGTCTCTCAAATCCTTTAAGTAAGGGCCCCCAAATTCTTTTAGAACAGAGTCTGTGGACGAAGTCAAGATTTTTAAAACCCAAGAAGTGTCATGCAAAGATCACCAGCGATTGAACAGCGCCACTTTCAATGGTCCCCACAAACTTACCCTGGTTAGCGCACACTGTGTGATGATTCGTTGGTACTTGGCCGGCTGGTATTCGTTGCCGAAGAGGATGTTGTCCCTTAGCGAGCCAGAAAGGATCCAGGGCTGTTGAGCCGTGTAGCCAACCCGACCATTCAAGACGTTAACTCCTGATACAGTAGGCATCTCTCCCAGAAGGGACATCAGAAGCGAAGACTGTTAAGAAGTAAACATCAAACACCTGAGATTGTGACGCCTTCATCATTGTGGGTATAAATTAACGTATTTCATGCGGGGACTCACACAAAGAGATCAATGATATCTATCGAATAAGTCTTTGACTGACTGTACCAGTCAAGAGAAATTGTAGAGAAGATGGAGAACAGGAGAACATGTCAAGCATCCCAAATTAAACCAATCCTTCAGGATGTAAACGGTAAGCCGCCCGGCTTACCTCGTGTATAAATATTGAAAGATGAACTACACACACTAATATGAAGGGGCAGAAAAATATGAACCTCTATATTGTAGCGAAAGTGCAACCCACGTGTTGACTTGTTTCATAGGAGACTAGCGCAATTAATTGTTGATTCAATAAGCTATATTGTTATTGCTGTGGCCAAAACAAGGTGTCCTACGGTGCTTATTTGACTTATTTGGGCCGAGTTACCTAATCAATTCATTCGGCGGTACATTTCTACCAAAACGAATTTGCATCCCTTAACATTAACATTGCTTGCAACGTCTCGGGTCTGAGAAATGGTCTCATCAGGAGAATCCGCCACAATATGTCAAAGGAAGGATTCACCGGATTCTAATCATTTGGTTTACTCACCTTGCCACACCCAACGGGCCCAATGACGGCAAGCAACTCCCCTGGTTGAATTCGGAAAGTGACGTCTTGTAGCACTGTGTTCCTGATGTCCTTTTGATTGAGTAAAAACAATTCTATCTGATTGTGTTTTATACGATATTTCTACTTCGAATCAAATATAGAAGTCATGGAAAAACAAACAATGACACAATATTACTTCAATCGTTCCATTGGGTAATTATGTAGGTTGTGGGTTCGAGTCCAGCCTGCGGCCATGGTGCTTGTGACCTTGGGCAAGTCACTTTGTCACTCATTGCTTCTATTAATCCAGGAGTAAATGGGTATTTGTGAGGTCAGAGATGGTTATTATGGTAGATTTTAGCTGCTATGCGCCGAAATGGCATTATCGAGCTGTATACACCCCATGGAGCTGAGATGGTATTTTGAATGTTTTATTGGTCGCATGAGCAGGATGACAATAATGTAACGCCTTGAGCACCAACAATGGTGGATACGTACTTTTTATGAATAAGCATTATGGTCATAAAAATTTTCTTGGTTAGGTCGACTAGTAGTACTGTCGCCCTATTCTTAAGGCCGCCATTTTGTCAAAGGCTAGAGCTACGTACGGTTTAAGTTTTTGGTTGCATGGCATGTATGTGCATGACGTCTCATATGCACGTCTTCTTAGTTTCGGTCACAAGTCTATGAAGTGTCAAACTGTGGTTGTTATTTATACTATCGCAAATGTTACCATTTGGGACACACTTTAGCCTGTGAGGTTTCCCATTGGGTAGACATGCGTAATTTGAGAGACGTTTCAATGTCTCCCTAATGCCTCAGCCGCCTTTTTAGAGGCGACATTTCATTGTCGCAAATACGCTAGATCGATCGTTCATGTTCCAATTAGCAAAAATACCGAAATTCATGGGCTAGGATGAGGAAAATTGGGTTTAGAAAAAAACGGATAATCGCGTGTGTGTGTGTGGGCGTGTACAACCACTGCCTTGTGGGGTACCGGAACAATGGGAGGTACCCCACAAGGAATGCCCACCAACTTGCGGGGTACCGTTTTGGTACCCCACAAGTTATTAACGAAATAGATATATAGATTTTACTCAAAAATTAGGAATTTCCAAGGTGGGTTGATAAGTCGCAAATAAAAGAGTTTTAGAAAAGGGATATTAAGTCCGAATTTCAGCCCAGGAAATTAACTATGGTTACAATAAGAGCATTTAAAAAAAAGTGTGCGACGTTGCGAAATTTTAGTACACTAGAACAAATGAAGTACCCCACTTCTATGCCTATGTAAGCGTCAGTGTGTGTGTGTGGGTGCTCTTGTATGGCATTACGATTGAGGACAGACCCACAAAGGATTACAAAAGATCCTTTCAATTCCTCGAACGACGGTGCTTTTTTTCGAAATTGTCCTCGATCGCACGATTGCGTGCTTAGTGTAAGGGGAAGTGTTATAATACAAGGACAAATGAAACACAAAGCATTGTCCTCGGGCGTATAGAAATTCGCGACGGGGTGACTACAAATTCGTATCCTTGTGGAGACACACACACAATAGGGAACAAAACATTGTAAAGGTCTCCACAGGGCAATTTCTATAGATGAATAGGTCTCCACAAGGTTTTCACGAAATAGATATATGGGTTTTACTCAAAAACTAGGAATTTCCAAGGTGGGTTGATCGGTCGCAAATGAAAGAGTTTTAGAAAAGGGATATTAAGTCCAAATTTCAGCCAAGGAAACTAATTCTGGTTAAAATAAGAGCATTTTGAATCTTCACTTTCAAAATTGAACACTTTACTACATGAGAACAAAGGAATGTCTCCACAAGGATACAAATTTGAGAATGGGTGTGTGTGTGTGTGTACGCACAAATCTATGTGAATGTCTTCCCTGTATATGATTATCAATTATATTATTATTATTATTATTAATATGGGCAACTCTACCTTGTTCCAAGATCCGTGCATGTTCTCCACAACAATTCGTGCCCCATCTTCTTTCTCAGTATCGAGCTCGTTCGTATCAAGGTTAGTCTCGTCTGGTTCCTTTTCCTTGTTTACGGCAGTTCTAAGGTAGTCAACCAACTCACCATTGTCCACAGACTCATTTAGACTACTCGTTCTCTCTGTTTGCGCGCTCTCTGAATGCTCTGAGATGTCCAATTCGTTCCCAAGAAAACCATCTGTTTTGATCTTTTCCAATAAGGCCGTTTGCTCTTCCAGGAAAATATTATCAATGATGTCCGTATTAGGCTCATTTGCCTGTCTCTGCAGCTCCTCCATCAGCAAAAACATCTGGTCAGAAGAACAAAGAAGTACCATCAAAGACAATATGAAAGACACCTTCGTCTGTGTACAGCATACCCAGCCAGACCTAGCAGAAACGAGTGTAGTGCTGGTCCTATTCAGTGAGCAGATAATAATTACCAGCCGGGACAAAGGATTTATTTTTATTATATCCATAATTTGTTTGTATTACAAAGTGTACTCTAATTATATTTGAGTGTACCCTTTCACCACGGTCTTTATCACCCGAAGTCTTTGAATAGAGTAAAGTACTCTGAAAAATTGGAAGCCAACAACCATTTATGATAGTGAACACTTAGGAAGACGATCTTCACAAATCGAGGATACATATAATCTTAACTTTGTCGGCCTGAGGATTTTCTGTTTGCAATTCTCACCTGAATCCTTCGAATGGAGACGAGTCCCTCTGACAAGTACATGACCCCGCTTGGGAAATTTTTGGACAGGCAAGTCCTGGCGCTGTAGAACAGTGCGAGGACGGGGAAGACCTTAGAAGGCGTGACGGGATTTCCCAGAGAGGCGTAGACGATGAATGTGATGAATGTCGTCAATAGAGGGACGTCGAACCGGAGGGCTCCAATTATTGCGCGCAAATAGGCACTGTGCAAAATTTTCCGTACCTCCTTTCTGTAGACAGGAAGAAACAAAACTGTCTACAAAAAAACTTATTTTTGTTTATTCAGCAGACTGCTTACTTAGATAAACTGGTTTATTTGCCGACCATCTCACCATCGCAACTTTGTAGACCTACTCACTGCACGGTACCAGGGCCCAATTTCACGGTGCTGCTAAGCAAACCAATTTGCTTTGCACAAGGAAGTCTGGCTTATAAAAGCAGCCTATCAGCCAAAACTCCGCGTGGTTTTCATGCTATAGCAAACAACAGCTAAATACTAATCAAGAGTAATATACATACATGGAGTTTTTGCTGGTAACCTGCTTTTATAAACCAGACTTTTTTGTGCTAAGCAAAGCCAAAAAATAGGCCCCAGTTGTCGATAATCACCTGAACAGACTGGAATTGCCAAAGGTCGGAAGGGCTCCACACAGCAGCCATCGGCCCCAGACAGCTGACAACAAGTCCGGTCAGCAGGTAAGCTCATTACACAAACCCTTTAGTTTTAAATTACACTATGGCAATAGCGTGCGATACTTCATACACTGCATTCCCTCCCCTTCAAGAAATAATAATACTCGAGCCATCTTCACCCCCCCCCCCCCCCGAGAATCAAGTTCTGTATCCGCCCTTGCTCTGGGCAGATATATTGTATGAGGGAAGTCAACTTACTCTCGGCTTTCGGCGACAAGTTTTCCAAACGAGTGTTCCCACGCGTATATTTTGATGACGCGTATGCCAGATATCACTTCATTCATGATGCGGATCCTTGCATCCGACAACAAGGCCGTTTTGGATCTGAAAAAAGGAAAACGGCAAATGGGAAATTTTACAACAAAGATCTTGAGGTTGTTTAAAGTTGCATTACTTTAGAGTGAAGACAATTTAAAACAAAACACTCCTCACCTCGGAAATTAGTGTAGTATAATGTTAACCTACCTTTTTGGTTTTATAACGAAACATCTCACATTGCACAGGGTTTGTCTAACACAATATGCACATATGCATACCAGACAATTGTATATTTAGACGACATTGGTACCACGGGGTCTGCTCATAAGTCCGACGCCTATAAGTCCGACATTTCGGACTTATGAGGAGTCAGAAGTTCGTGAAAACAAAAACTGACGTGTTTTGGGAGAGTGCGCGCACACACTGCGCATGCGTGCGCGCACTCTCCAAAAACACGTCAATTTTCGTTTTCACGAACTGACACTCCCTAACGCTATTGCATGCGCACACTCTAAAAAAACACGTAAATGTTTGTTTTTGACGAACTGACACCCTGTGCAGGGTCACTTCGTGGTAACAAAAAAGACCAGAATTGACTAATTTCTTGAAAATTCATTAGTAAAATTTGCTTATTTTAGATGATTTCAGCAATTTAATCTTCGTCATGTTAAACTTCATGATACAAACTGCTAATATCGGCCAAAAAAAAGGAAATTTGAATTTTTAAATTTTTGTGTACACATGTGATGCAGAGGGTGTCAGTTCGTGGTGCCGGTGACGGTATGAGGCGTAGGATCTATGAGGCTGAATAAATGAATTTTGTGCCTCATAAGTCCGAAATTGTGCACTTATGGGGCGTCGGACCTATGAGGCGTCGGACTAATGATACAGCCCCGGTACCACAGTGTACCGAAAGCTGTAGCCCAGTGTTGTGGTAGTATAGTAGTTGTTGCACCAAGTGGTCATTATTATTGTACTGTGCACGTAATAGAGAGCAATCCCATGTCAACATTCAACACAGCTAAAGGCCTACTGCCTGTTGGTACAGGGGTCAAAACTGTCTTTAGTTATCTGATCGACAGTTTGCCAAAGAATAAGTCAAAACGGATATCACCATGTGTTTCTTAATGCATCCAGGATTACCTAAATTTGGAACATAGTTTCGCCATGTAACCTTGCAGGGGTGCCATGAAGATCAAAATGGAGATCCCAGCGAGGCAAGACACTCCGATCTCTCTCCATGCTAGGGCGACCACAGCAGTCAGCTGTAGAGGAGCTATCCAGAGGTAGTGGATGAACACGGCGACCTATTAAAAAAGAGACGATGCAGTTTGGTTCATTATTAAGCAACTCCTGACATACGAAATGTGGAAAGGATGTGGGATCGATGGGGGTATATATAGCTGCTACTACAGCTGGTGCACCATGACACAATGACACAAAGTTAACAGCCAGTCAAACGTAGTCTCAACATTGTGAAGAACCCATCGTGAGAATAAGGAGCATTAACCACGTCCATCAATTATGTTTTCAGGAGTGTCTTTTTTTATGACAAGTTTCTTTTTTTAAACGACACGCAATTGTTGGCATTGTTCCGCCAGGAAGAGCACCACCTTTTGTCGGACAGTACCCATGATTTGCCGCTTTTGGTCTGGATGCAAGACAGTTTTGCCAAAACCAAAAGATTCTGACTATTTCTGATGAATCTAAGGTCATGTAGCCGTCAGTGTCACGTGACCAAAACGGGAGTATTTTCGAATGCGTTTCGTCAACACTATCGGATAGCGCCTGGGTAGTTTTGGGTATAAAATAGGTTTTCTTTACCTGCCCTGCTTATTAACATTAAATAATGAACGTAATTGAACGTAAAATAAAACCCTTGTAATTCATTGACGACTTGATGTATCAAGAATGCACTCGGATCGCAAGAGGGGTAAGCTTTTCTGCTTCACTACGCATCACTTTTGTTGCAAAAAAAAATGTTCTTGAAGGTAACAAGTTGGTATATTGGTCAGACGCTGTCAATTTTTTTTTAATAATTATCAGAGGATTTAGTACGTCAACAGCAATCGGTCAGGGTTGTTTTTTACATACTGCTCAATTTGTCACCACATTTTGAGTATCGTGTAATTGTAAGTCCCACTGGCAGTCACACGTGATCTCTTTTTGGCGCGTACCAAATCGAATCTGTTGACGTCATTGGATAAGATGTTGACCAGTTGACCGATTGTCGTTTCTCCCAAAGCTAGGTTGCTGAGTCTTAAGGCCTGCAATATTGAGAACAAAACAAGAATTAGCTAGATTCCTTACAATGTCATTTGTAAGGACATTTTGTAAATTTTGTGAAGATTCCTTTACCAATATCATATCGTGTTTAAACTAGCTGTGCTGAGATTACTCATGAATGATTTAATGATTAAATACACATCGTTGGAGTAATCATGTACTCTGCGTTTGCTACGCATTGATGGGTTTATTTATACTGTAATGGCGTTGTACTGACAACATGGTAGGGATTGGTCTTTTAATATCACATTATTTTTTGTTATAATTCAACAGTTGTGTAACCAGTTGTGTAAAAAACTGAACAAGTTGTGTGTACTATTTTACACAAGTTGTGTAAACAACAGTTTACACAAAAGGTTGCTAGGTTCATATAGTACACAATCGTTTGATTTTTACACAACCGAAATAACAATGAATAGCTTATACTGGTTGGTCGGAATTGGACCGTGCGGGGATAACACTAAGCTGGATTAACTCAATGAAGGGTTCACTCCATACTGAATTTTCCTATTTGGATCTTGAATCACCTTTCTGAAGATGAGACCTGAGCAGGACGTCCTTAGCCTCATTCCTGTGATCCCATAGCTGAAGTAGCAGGCATGGTGGGTGATAACCATGAGGAGGGAAGACAAGGACATGCCCAATGCTTGCAAGTAGGCTTCCGTGGTCGACACGAGATCCGTGGAGAAATACAGAACCAGACGACTCAGCATCACTGGCTGCGCCATCTTCAAGACGACCTCCTGTTGACAATGTCCACATCCAAAATACATGTTTGAAAATTAAGAAGAACATCTGAATAAACAAAACACTGATATAATAACGTATTTACGATTGGTTGAAGTTATATATTATGTAAACAGCATGGACCCTTTGTGGTTATTTTCCACAGTGAATTTTGTTCAATTATTTACAAACACGAGACCCACTCCAAATTACAAGTTGTAGGCGAAGATTATTTTTTGCATCAGAATCCCCGCTGCCGTTTTTGAGAAAATTATCGTTGATTATCAATCGGCCCTTTGGCCTCGATATCGATCCCCTGATCAGCAGCGATCCCCACCTTAAGGTAAATCAAGACCATTAATTGCTGTAGAAAGTGCTCTCCGTCGTTTTTCAACATAAATCTGGTGTTGAATGTTTACCATTTAAAAGATGCGTTTTATTTAAAATGTTGTGAATAACCTAGGATTACATAACCCAGAATAACGATTTCGACTTTAGGTGACTAACTTCGAATCGGATGTCTTATTCATGTAATCAATGTCTAGCGTTTCAATTGCCAAGTATTTGAAAAATGTCTCCCTACATCTCTTTTGTGGAAGGTAGTAAACTTATTCACATCATACAGCTGGTTTTCGTTACCTCAATGAATGCAGGAAAGCCGTGTGTTGTGGAATACCAGCCAAAAGCTCTAACCAACGCCCATCGAAGAGACGGAGCCTTTCCAGTGGCTTCACTTTTCTTAATTTCTTTATTCCACTCCCTGCGTGGAGAAATGAAATTCAAAAGACCATACTCGACCTACCACCGATAACATACAATAAAGATTTACAACTGTAATATAGTCATTGTTTTCCCTCTCCATGGGTAGTCAGATGTAAATGTATTTGTTCGTGTTATTGTCATTGATCTGAAAGCTTATAGTGTGCTCAAATGCTATTGACACTTTGTTTTCATTTACACATTTCGTTTTGGGATAGGGTTTTGCATTAGCACATATTTTACCTCTCGAGTTTACCGACCACAAAAACAGCGGAGTCGTCAGGCAGAACGTCATACAAGTCTGTTTCAACAAGAGGTCTCTTGTAGCCCCGACGGAAGAAATTAAACATCCAGCTTCAAGAAGAAAACGATAATTTATTGTATTAAGGAGAAAAAAATTAAGGAGGAAATGTAGATAACAATACAGGGAGTATAAACAGGCGCGGTTCTACGGGGGGGGGGGGGGGGGCTAGGGGGGCTGTAGCCCCCCAAAAATTGTGTCTAGCCCCAAAAAATAAGTTCCGTAAAAAAAAAAAAAACATTAGCAAAAAGAAGGATTGTGATGTACATGCGAACGGTCTCCCGCTAAAGAAGAAATAGCCCTGACAAGGGTGCATTAGTTAATTTAGTGTGAATGATTTTAGGATTTTATTGACGCTCCCCATTGAAAATATGGCATGAGCTCCCTATTGATTTTCGGAGGCCTTAGTGTCTGGAAAAAATAACCAGTCAACATTTCAGCACGCCTCCCTGAACAAAATTCTGGATCCACCGTGCTAGCCCCCCAAAAATATTGGTTCTAGAACCGCGCCTGATTATAAAGTAAGTATGGGTAAATGTGCAGGTATGGTGTATAGTTATCTTACATGAAAAATAGTTTAGAGAAGAGACCAGCTGTCTTAATAGGATGTGGCGGTCTTCTGACTCCGGAGGGTGCTTTGACGGGTTCGTCCTCAGTCTGCGTCGAATCTGGAACTTGGTTAGGGTTGCTGTCGTGACCCGACGTTTTGGACAATCCGCCGTCATTATGGGCCGCCATGACGGTTCTGGAAATATAATATGGAGTGAATAAATTATTGTCTATTGTGTCAGAATATAGGTGCTTGTTCTTACAGCTATTTTGTTGCAGTGACACGTACTTGCCGAACGATAAGGTCACCGATGCGTGTACACGTGTGTTTCCCAAAATACAAAGTTCGAGTGTGTCCATTGGACCAAAGAACAATAGAGTATATATGATTTGGGTCCAGGGTACAAAATCAGTAATGAAATGGACATTACGGCCTGAAATTCCCAGCATGTATTGGCATACCCATCTTGTGGCATAACCACAGACGTATGTCAAGTCGTGTCTAATCAAGGCCCGGCACGGCACACGTTGTGTATGTGGTACATAATACACACATTACCAATACACAAATGTTGTTTCTCACCGCTGTGCGGCTGGATCACAGCTCGATTTTTCGGAGACAAAACTGTGACCACCGAAATTCGTTCTTGCATGGTTTTCGCAAGAATCAAACAGAAACGCCCAGCTTTTAAAGGTTGGTGATTATTATTTCAAAACGATATTTCTAGTAAATATAATAAGGGAATAAATGTGTGCTCCGGAGGTTTTTATCACTCTGTTTAATACCACTTAGAGTCTGGGTGCTGATAATTACCCGAGCCGGAGGCGAGGGTAATTATCAGCACCCTGACTCTAAGTGGTTTTAAACAGAGTGATAAATACCGACGGAGTACATATTTATTCCCATTCATAAATACCTTTTCGGTAAAAAAAATCATATAATTCGTTCAAAACATCCCGATTTTGTTCAAAAAATTCACTTTATGCTTTTTGAAACATCCCTCCTGCAAAATAATGGAGTGTTCAGCTGGCGAGTAGGATGAAAACAACCCTTTTATGGAGATTGACGCGCGCGTATCATGTTCTACGCGATGTCGCGCAGAACGCACCTGGCGCGTTGCGTTTTGAATTTAGAACTATAAAATTCTAACTCCCTGGTAGTGTTGCGCATGCCTACGTGAGGATTGTGAACGTTCAACCAATGAAACGATAAGAGGCACTGGATTTTTAGGAGTCCACATTTTATTGTGACACTGGAAAAGTGTTTAAGACCAGCTAGCCATGTCTTTATCATCCGTTTAATACCGGCCACGTGACGGGCTCTCGACCAATAGACCGCTTGCAGACGCGTTCGATAATCGACGCGCGAAGGCGCGCGACGCCATGTTGTGGGACAGGCGTATATCTATCCACGCACATTTTGTCCCATAACATGGCGTCGCTCACCTGAGCGCGTCAATTATCGAACGCGTCTGCAAGCGGTCTATAGGAATGGCTAAACTGTCTGAGGTTTTTATGAATTTCGTTTAAAAGGGTACTGCGTCCTGAAATCCCCAAAAATGTCATGCTTTGAATTGTTTGAATATCATATTTCAAACATTGAAAAGGAAAGTTGAACAAGGTTGAAAAGGAAACCAACTAATAATGTCTTACCGTTCCCAAGAAAAAAACCAACAAACACAAACTACGGTTTTTTTACATCGGACAAGACGGAGTATAAAACGTGTTTCCTGTCGTTTTCATACAATGTACGATACACGTTTGGTGTGTCTGGTATTCCACACTTACCCAACGCCGTGCTTACGAACAGCAGTGACCAATCACCAATGCACGGCACGGTATGTGATTTCTTACACATCCGCAAAACGCAAACCCTTCCGGATGGAATCACAACTAGCACGAACAGCCCGACTTTTTGGGGTCGCAAAAGAGGACCCGAAAGTCACAATAACACAATAAGACTACAACAGCGCCCAGTTTTTTTTAAAGGATAGTTGTGTGGTTGTTTTACTTTTAAATCTCGGTATTAGACACCCTTAATCATAAGGAAGAGCTTGAATTTTGCGATGAAAGAATCCAACCCAAATAATTGTATCTCAGAAATTGATAAAAATAAATATATATAACCATTACATTTAATCAACGCGATTCAGAAAACCGAATGATACATTTTCTGGATTCGTAAATTAAATGATTTGGAATGCCACAACTTGTGTTGTTTAGTCTTTCAGCTTGTTGAAAAGCGCCACCAAGATAGAATCATCAATATCTACCAAGTAGAATCATCAATCACTACCAAACTTATGAGACACGACGCGTAACAGACCGAAATGGACTTCTATATCCCATGTAGAAAAATAACTGATCTGATAAAAAGAGCTTATAATACTTCTGAAAAGGATGGTTGAGAAAGATGATCACATGCAACTTTCTGCACAGCTCAAAGCAAGTTGCGTCGATGCATAAGCTTTTGCGGCTGAAGGCCAATCCGAGCACGTTATAGCAATGGTATCACGAATGCCCCCCCTTCCGTGGCAAAATCGTGTGATAGCTGTTCAAGTAATCCATCACAGAGCAATTGCTGAGTACAATAGCGTGCACAATGGTTTTTCCATTGTAGGTGCCCTCATGAGTGTACAGCTACTGATCACGTGCAAGAATTCGTCGAAAAATTCTTTAAAGAAGTCGTAATTAAGTTTCGTTTGAAAACAACAGGGGGCGCAATTCATATTCAAAGGTGAGTCACATAAGTGACTTCCCGCCTCGAAACCATACCAACATCATTGGCTGGTAGTGTACCAGGGGCTGATGGGGGCGCTGTTCAGAACCGACAGTTATGCACAACTACCAAAGTTTTGCCTTTCTCGGGAACGGTAAGACATAAAGCTTTGTTTCCTTTTCAACCATACGTTTTAAAAATAGTTGAAGTTAACTTTCCGGAACATGAAATATTCGGGGATTTCAGACCGTAATGTCCCTTTAATTATCAATTTTATACTCTGGACCAAAGTCCTGGATACATCATTGTGCATATGTCAACTGTATTACACTTGAACTCTGTATTATGGGAAACGTAAGTGTACACGTATTGGTTACCTTATCTTTGTGCAATAACACCAAGGGAACGTACGTTTCACTGCAAAGAATAACTGTTACCAACAAGCACCACTACTGCTACAATATACAATAATAATTATTCGCATGTCATATTGCAAGCACCGTCATGGCGGCCCATAACGTCGACGTTTCGTCCAAAACATCGGGTTACGACATCAAACCTAGACATGTTTCAGATTTCGCGCAGACTGAGGATGAGCCCGTCAAAGCCCCCTCCGGAGTCAGAAGACCGCCACACCCCATGAAGACAGCTGGTCTCTTCTCAAAATTAGTATTCTTGTAAGATAAGTTATGCACCCTTTTATACCTGCACATACACCACATCAGGCCATCAGCCTGGGGGTTTGGTCGGTATCAAATCAGGACATAAATTATTATAGTGAGCATGCGCAAGGTGTACCGCCCTTAGAGTGGTAACAAGCATTTTGATGGACATTTTGAGAAAAAAGGTGATAACACCCAAAAGCTGCCACCGCTGCAATGCTATGACATATTTTCCAACTCCGGAGGTGAATACATTGCCAAAAATCGCTATGACGAATATTCCCCTCATTTGATACCGGTGGCCAAAACAATGGACCGAGGCTGATGGCCTACGTATCCCGTAGGCCTGCACAATGACGCGCCACTTCATTTCGTACAGTGTTTTTCTGTTACCGTAAACTGTAACCTTTAGTCAGTTAGTGAATGTGATTCTGAAGTGGAGTTTGTTTCTACCGATTTGCTTTAACATACTGGGGCATTTTGTGTTTTGTTGAAAATCTTAAGCGTATTTTTTTTAAGTTAAAAACCTTTTCAGCAATTTTCTGGTATAAAATACATATTTATAAGCAAATTATACATAACAATTTTTTGACGATATATCTTCTGATCTGTATCTGTATGGTTACGTTGCAGAAACCTATTCAGGCATTATCGCAATGGAGTATAGGTACTCAAGGCACTAGGAGTTATGTATATTATTAGATGAATGAAGTACATGAGAAATATGAGACCCATTATGTAGCACCTTATAAGGGTTTACAAGGCGCTGCGGCCACTGTCAGGACGGGGCGAACCCCTTCTCTTAGTGACAAGTTTTAATGGGTTCTTTAACGTGCATTACACAACACACGGGACCTACGGCTTTATGTCCCATCCGAAGGATGAAGCAGGAATGGTTAAGTGCCTTGCTTAAGGGCACAAGTGTCCGCCGGCGGGCTTGACCCACGTCACTGTTGCCTCTGAAACACCAGAATATGAGTCCGGTGTTCTTAACCGCTAGGCCATGACACTCCACTGATTTTTTTTTCTGTCTAAAACCATCATAACTGTAAGTCTTAGACAATCCGCCAGGAACAATTACCCTTCCGTTTTGATATGCTAGTTGCTGCTGCCTTGATTTGCATTTCACTGAGAAAAAAAAAAACATTCAGTAATTCTACATGGAAAGTAAGCAAATACTAAATCAAACACAAAGTGCGCATTAAATACTGACACAATCACGTATTGTAATGTTCATAACCTCCTTTGCTTTCAATTCCATACATAATCATTTTCTTCTTGAAGCTGGATGTTTAATTTCTTCCGTCGAGGCTACAAGAGACCTCTTGTTGAAACAGACTTGTATGACGTTCTGCCTGACGACTCCGCTGTTATTGTGGTCGGTAAACTCGAGAGGTAAAGTATGTGCCAGTGCAATACCCTATCACAAAATAAAATGTATGCAACAAAGTGTCAATAGTCTTTGAGCACACTAAGGACTTTCAGATCAATGACAATAATATGAACAAGTACATCTACATCTGACTAACTATGGAGAGTGAAAACAATATGATATTTTACTATTGTAAATCTTAATTGTATGTTACCGTGGGTATGTCAAGTATGATCTTTGGAATCCCTTCTCCATGCAGGGAGTGGAATAAAGAAATTAAGAAAAGTGAAGCCACGGGAAAGCCTTCGTCTCTTCGATGGGCGTTGCTTAGAGCTTTTGGCTGGCATTACATGATACATGGCTTGCCTGCATTCATTGAGGTAACCAAAACCATCTGTTTAGTGTGAATTATTGCACTAGAGATCTGTGGAACTTTTTCAAAAGAAAATAAATGAATATAAAACCGACTCGAAAACGGTCACCAGAAAGTAGAAGTTGTTTTCATGGACGTCGCCAGGATTTTTTTCCTAGAGGGAGGTGGGGGGGGGGGAGTATTTTTCCCCAAAACGTCTTTCGTTTTCTCGACATATTCTTTTTACCGAGCTCGGTCAAGGGAACATTCACCCTAACAGCCCCCATGAAATTAACAGCAACATTTTTGTTCTTGTTTCCTTGTCCCCTCTTTCATCACTTATTGCTTAACAGACGGCATATTTTGCCCGTTTCAAAGCTGACCTGTCCACACTCAAATGCCTTGTCCCTGGAGCAGTGTGCCGAGTCCACTGAACGGTCAAACCAAGGTTTGTCGTTTGGATATCGAGTCACTTTTTTCTTTGAAATGCACAGCTCCTCACACAACTTGATGTAGTCCATTGTGAACTCTGCACATTCATCCAAATCAGCTGCACTTTCTGTAAATAAGACCGATTCAGTTCAAGCAAAACATGCATGCAGTCGCTGAATACCCTCATATGTCCACCTTGGAACAAGGCATTCATCTGGTTTCTGGCGTTTAAGCTGTTGCTTATGTGCTGGAACCAGGAGTTCCACATTATAGTCTGAGTTGCCAAAAGGGGCTCGCTTCAGCGATCTGCAGGCTCCCTTAATTGTTGTACAACAATGGTCCAGGATTATATTTTGGCAAGTTGCACAATCCACATGTTAATAGTACTTGGGTAAACCCTTCTTAAGGTTACAATGATTGGAATCCCCGGGGACAATGAAAATGATGGAGCACAATTTCTACAGCGATTTATGAACTGTATTCACTTTGAGGTAGGTATCGCTGCTAATACGATGATGGTTGCCGTGGCCAAAGGGCCGATGGATAATCAACGATATTTTCCTTAAAAATGGCAGCGGGGATTCCGCAAAAAAAAGAAGAAGTTATAATCCACCCCTACAATTTGTTGTCAGGAATGGGTCTTGTGTTTGTACATGTTTGAATACAAATCACTACGGACAATATTAAATGCTGTTTACATTATAAGAAACTTTTAAAAGGTTGTTTCAACAATAAATCGTAAATTCGTATATTCAACCCGTGTTTCGTTTATTCTGATATCTGTCTTACTTCTCATACATGTATTTTGGATGTGGTTATTATCACATTAGGTCGTCTTTAAGATGGCCCAGCCAGTGATGCTGAGTCGTCTTGTTCTGTACTTCTCCACGGACCTCGTGTCGACCACGGAAGCCTACTTGCAAGCATTGGGCATGTCCTTGTCTTCCCTGCTCATACTTATAGCCAGCCATTTTTGCTACTTCGGCTATTGGATCACAGGAATGAGGCTAAGGACGGCCTGCTCGGGTCTCATCTTCAGAAAGGTGATTCAAGATTTCAAGTAGGAAATTGGAGCATGGGGTGAAACCAACATGGAGTAAATCCAGCATGGTGTAATACCCTATAAGGCCTACCGTTCAATCAGTATAAGGTACTAATCCTCCTGCTATTTAAGAGGTCACAAACGGTCAAAATGTTTCTATCTCACCTCCTGGCATACTGTGTACAGACCAACGGGGGTTGACTAAAATTGACCCAAGTAATAGCAAGGTTCACAATGCATGTTTTCATTGGAGGGCTAAGGTGACAATACAAACCAAAACCCCATCATGTTGTCAAATACAAAAGATGACAGCACCAGTAACAAAAAACGCGCCCATACGTAGCAAACTCAGAGCACAGGATTACTCCAGCGATGCGTATTCATTCAATTAGTAATCTCAGCAAGGATATCTTAAGCACGATATGATATTGGTAAGAGGATCCTCGCAGTATTCTCACATTTTTATGTCCTTATAAAGTACAAGTGTTATAGCTAATACTTTTTTCCCTTCTCAATATTGCAGGCCTTAAGACTCAGCAACCTAGCTTTAGGAGAAACGACAATCGGTCAACTGGTCAACATCTTATCCAATGACGTCAACAGATTCGATTTGGTAGGTGCCCCCCCCCCAAAAAAAAAAAAAAATCAAAAAAACGCGTGTGACTGCCAGTGGGACTTACAATTATCCACGATACTCCATAGTGGAAACTGTTTGTGTTGTAAAACTGTGGTGACAAATTGAGCAGAAATTGAATCCTCTGATAATTATTTGGGTGTGACCAATATATCAACTTGATACTGTAAAGAACACTTTGGAACCAATGTGATGCGAAGTGATGCAGCGAAGCTCGTCCGTCGTGCAATACTTGATTCACAGAGTATTCATTGAATTACATTTTTTGTTTCATGCAAGTAATGAATTTTAATTATCAACTCATTTGCGTATTCTCTTTAATGAGCAGTGCAGGCAAAGAAAACCTATTTTATACCCAAAATTACCCAGGTGCTATCCGAGAGTGTCGACGAAATGTATTCGAAAATCCTCCCGTTTCGGTCAAGTGACACTAACGGCTACGTACTACCCCTTATATTCATCAGAAATAGTCAGAATATTTTGGTCTGGTAAGCAGACTAAAAGCCGTCGATCATAGGTACTATCGGACTATAGGTGTTGCTCTTCATGGCATAACAATGCCGACAATCGCGCGACGTTCAAAAAACACTCGTGAAAAAAATGTTGTTGGACAGGATAAATTATCCTTACTTGTTGGCTACACCACTTCGATGAGACATTGTGTGAGCATTTAATGTAACATTCTGACTGTTAACCAGGTACTGTGTCATCGTGCACCAGATGTAATAGCAACTCTAAAGTCAAAACGGATATCAATCGATCAACCCCAATCGATCCCACATACTTTCCCCATTTCGTATGTCAGAAGTTGCTTAATAATGAATCAAGCTGCCTCGTCTCCTTCTTGTTAGGCTTTCCGGCTCCTCCACTACCTCTGGATAGCTCCTCTACAGCTGACTATCGTGGTCGCCCTAGCCTGGAGAGAGATCGGAGTGTCTTGCCTTGCCGGGACTTCCATTTTGATCTTCATGGCACCCCTCCAAATTTACATTGGGAAACTAGCTTCCAAATTTAGGTAATCCTGGGTGCATTCAGAAACCTATCGTGATATCCCTTTTGACTTATTCTTGGGTAAACTGTCGATCAGATAACCATTGGGATAATGTTTGCTTATAAACGGCAGTTTTAGACCCCCCGTTTCAATTGGTATTTTAGCAGTGTCAAATATTGCCTTGAGAATGCTCGCTATTACTAGCATAGTACCATTAATCACCACTCGGTGCAACAGCTATTACACTACCACTACACCTGACTACACCTTTCAGTATAATATGGTACCAATGTCTTCGAAGTAAGCAATTGTCTGGTATGTGCATATTTTGTTATACAAACCCTATACATAGTGAAATGTTTTGTTATAGAAACCAATAACTTCATACTCTACTAACCTCCAATGCATGAGGAGTGTTTCTTTTTTTCATTTGAAACTGCAAACGACCTCAATAAAGTCCCCAGATCTTTGCAGAAAAGTTTATATTGTGCTTTCTCCCTTTCAGATCCAAAACGGCCTTGTTGTCGGATGCAAGGATCCGCATCATGAATGAAGTGATATCTGGCATATAGTCAAGTTCACTATGTCCAGATATTGAACTTCGTTAACTTTTTTGGGGGATTTGCAAACCTATACATTTTTGGAATCTGTGTGGTGTAGGCAATCAGAAAACCAATGTTTACAATTTGCCGGAAGCATGCATGGCGGCCATCTTGGATTTTCAAAATGGCCGCCTTCAAAATGGGTGTTTCTCAATATCTCAGCATCCAGGTGGCCTAGAGTCATGATTTTAACGGCTAAACATACATTTTCAGGGGTGAAGAAGCCAGTGGTACAAAGTAAAATAAGCTAAACATAACCACCAAGCGGCCATCTTGGATTTTCAAAATGGCTGCCTTGAAAATTGGTGTTTCTCAATATCTCAGCATCCAGGTTTCCTAGAGTAATGCTTTTAACGGCTAAACATACATTTTCAGGGGTGAGGAACAAAGCAGATTTTCATGTTCATTCCATTATAATACATTTTTTAAATGGCTCAAAGATTCTACATGTAGCAAGTCAAACCTCTAGCATGTCTAGGCAGCTTCTTGGACAACTTCAATATCATGATAGCATGACAAAATAAGTGTGGTATAACAAAATCTTTGTTATATAGCAGAATCTTTACACATCATCATCATCACTGTCACTGGTCGGCAACATGTCATTCCTAGAGTCCTCATCATTCTGGCACTGGGTGCTGCACTGGCAGAGGTCTGTGCATGATAAGTACTTGGACGTGCAAGAGCATCGAGATGTTGAACAGTCTGCTCTGCACTGGCATCTCACCATCTCAATGATGGCCTTGGGGGCTGGGAGGACCTTAGTTGTGATTGGCTTCACCTGATCAGCTGCTGTGTCCTTGTAGAAGCCATGCTGCAGCGGATCCAGGAACTGCTGCTGAGCAATGCTTGCCTGGCCCCATACTGTGGCCTGGATCTGGACTCGGTGGATGTGCTGCTTGAGAGCACCAAGGGTGGGAGGCAGCTTGTCACTTTCAGCCATATGCTTGCAGAAAAGATGCCATCGCAGCTCAGGGATGCTCGCAATCTGGATGCCCTTTGGCGCGTATGCAGCACAGACGAATGTAGCCAGCGTTGACAGCAGCTCTTCAGTGACTTCAGCGGCATCTGAAAGCATCTGCAGAGCATTGATGACTACACCGCCTGCTTTGATGTAGACTTTCAGCCAGGTTGCCTTTCCTATGCGAGAGAACCTCCCAGTGTTGTCTGCCCCCGTGAATGCGTGGAAGGCTGGCAAAGCCTTTGCTCTTTCTGGACCTAGATCTGTCCATATTGGCTGCACTTGGACCACTCCGGAAGCCATTGACATGGACGTGTTTCTCAGCAGAAGGTCATAATGTGCTACGACCAGCACCAGAACATCAGTGTCTGGGGAGAAGACCACCAACTCTACATCAGGTGGGTTTCTCTGTGATGCCAGCACTGCATGATAGATTAGCAGCGTGTCCGCCTCTTCGTGATTGTTGTCCTCGATTAGCAGCTCGCTATTGCTCCTAGTACGTCCTGCGGCAGATGCGATAACCAGCTTTGACGAGTCTTGGTTGTACTCCAGGTTTTTTGCTGCCAGATACTCAGTCAGATCAGCCTCCGTTTTGTCGTGGGAAAGGAACCGGCTCATTGGGATGTGCTTGATGCTGGTGTCATCTCTGATCTGATTTTGGATCGGATCCTTCCCTTGTCTCCGTTTCTCCCTTGTGGTACTCTTCAGGGAATCAGCCTTGTATGTGTCAAACACCAGAATGATCTCATCTGGTTGATGTCTCGGTTTGACCTGGCAAGGACCATCAGCCTTCCGTACAGATCCTTGGTCTCCTTCAGATCTACAGTATTGTCTCTGAGTTTCACACTGGTTTTCTTGTTGCCAGACATGAACATCTTGTTGTTGTGTTTCTTCACTGGTGCCCAGAGGCTGACTTCCCCATTGATTCGCTCTGACATTGCCAAAGAGGCGACAACCCATCCCAGCTGTGTCAGCTGATATGAGCAAGAGACTCCCACCTCGTTGATGGTGAGTTCAAGAGTCAGTTTGATGTGGAAGCTGGCAAGGTCACAGAGCACCATGACCTTAGACCAAGTGCAGTCAAGAGGGAGCATGACGCAATTGACAAGATCAAGGCTGCGATCCTGAGTCATGGCAATCCATTTGCTATTGAAGGTGACCAGCTGCACAATCTGATCACCCATGCCTACATCCCAGACGAGTATGTGCCACAGATCCTGAACATTGGTGTCACTGGGCAGAAGTTGTATCAAGAGTACGTGTCAGAGCGAATCAATGGGGAAGTCAGCCATCGGCAACTATGAGTTCACGTTGACACCAAGGGCACTGTTTGCTGCAAACGGGGCAATGCTACCATGTACTGACAAGGCAAAGTTGATCCACCTCCTTGAGAAGCTCGGAACAGCAGAACCACCCAATGAAGATCAGCAGCAGCAGCTGCACGATGCAAGTGTTCTGCAGCGCGATGCAGTGGATCCAGAAACAATAGACTGCACACCCACTGAAGATCCTCATCGAAGTCGAAAAATTGCACTGGTGGACGGTATGGTGGTCGTGCAGAAGCTAACAAAGAAACCAGCCACGGTAGTGACAGTCAAAGACCTCAGTGAATGCTTCAATACCGGACTGATGTCTCTCACAAGAGACTGTGATGAGATCATTCTGGTGTTTGACACATACAAGGCTGATTCCCTGAAGAGTACCACAAGGGAGAAACGGAGACAAGGGAAGGATCCGATCCAATATCAGATCAGAGATGACACCAGCATCAAGCACATCCCGGTTCCTTTCCCACGACAAAACGAAGGCTGATCTGACTGAGTTTCTGGCAGCAAAAAACCTGGAGTACAACCAAGACTCGTCAAAGCTGGTTATCGCATCTGCCGCAGGACGTACTAGGAGCAATAGCGAGCTGCTAATCGAGGACAACAATCACGAAGAGGCGGACACGCTGCTAATCTATCATGCAGTGCTGGCATCACAGAGGAACCCACCTGATGCAGAGTTGGTGGTCTTCTCCCCAGACACTGATGTTCTGGTGCTGGTCGTAGCACATTATGACCTTCTGCTGAGAAACACGTCCATGTCAATGGCTTCCGGAGTGGTCCAAGTGCAGCCAATATGGACAGATCTAGGTCCAGAAAGAGCAAAGGCTTTGCCAGCCTTCCACGCATTCACGGGGGCAGACAACACTGGGAGGTTCTCTCGCATAGGAAAGACAACCTGGCTGAAAGTCTACCTCAAAGCAGGCGGAGTAGTCATCAATGCTCTGCAGATGCTTTCAGATGCCGCTGAAGTCACTGAAGAGCTGCTGTCAACGCTGGCTACATTCGTCTGTGCTGCATACGCGCCAAAGGGCATCCAGATTGCGAGCATCCCTGAGCTGCGATGGCATCTTTTCTGCAAGCATATGGCTGAAAGTGACAAGCTGCCTCCCACCCTTGGTGCTCTCAAGCAGCACATCCACCGAGTCCAGATCCAGGCCACAGTATGGGGCCAGGCAAGCATTGCTCAGCAGCAGTTCCTGGATCCGCTGCAGCATGGCTTCTACAAGGACACAGCAGCTGATCAGGTGAAGCCAATCACAACTAAGGTCCTCCCAGCCCCCAAGGCCATCATTGAGATGGTGAGATGCCAGTGCAGAGCAGACTGTTCAACATCTCGATGCTCTTGCAGGTCCAAGAACTTATCATGCACAGACCTCTGCCAGTGCAGCACCCAGTGCCAGAATGATGAGGACTCTAGGAATGACATGTTGCCGACCAGTGACAGTGATGATGATGATGTGTAAAGATTCTGCTATATAACAAAGATTTTGTTATACCACACTTATTTTGTCATGCTATCACGATATTGAAGTTGTCCAAGAAGCTGCCTAGACATGCTAGAGGTTTGACTTGCTACATGTAGAAGTTTTGAGCCATTTAAAAAATGTATTATAATGGAATGAACATGAAAATCTGCTTTGTAATTATGTTTAGCTGAGTTTACTTTGTACCACTGGCTTCCTCACCCCTGAAAATGTATGTTTAGCCGTTAAAAGCATTACTCTAGGAAACCTGGATGCTGAGATATTGAGAAACACCAATTTTCAAGGCAGCCATTTTGAAAATCCAAGATGGCCGCTTGGTGGTTATGTTTAGCTTATTTTACTTTGTACCACTGGCTTCCTCACCCCTGAAAATGTATGTTTAGCCGTTAAAATCATGACTCTGGGCCACCTTGATGCTGAGATATTGAGAAACACCCATTTTGAAGGCGGCCATTTTGAAAATCCAAGATGGCCGCTTCGTGGTTATGTTTAGCTTATTTTACTTTGTACCACTGGCTTCTTCACCCCTGAAAATGTATGTTTAGCCGTTAAAATCATGACTCTAGGCCACCTGGATGCTGAGATATTGAGAAACACCCATTTTGAAGGCGGCCATTTTGAAAATCCAAGATGGCCGCCATGCATGCTTCCGGCAAATTGTAAACATTGGTTTTCTGATTGCTTGTACCACACAGATTCCAAAAATGTATAGGTTTGCAAATCCCCCAAAAAAGTTAACGAAATTACACAGTGAACTTGACTAATACGCGTCATCAAGATATACGCGTGGGAACATTCGTTTGGAAAACTGGTCGCCGAAAGCCGAGCGTAAGTTGAATTCCCTCTTCCAAGATTTGCTCAGAGCAATGGCAGATCCACAACCAAATTTCGGGGGCAAAGAGGTGTGCGTAACTGGTGGCTTGCGAGGAAGATTTTAATTCATTTCCTCAAAAATAAGATGGATATGAGGGATTAAAGTCAATGAGCTTACCTGTTGACAAGGCTTGTTTTCAACTGTCTGTGGCCTCTGGCTGCTGTGAGGAGCCCTTTCGGCCTTTGCCAATTCCTGTCAGTTCAGGTGATTATTTAGAACTGGCAGACCTACCGAGTACACACTCGGTAGGTGTTCAAATTCACGATGGTCAGACGATTGGCAAATAAACCGGTTTTCCCAAATGAGTACTCTGCAGAATAAAAAGCATGGTTTTTCGTACATAGTTTTGCTTCTTTCTGTCTACAGAAAGGAGGTACGAAAGATTTTACACAGTGCCTATTTGCACGCAATAATTGGAGCCCTCCGGTTCGATGGCGCTCTGTTGACGACATTCATCACATTCATTGTCTACGCCTCTCTGGGAAATCCTGTCACGCCCTCTAAGGTCTTCCCCGTGCTCGCACTGTTCTACAGCGCCAGGATTTGCCTGTCCAACAATTTCCCATTCGCGATCATGCACGGGTCGGAGGGACTCGTCTCCATTCGAAGGATTCAGGTGAGAATTGCAAAGAGAAAATCCTCACGCCGGCGAATTAAGACTATAATGAACCGAGTCTCAATAAATGAAGCTCAACTTTCTAAATTGTCGAGTTCCCAAAGTGTTCCCCGTCATTGGTGGTTGTTGGCTTCCAACCGTTCAGAGTACTTGACTCCATTCAAAGACTTCGGGTGATAAAGACCTTGATGAACAGTTACACTTGAGATAATTACAGTAGACTCTTAATAAAAACAATGTTAATACAGATTCATGTTATACATGTGTTACAACCATAAGCCTTTGGTCGCGGCTGTTAAAATTATCTGCACGGTGAACAGGACCCGCATTCTAGTAAATACAACACTCTGAATTACATGTAACACACCCTAGGTCCGGCGTGGTATGCTGTATACAAAAGAAGGTGTCTTTCATAGTGTCTATAGTTATACTTGTTTGCTTCTGACCAGATGTTTTTGCTGATGGATGAGCTGCAGAGACACGTAAACGAGCCTAATACGGACGTCATGGATGATATTTTCCTGGAAGAGCAAACGGCCCTATTGGACGAGATCAAAGCAGATGATACCTTAAAGAATGATAAGTTGGACATTTCAGAGCATCCAGAGAGCGCACAAACAAACAGAACGAATAGTGTGATTGAGTCTGCGGACAATGGTGAGTTGGTTGACTACCTTAGAACTGCCGTAAGCGAGGAAGAGGAACCAGTCGAGACTAATCCTCATGCGAACAAGCTCAATACTGGGACAGACGTACGGGCCCAAATTGTCGTGGAGAATATGTACGGATCTTGGAACAAGGTAGAGTTGCCTTTAGTAATAATTATAATATTGTCGATAATCATACACGTCGGGAAACATTCATATAGACTTGTGCACTGAAAAATAATTCGCTTTTTCCCACCCCTAACCCCAATTTCCCTCAGAGTAATGCCTTTTTTGTATTTTTTTACTAATTGGAACATGAGCAATCGATCCAGTGTGTTTGCGACACTGAAATATTGCCTCTCAATAGGAGCTGAGGCATTTAAAAGACGTTGAAATTCCACACGTCTCCTAATGGTAAACCTCCCACGCTGAAGTGTGGACCTAAATGGTATAATTGCGATAGTATTACTAGCAACCCCAATAGGTGGACACTTCATAGACTTGTGCACAAAATTACCCTAGCCCTAACCTTAGCCCTAACCTTAAACCCTCAACCTTAAGCCATAAACCCTATCCCTAGCACTGGTCCAAATGGCGATTTTAGGGAATAGGGCGACAGTACTTGATCTGTCGCCCTTATTAGTTTCATCGCCCTATTATACAAAAAGTCGACCCAACCAAGAAAATGTCCATATCACCATAACGGGTATTTATAAAGCGCACGTATCCACCAGTAAGGCGCTACATCATTATTATCCTGCTCGCTTGGCCAATGAAAGATTCCAAATACCATCAAAGCTCCACGTGGAGCATACAGCTCGATGCTGCCATTTAGGCGCAAAGCAGCCAAAATCTACCACTATAACAATCTCTACCCTCAAAAGTACCCATTTACTCCGGGATGGAAAAAAGCAATAATTGACAAAGTGCCTTGCCCAAGGGCACAAGCACCATAGCTGCAGGCTGGACTCGAACCCACAACATGCAGAAGTACCCGCAGACCACAAATTCAATGTCTCAGGCCAGGTGGAGACCACGGCACTGCAGTATCGCCATAACATTGTCCGATGGAACGATGGAAGTAAAATTCGTGTCATCGTTGTTTTTCCACGAATTCTTTATTCGATTCAAAGTAAAAATGTCGTGTAAAACACAGTCAGATATAAAATTATTTTTAACTCAATCAAAAGGACACCAGGAACACAGTGCTACAAGACGTCAGTTTCCGAATTCAACCAGGGGAGTTGCTTGCAGTCATTGGGCCTGTTGGGTGTGGCAAGGTGAGTAAACCAAATGATTCGAATCCGGTGAATCCTTTCTTAGACATATTGTGGTGGATTCTCCTCGAACCGGAGACCTACAAGCAGTCTAAAGGCTAAGGGATGCAAGTTCGTTTTGGTGAAAGTTTACCACCGAAAGAACTGATTGGCTAACTCTGCCTAAATAAGTCAAATAGGCACTGCATGACACCTGGATTCGGACCACAACAATGGAAATATAGTTAATTGAATCAACAATTGCCTTTTTGGATAATGGATAATGAATTTCACATGACCTGATTGAGCTTCTTGGATAAATCAATTTATTACTCCGACGTCCCGTTGATCCGACGTCCCAGTGGTCCGACGTCCCAGTGGTCCGACGTCCCATTGGTCCGACGTCCCATTGGTCCGACGTCCCATTGGTCCGTTGAAACATTACTGTGTAGTTCCACTGGTTCAGGTTGACTGACCCTAACCTAAACCCTTACCCTAACCCTAACCCTATGGGGCGTCGGACCAATGGGGCGTCGGGCCAATGGGACGTCGGACCAATAGGACGTCGGACCAATTGGACGTCAGACTATAGAGATGTCCCCTTTGCTCCACCCTGTGACATTGCTCACTGGGGAAAATTTCCCTACATTGCGCTAGTCTCCTAACCAGTCTACATGTGTGTCGCACTTTTGCCACATATTTACTTTACTCTTCATTTTGGTGTGTGTAGTTCAACTTTCAGTTTTTACAGGTGAGGTAAGCCGCTCACATCCTGTTTAAGTGGTTATGAGATGCTCGAAGTGTTCTCCTGTTCTCCAGATTCTCCACAATTTCTCTTGACTGGTAGAGTCAGTCAAAGACCGATTAGATAGTTATGATTGCACTCTTGTGTTAGGCCCCCGCTTGTAAAACGTCAATGAATACACGAAATGAACAGATGTAGGCGTCACAATCTCAAGTGTTTATTGTTTTCTTCCTGACAGTCTTCGCTTCTGGCTGCCTTACTGGGAGAGATACCTACTGTATCAGGAGTTAACACCCTGAATGGTCGGGTTGGCTACACGGCTCAACAGCCCTGGATCCTTTCTGGCTCGCTAAGAGACAACATCCTCTTCGGCAGCAAATACAAGCAGGCCAAGTACCAGCGAATCATTAAACATTGTGCGCTAACCAGAGTAAGTATGTTGGGAGCATTGAAAGTGGCGCTGTTCAATCGCTGGTGATGTTTGCATGACACTTCTTTGGTTTTCCAAATCTTGACTTCGTCTACAGTCTCTGTTCTAGGAGATTTGGGGGCAATTTCTTGAAAGATTTGAGAGACTTTATATTATGCCGCGTTTTGCTTGGGACAACATTGAACTATGTCATCCCGGGACAAAGGTTAAAGAAAACTCTCACGTTGTCTTGACAATTCAGGTTTATTGATAATTCCTAAGCCACAGATGAAAACTCGAGGCTGATACCAAAACTTGAGCTTCTTTTTTTACAGGATATCGAACTGCTTCCTGAAGGTGACCTGACGCTGGTTGGTGAGCGTGGTGTGACCCTTAGTGGAGGTCAGAGGGCAAGGGTTAGCCTCGCCAGGGCCTTGTACAGTGATGTCGATGTGTATCTACTAGATGATCCTCTGAGTGCAGTGGATCCGGCAGTTGGTAGACACCTCTTTGAAAAGTGAGAATATCTACAATAAAAAAAAACACCAAATCTACTTATTTTTAAAGAAACATTTCATTATCTTGAGACGTAACGGCCCTTTGTCTCCCATAGGTGCATTCTCCATGAAATGAGGGACAAAGCTGTGATCATTGTCACCCATCAGCTTCAATTCATTGACAAGGCTGACAAGATTCTCATCCTTCAGGAGGTAATTAAATAAAACGACCTCTAAAATATATTTTTTTGGGCAGCCGCCTTCATTTCGCAGTGTTTCCGGAGATAATCCTACATTAACTTAGTTCACATTATTTGAGGATATCCTCTTTGAGTAGCTGTATAAAGTGATAGTACATGCTGCAAAGCTGTATTGAGAATTATTATTTTATAGAATCAGTTCACTGCACGTTAATAACGTCAGTCTTGAAAGAAAAGAAATGACAACATTATTTTCTTCTGAAAGGTGGTTATTGTTTTAAGACATTTGTCTCTTGTCTGAAAGGGCAAGGTGGCTGGATACGGAACCTACAAAGAGCTGCAGGAAGACGGCATGGACTTTGCATCCCTTTTGAAGAAGAAATCTGAAGATGGTGATTACGATGGAGAGGATAAGCAGGATGTAAATCCTGAACGACTTGACGACAAGGTGTCCATCTGTTCAGATGACTCGGATGGGGTGCGTTTCTTTGGTTCATGCTCAAAAACTATTCGCAAGTGGATTCCTTCTAAGCATACAATCTAAATGGAATTCATTGATATGATATTACATAAAATGATGCATTATCTAATTGCTTAGGTTGAGACACCTGTTGGTATCGTCCCGGAGGAGATGGCGGCCGGCACTGTGGAGTGGATGGTGTACATCCGGTTCCTCGTAGCGGCTGCAGGGGTCCCCTTTGCGCTCGTCTGGGTCATTGTCGTAGTCGGTGCACAGGTAGATTCTAAATCGCCAGGATAAAAAAAGAAGAGCCTGCTTCTGCCGCCCCAAACTCAATACTAGTCGTGAGGTTTTTTTGTATAATCTGTTTACTTACTTTCATAAAGGAAGTCATTCTAAATCATAAGTAAGCTTGGAAATAATCTGTTGGCTTACTATGGTACACCGTTGATGGACAACATGGTTACCATTGATACTGTGGCGGGGATCTCCCCGGGCCAAACCTAAGTTCGTTGGGACCAAGTCTGACACCTATTAGAGTGTAGCTGATCTTCCCGAACGCAAGCTTTCCCAAGACGAGAGACCACTCAGAGCGACCTCAAGGCCTAGGGAGCAGGTCCGTTTTGGAGGAAATATACCGCCGATTATGATGATTGTGATTACCCACTGTTAATTGCACAATAAACCAACAACAAATACACCTGGACAACAGGATTGTCGGCACAACAAATATGAACGTAATTTATTATACAATAATCAAGAAATAGGCAGTAGTGATTGAGTTTTGATGGGGTTGTTAATTATCAGGGTCACTTAATTACACTTGGGAGTTAACTGACAGCTCAACTAAGCAGCAATGCGCACAGCTTGAACAATGCGCCCAATGTAAACAAGGCACTGCTAAGTCAACAATGTACACTACGGTAAACAATGCACACCAAGTCAGCAACGTTCACTCAGTAAACAATGTACACTAAGTAAACAATGCACACCAAGTTAGCAACGTTCACTCAGTAAACAATGTACCTAAGTAAACAATGCACACCAATGTAAATAACACACGCCAATGTAAATAACACACGCCAATGTAAGCAATGCACGCCAATGTAAGTAATACACGCTGTCAGCCTTAACCTGATTTACGCCTTACCCATGCAAGCTAGCGTCAGCATCGTTCCGTACATTCACTTGTACGGCTGCGCGTCAGCATCACACAGCGTAACTTCAGCACAGTCAGGGCCAGCGCCTTACACAGTGCGCGTCAGCATTACCTAAAACACAGAACGCGAGCAATACACGACCGTACCGTCCGCTGTCCACAGCACAACACCTTCGCGCGATCACGTGAATAGCCCTCACGTGAACAAGCATACGCCGTACAAACACATATGCATGCACTAAACCTATGGGCCTTAGGCAACCAATAGCGTACGCGCATTCAGCCACTAGGCTCTTACGCTCCGCCCAGTCACCAACACACAGTGAATTTACGTTAGTGCAATAGGGATGACGTTGTAAATAAACTAGCTATAAGTCCCTACACTTTCCGTTACAATACTGTGTTTGTTTGAAAATAACAAACATAAACGGCATTCTATAGAATTGGCTCATCTAGGCTACAGTTTCTGCTTCTCTGCTTTTGGTTTAAGGCATTGCTTTCTTACGCGGATGTCTGGCTAGCGATGTGGACAAACGAAGAAGAGAACGATCTGGTGGACAGAAATATTACCAGTCAGGTTGGTTGACGGTTAGGATCAGTATCAGGAAAGGTATGGCGTACCTAGGCATTTACTAAAGTGCACTTGATCAGTCCAGTCCAGTCCAGTTCACTTCACTTCACTTCAATTCAATATTACATTTATTTCCATACTAAAAAATAACATAATAGAAAGCAGAATACAATATTGTGGAGGCACAATCCTAATAAGCCAAGGCTTGTAGCGGAGTGCCTTTAGAAACGAGAACAAAGACATGAAATAATCAAATAGTTAGTTAATTAAGTCAAAGACAAAGATAAACAAGGGGACAAAGTATTCTGACCAGAACTTAGATCAAGAAAAATGACTGGGGAAAAAAACCCATAAAAATAGCGAAAAGAGATGGCAACGCTGGAGAACAAACCAAAGGAGGAAAAAAAAACAATCTATGCTTCATATTGGGAGATAAGATACTCTTTGAAGGAGTTCTTAAAAGAGCCCATGGAGGTTTTGGACTTGATTGGTCAATGCTATTCAAAAGACTGGGACCGTAGAAGCGAAGTGTGTTCTTGTACTGAGATGTGCGCGTGGAAGGTATGTATAGGTTGGTGTGTGATCTACTCAAGATACGTGCAGTTACATTGAAAAGGACAGGAGTTTTGAAAGCTAGCGAGTAGGCGCAAACTTTAATTCTGGGTTTTTTTTTTTTTTTTAACTTGATCCCCCAAGAGTTCAACTGTCTGTGCAGACTACTCACGAAAGCAAGGGCGCTCGAAGAACGTAGCGATGACATTGAATGCAATTCCAATCAGGCCTGAAAAAGTGATTATTGTAACAAACGATTACTCAAATGTTAGTAATGTGACAGGTAACACCTCCAAAAACGCTTGGCCTAGCTTACTGTGTTTTTTTTTTTCATTTTGTCCTCTTTGCAGTATTATCAGGACGGTACGGAGTACGGCAACCGGTCATACTACGTCAGAATATACGCCATCTTGTGTGGAGCTACCACCGCCGCCTCGTTTCTTCGGGCCTTTCTGTTCTATCATGTCTTTGTTACGGCATCAAAGGCTCTTCACAACCAGATGTTTGACGCTATCATCAGAGCGCCCATGCAGTTTTTTGATACAAATTCCGTGGGTGAGACACTGTCATAATCAATCACCGCGTTGGTCAAGTGCACTCGGTATCCTTGAAGGCAATGAGAGGTTCATGTTTTTGTAGTTTACATTTAAACAAAGAATTTTGTGCGTTATATATGTACATCATCGAGGCCATGAGTTTGTTCAATCATACTGCAGGGCCTGCACACATACCCACATCACAGTTGGATGGATCATTATTAGACATTCGTGTGCACCGAATGGGCACGTGATCTGATTCGGGCTCTACGCCAACCTCGAAGGGGTTCATGGGAGATCTTTGATACCACATATTGCCTGCACGGTGGCAAAATGTAAACATCCTGCCACTAATGCATGGACCCGATGGATGTATATTTTGGTTCCAGGTCGGATTCTGAATCGCTTTGCTAAGGATATCGGCTACATGGATGACGTTTTGCCATCCACATTCACCGAATTCCTTGAGGTAAAGTACACATTACACAAACAATATTATCTGTATATTAAAAAAAAAAAAGTTGCCTTCTAATGACAATTTCTAACCAATTGTATTTACTTAAATATTGATTCTCTGAGTATCTTGACAAGTCAATCAAAATACCTGATGGTCAATGCCTCCCTTTCCTGTTGTTAATTAATGTCATTGTTTCATCTTCTTCTCCAGCTTTCTTTAGGTGCGATTGCAACTGTCATCGTGATCTCCATCTTCAATCCTTTTTGCCTCGCTTTCACATTGCCGATCGCAGTCGTCTTTCACTTCACAAGGAAGTACTACCTAGCCTCCTCTCGAGACGTTAAAAGATTAGAAGGAAAAGGTAGGCCAGTCTTGAACGTTGAAATGCATGATCACAAGACCACATGTAAAATGATGTACAATGGAGAAAATACCTCTGACACAGTTAGTAACGTATCCAACAGGGGGAGAAGGCGCAGGAAGGAGCAGGAAGGAGCATTTCCCTTTGAACTTTTGCTTACTTTTTAAAGAAAACAAATACTACATTTACGCTCCATTTTAAATTTCCAGATAATTTTGAGCTTCGTTTTCAGCAAAATTATGTACGCCCCTTTAGATTAAATATACCATTTGCTCCTTTAAACAAAATTGGGGCCGTTAATTATTTTCTTTTCAGAAACATTACCTGTTTTGTCCCATGGACCCAAACCTGTTTGTTACGGCAATAGTTACTCACAGTTCTTGATGTAGCTTGTCACTAAACCTGATATTCTTTGCTGATGAACTCGTGAGGACTTCAGACATCAAACAAATTTTCAGTTGCGTCTTGTTAATGCGATATTTTGACCGTTAGTTATCATGTGCACCTGTTTCAGCTCGCAGTCCGGTATTCTCCCACCTGTCAGCCACCCTGACTGGTCTGAGTACCGTCCGCGCCTTCAAGGCTCAGCAGCGATTCACCGCGGACTTTGACGGGTACCTGGACGGCCACACTAGGGCATGGTTCCTATTCCTGTCCGCGACTCGATGGTTCGGTATTCAGCTGGATTTCTTGTGTGTATTAGTTATCACCGGAGTCAGTTTGACCTGCATCTTTGCCGCAGATCGTAAGTTAGTAACTACACCTATTATATCAGCCCAGTAAACAGAAGATAATGACATTTAATAATGAGTACACAAGTTTTGCCCGACTATATCGTGAACTTACAGTGCCTCAATCGTTTGTTGATTCGGATAACAATTTACGAACTTTTAAGAGGAATTCATTCAAGTGTGTAGGCAATTGGTATGTTGGCTAACATTTGAGAGTAAATCCGACTTTATAGGACAAATTAACCTGATATAAATCAAGACAATACAGCAGTTGAGGACAATTTCAATATTGATTCTTTTTTTGACTCTTTTGGGGTAAAACTAAACAAAAATGCTTCAAATGTGCTAAGGATTTGCATATACATGTACAATGGCTATTATACACATGTGTATGTACACTGCTCATGTGGATGCGTGTTTGCACAAGTGACACGTGTACAAATACCGACACTGTCACCCAAATGAGCACATTTGAAGAAAAAAAAAATACTGTTACCAGGTAAACCCATTATTGTTCGGAATGTAGGGCTTAGACCAATCTACTAACTATTAGGGACAAAGTAATTAAAGAGATGTTAGTCCTTACTTCGTCTTCAAGCTTTGCGCATCCTTTTAATTACAAGAGGTACCATCTAAGAATTGAGCTGACCGCCATCTTGGATTCACCTATAACAGCTTTAGGTAATTAGTAATGATCAAAAGAGAGGGCTATTTCACTTTAGAAGGCGTAGCAGATATGCTACATACAGCCACATGTGATGAATTTGGTATATTATTGGTTTGAACAAATTGCCAAAGTCCGTGTAGCGGATAACCTGGTTCGATATGTTTTCCCCAAAGTTCTTGATCTCAACTCTGGCATTGTCGGTCTCTCCTTGATCTATGCCATGAGTCTCATGGGGGAGTTCCAGTGGGCGGTGCGACAGAGTGCAGAGTTAGAAAACCAGGTACGTCCGTACAGTATTCCCTCTTCCCAACGCCATTCTTCTGGCTATGGCTTTTTTCACCCTGTCTCTTTGCCAGCACTAAAGCTGTCGACACAAAGTTTATCCCGTGCATTTGGACAAGACCCAAGTCAGATGCGAGACGATCAGCAATCATGGTGATATCATGGTCAGCTATCATGGTCAGCAGAGAGATGTCAGAGGAGGTGATAAACTACAGTATTAATCTGGCGACCAACGTTTAGTTTGATTTAGTGGCAAGATTTCATTTCAAAGCGGGACACTTCCAAAGTCGATGCATGCAATTGGGATGAGCTCAAGTGCGTCTATGCAGGACTCGACAACATTTGAGCGTTTCATCAGAATTCAGTCTGTTTTGACGTCAGAATATTTTGTCGACAGTACAAGCTGAATTTTTTTTAAGGATATCTGTGTCATCATACACTGACACTCTGTCATTTATGTACATTCAGATGACTTCAGTGGAGCGTGTTTGCCAGTATATCGATATCAAACCGGAGGCACCGTTGCAAACCGATCACATGCCACCTCCAGACTGGCCACAAGATGGCGGCATTACGCTCCAAGACGTCTCTCTGAGATACAGTGATGATGGGCCATTGGTACTACGCGAAATTAACTGCGCCATCAGGCCAACAGAAAAGGTGAGACTACATGTCCATGTATGCAAACGAAGGTTCTACTTTACATGCAAAAAAATGCGCGTCAGAATCAGGCATCAGACGAGGGATTGGAAGAAGGAAGAATCTACATGTACTTTCCGATGTGATCGATAACCTCAGTCCTATCAATCTTCTTTTTTGTTTTTTTTATTGTGTTATTATTAAATAAGGGTAAGAACGTGTACCAGCATGAATTTTCAAGGAAGGTTGGATAAATTTTCTCTCAGGATTACTCAAGACTTCCATCAACTGTAGCTTAGTTTAAGATTAACCGGTTGGAACACATTTGTGTAGAGTGAATTCGACCAAGTTATACCAAGAACAATTTCGAAGGCTTAAAAAAGCCGTCCTTTCACCCATCATATCGTGGCTTTCAGGTGGGCATCGTAGGCCGGACAGGAGCCGGCAAGAGCTCTCTAATGACAGTACTGATGAGACTGGCTGAGCCCACAGGTACCATAATGATAGACGGTATCAACACAGCTCTGATAGGACTGCATGACCTCCGCAAGAAAGTCTCATTCATCCCACAGGTAATTAAGCCCTTTAACTTAGCAAACTGTACATTATTGTGTTAACAAAAGCGAAATAATCTTCTCGAGTAGGCTGCAGCATGTGTTTTGCTAGTTTTCTGGGACATGTTAAAGATTAGTTCTTTGTTAACGTCAAACATAATGTGTACCTATAAACATTTAAGAATAGTTCATGATATCGTAGAAGCATTTTTCGTGTAACCTTGTTTTGTTTCTCCATGCCCAAAGGACCCAGTTCTATTCAGTGGAACACTTCGCAAGAACCTGGATCCTTTCAGTGGGCACTCGGATTCTGATATATGGAGGGCTTTTGAAGAGGTATGTTTTGTGTTCTGCTGTTGACTATACTCTGTTTATTCATTCAGACTTGTGAGATGACACAACACATATAATTGCAGCTGTTCAATGTTCCTTTTTTCTCGCACATAGCTGTCGCTTGGTATCAATTTCAGCAGTTGATAGTCTAAAAGTGTGAACCTACTAATTAATTATTCTAAGGTTTCCATCGTTGATGGTTTTACACGCAACGGGGCTTAATTGCTGTTACAAATCTTGCAACAGACAAATCTCTGGAAGATGGGGAATCTTAGAAAACTAGAAGAGGCTACCTGTGGATATGATATCCACTCTTACGAGCGCCTTTTTGTGTCCCAAATTAAAGGTTGAGTTGAAACCAGCGATTGAGGAGCTACCGGACAAGTTGGAGGCAGTCTTGACCGAGGGAGGCACTAATTTCAGTGTGGGTCAGAGGCAGCTACTGTGCCTGGCTAGGGCTATCCTACGCAAGAACAAGATCCTCATAGTGGACGAAGCCACAGCCAACGTGGACATCAGGTGAGTGTACATGCTTAGAAATTATCGAGCAACAGCAACTCCCGCTTTAATTAAATAAATGGTATTATCCACATGGTTAATTATACAGACAATCCGATAACCCGAACATAAACCACTGGAGCTTTACTCTAACCCTGAAACAAATCTAGGAAAGACCACTTCATTACCGTGTTCCTATCTTGCACCAGCACCTGTTTTACAGGGTACATGTTGAGTTGAAGAGCTGAGTCATTTTTCTCTGCGGGTATAGACGCATACCATTTATGGTCAAAGTGATATAATCTGCGGTTGTTTTAGTTCTGATGGAAAATTAAAGACGGCAAAACCCTCAGTCATATTTGGCAGCAGTTTGAAGTGATCTTAATATTGTCATATAAATAATGAAGTTTCTATTATATTATTTATTTCATTCAATCAAACAGAACTGACCGTTTGATTCAAGCAACCATCAGACGGCGGTTCAAACACTGCACAGTTCTGACAATAGCTCATCGTCTCAACACAATCATGGATTCGGACAAAGTTATGGTAAGATTAAATGTTATGTAAGATTTTATTATAATCGAGTTCTGATTGACCAAGTACAAAAAGTGTTCTTACATTAGTAATTCATTGTGAGGTGATGTGTCGTATTTATCTATCCTAAATATTTTCTTAAATCATTAATACATTCAGAAAGTGATGTATTTTAATTCCCCAGGTGATCATTCAGTCTTGTTGCTGTTTTTCAGGTGCTTGACGCAGGGCAGCTCATCGAGTTTGACGAGCCTTACGTTCTGCTTCAGAAGGAAGACGGTATCTTCAGCAAGATGGTGCAAGAGACAGGCAAGGCAGAGGCAGTCAAACTCCTGCAGATCGCCAGAAAGACATCAACGACCCTGAAGACGTAGACAAACCCATGTATCCCTTGACAAATTTGACATCAACAAACAATTAATGTTAGATTCACAGTGAAACTGAAAAAAAAACACGAGATGTGAACGAATTTGATCGGCGAGAAGATTGTATTGTCTTCAATAAGGACGTTTGTCGTATTTGAACTTCTGGATTGTGGTAGGGTTTGGTAGAGGCGTTTGAGAATGAACAATGCCCCATAAGCGATAGTTCCAGGGAATAGTAAACTGTGTTGTTGTAGCTGAACGAGTGATGCGTGATGGTCTGTATTGTTGGCTGAAATCTGACATGTAAACTGGTGAGGGTCCATGAATTGTTTGAAGGCAAAGCAAGAATAGTTGAAGCGATAAGCGGTCATTAATATGTAGCCAATTCAGTTACTTCAATACGTGTGTATAATCATTTTTGTATAAATGCCTGAGACAGTATAAAACAAGAACGTTTAAAACCGGCTCGGGCCCTGGTCGCCGATATTGTCACTCACCTTCCATCAGGGCCGTTGTACGCGTCCATGCCCCAATTCGGATTTAAAAAGTATCTTAAGTTAACCTTATTAATTAATATATGCAAAACGGTACTAATGTTCATTGAAAAATAGCATGCTTAGTGTTATATCAACATAAATCAATGTATCAATGAATACATTTACATGTATTCCCTTCAAAAATAATATTGTAATTCGTACTTTTGCATTGAAAGGGTTTATCTTCGAGACAAAAGCCGTACCCAATTGTCACCTTTTTTCCTTGTCATGTAGTTCAGCCTTTGTGGAAATCATGTTATTCTTCAGCGTTTGTTTACGATATTGTTGTGTTTTCATCTTTGTATTTTAATTGGTGTGTTATTTTATCCCAAATTACTACTCTTTGTATTTTTGTGTAAATCATGTAATTCAGCCTTTGCGCTGCCACATCGATTTCTGTGAAATAACCATTATCAATTTAATTCAATTCAACATCTTTAAAAGTATTATTATTGATTTTGTTATTAAATAAGTAAGATATGAATACATGTCATCCTTGCATCGTCATTATTTGTCGGCTACGGTGCTGCGTCCCTGCATGCGTTTATTACTCATGATTTTTTCAATTTTTTTAAGATATGAAATTGGTGACCAATATTATAACAACAAGACGCTGTAAGCTTTGCAATACTATGTAAAAACCCCCTAAGGACAGTTTGGTGTAAAACATTATCATATCCAGACATAAGAAGAGTATGCCCAAGATAACGCAAGTCAAGATTAGATGTAGTCTGAGAGGCGTGAACGGTAGGGCGCCCTCACCTAAAGAACGACCAAAGCGTGCTCCGTGCCGAAGTGTGTGATGGCATTGAACCAGGAAGTCACGTGCGTGTTTCTTATTCTTTCCCCCTATTCCTTGTTATCACATACAACTAGTAGAATAGCTGTACTGAAGGTCGTTGCCAGCAATTCGAAATCAACAAACAGCTCCAAGGGCGGATCCAGAACACATTTTTTTGGGGGGCCCAAAAAAATTGTGGTCCCGCAAAAAAGTGGGTCAAAAAAATTACGGCGTGGGGTTCGGGGCCCGCTTAAGGGCCCCGAAAAAAATGGATTCTATATGCTTTGTGGTGCGATCTGAGGCAATTTCTGACCACTTTAACCAATGTTTTTTTTTGAGGAAAAGATGGTGGTGTACTCATTGCCTGCCTTTATTGCGATGTCACATAAAAAAACCCAATTGGTTTCGGGGTTTTTTTTGGGAGGGGGGGGGGGGGACATGGTCCCCTTTGCCCCCCCCCCCCGATCCGCCCTTGAATAGCTCCATCACCCTTTAGGTACAAATGAGCTGTGATTCTCGTTGTACTTTGCACAGTTTGTATCGCATGAGGAAATTGAACTATGTATGCACATTTAAACGTGTTTAGTTTCCTTACAAAAGAAGTTGGTCTAAGCCCAAAAAATAACATCCCTGTTAGCCCCTTAAATACCGTACCTCGCCAAGCCTTTTATATCACTGGTAAGCTTCGACCGATCGCGGACAACACTGTACTACGATCAAAATGATTGAAATAGTTCAATTATTTGTGCATCAGTCAACCCCAACTCTATTCATTAGAGACTCAAAGTGATCGCATGATTGATTGAAACACATTCGCATAATCATGTGCTCGCTCACCGATGCATGGCTTTCAAACGTTCTGCTTCCAATTGCTATGCTAATAGGTAGTTATACTAATATTGTTTTTTCCTTCTTCATTTTCCCCTTTAAATTATCTTAAGGCGGCTGTAGTTTTGAGGTAAGGTTCACCTTTGGAGTAAACAATATAAAAAGGACAACAAACCTGAAGGGTTTGCAAATGAGGAAATACGAAATACGAGAAATGTGTGGTGAAGAAATGCCCATCTTGAGTAAATTATTTATTTTGAATAAATGTTACAAATAAAACATTGTTTCTCTTTCCACTCAGTTACGATTCGAGTCGAGGTGAACGATAATTTTCAAATGTCACCTTAGACGTGAGTGACCGTGTCAATGAAACGTGTTTGCCTTGCCTTTAGATCTGTCAATTTCTTGTGATGCATAAACGTATATATCGGAAGTGTAATTAAACATACAGAAAATTTGAGCTGTTTAAATAAAGCACTGAATTACAGATAAATGCAAATAAGTCGAAAAGGCATTGTCCTATTATATTTGCTATTGATCTTCGATAAACAATTTGAATATTAAAATAGTGATGATGTTCGTTTAACAATATTGAAACCTACATTATGTTTCTTTCTACAACGGCGATAATAATAAAGATGCACAACTGAGAGGTTCTGACAACTCAGCCACCAATACAGTATAATCATACATTTGTACCATCTGCTTGCGCATCAATGACCTCCAATGCAAGAAGAAAGACCTTGATCTGCTTGTATCGAAGATGGCAAAGGCTTAACAAAAAACAAATCATTGCAGATCGGGCAGAACAACTCAACTCCCCCCCCCCAAAAAAAACCAAAACAACAACAACATAGAACCAAACTAGTTTTTCTTCTGACCTTTTCTATGTAAAATGTCAAATCTCTCGAGCAATTCACAAAGCTGATGGCCCATTTATTCAGCCAATAATCAATTCATACCTGTTTTTATTATTCAACTTAAATTATTTATTTACAACTAATTGTTCATTATTCGTAAGCGCTGTGATTTAGTTTGCTATTAAGAGGGTTCGTAAATGCCGATTCTGATTATTATTGTCATTATTATTAATATTATCGTTATTTATATAAACTGGAACAGTTCATCCGCAGGAATAATCCGCAGATCATGTTACCACGTTGATTTGAATGGAAAACAATCAAGATGGCCGCAACACGATAATGCCTTCCACAAAATACCGGAGTAGACTGTTTAGCACAGGCAAATAGCCTACTAGGTGACAAGTTCGACATTGCCGACGTTAACCTGGAAAGAGCTCAGTTCGAGGCTCCATACTTGGTCATCTTCTTTTCGTTGTCTACATTAACGTGGCGATCTGCCCAATTATCGCTCATGCACTTCCACCGTTCCTTTAATTTTCCTTTACATTGTTGCGTAAATAGCAACGAGTATTTGGTTCACCGTATACTTTTTATTGTTCCCACGCCTGTAGGGAAAGTAGTTCCTTAACCATGTTTCCTATAATAATATCATTTAAACACATTTGGGTAGGAATTCATATCTATTATTTTCCTGCAAATTATCATGAATGTTGTCCCCATATTGTTTTAATGGCACATTTCATAATGTTAATTATTATGAATATTTGTGTATTTTACCGCGCACGGATATATGACCGGCCCCACCGTTATATTTGGTTTCGCAGGAGCTTTACGAGAGCCCGAAAACGCTTTAGTTTTCGAGATAGGCGATCTGGTTCACCTAATTTTATGAAACTTGCCAGATATGTAGATTACGGTGTACCATTTAAGAAAAACGTTGTTCCCTGGTCAACAAATTGTTTGGGAATGAGAAATTCTACGACAAAAACACGCACGAATTGTCCATGAGAAAAAAAGAAAGAAATAGCGCCCTCTTTTGACACAGCAAATATACATTTTACACGCAATGCATGCGCGCGCGAGGCGGGTTCGCCCGTCTTGCTGAACATTTTGTTTAATGTTAGATTCTAGCCTTTTTATTTGTAATTATTTCTAAAGCAGGATGCTTATTACAGTTAATTTCAATTTGAAATAACCAGAGAGTTCCTTACATTATAAAATATCTTGTAAATGACAAGCCTTTATGAAAGAATAATGTGTAAAACCCATGAGCCCCAGACAAATCCATTTTGAGAGAACTTGCAATTTGCTTTGTTATGATATCCCACAAAAACTGTAAATCAGTCAATCTTCTCTAAATGGCTGCTAGTTAGCTGAAACGCAAGATCATCATTAATATGGAGCAGGTGTCATACTTAAATTGATTTAAATTTAGATTAAATTTGATCAGAACGATTTGAAACAATAAATAACAAATACGATCCGAATACTGTTTCTATAACTTTTTTATTCCAACTTTGATGTGCTGTACATGACATTCTGCATTCAGCCAAAAGAAATACACAGATGGAAAAATCTTAATCAGTTAGTGTTGTTTTCTTGAATGAACAATTTGAGTAAAGACGGCAGGTACCTCAAACAGGATGAGTTCATGTATTCCAAATGAAATGACAAAGATCCTCCCCAGAAGAAAGAGCCCAAAAGAACAGCTTCCAGTAGCAGATAACTTTACAAAAGTTGTTTAAGGTGTGCAGGCATTCCACTTTAAGTAGAAAATTGGATTCAAAACCATCTAGTATACATTTGTTTCTTGAACTTCTGTTTTAAACGACGATACAACCACTATTTCCTTTTTGGCCCTATCCATTCCCCAAATCCCAATATACACCACATCAAACATTCACAAGGGTTAAATACAACTTCAAACACACCTTATGCAGTGTTACATGTATCTTTTTGCCAATTTGGTTAACAGCCTTCATGAAAAAGAAATTAAAACAAAAATAAGTTTTCTAAATGCCAGTTTGTAAACAAACACAAATGTGTTTTCACAGATATCAATTATTCTGACCACTCCAATGCAATGGCACTTCCTCAGTTGAATTTCTGCAATTACAGTACATGTATAAGTGTCAAATACAATAAACAATAAGAGCAATTACACAAATGCACCGAAACAATTCTCAGCACATCCATTTTGGATTTGACAATGTGCATAAGAAGTTCTTCATTGTTGTTGTCTTCCGCCGCCTGTAGCAATCTTTCAGCCTGTAGGGTAGTAAATGTGACCAGGGGTTCTTGCCTCCTCTTCCTTGTGACTCGGCAGGTCACACACTTCTCCTTCCTGCAAAGGATGCACTGTTTGGGTAGAACGTGTTGTGATCTTGCTGCAGTCTTGGAAACCGTTTGCGTGGCTGAACGGAGTCTTCCCGTTTTCACAGGGGGGTGGGGAACCTTTTTGGCTGTTACAGTTTCTAGAATACAGTAGAGAAACAGAAAATACAATCTTATTCAACTGTTAACATGTAATTAACATTTAATTGGTTGTATTTATTGAAATAAGGCCATTTTTTCAATGAAAATGTTGTGTTGCTCTCAAATAAACAAAATCAGGAGGGTATATGTCATGTTTCTTCCTTAAATTTGTGAGATTATCTTTTTTTGGGGGGGGGGTCGGTTGGGGAGGGTAAACAACAGTATACATTAAAACCTTCCCCTTCTTCGAAATTACAAATAAATGGAAAGAAAGTTATCAGTTCTTGGGCCTAATACTGGTATACACATGTGCATGTACATGGCCATGTATATATTTGTGGATGGTACACTAGCCCAGGTGGACTCCCTTTCCCTACGTTACACGTACATTGCGTTTTTATAGCTAAAAGTAAAAGTTTCAAAAGATACATTAAACTCTTTGGACTGTTTTTTCATAAACAAAATACATTTCACATGGACACTGGGTGAACTGAACTATGACAACAGTTTTCCAGAGTAACTTAGTTACAGACATCAGATAAATACTGGGGGGAGGGAGATTATCAACAGCACCTCACAAATATACTTGTATAAGATTATCACACCACCCTCCCCCTGCAGTTTTTTTTTCATGAAGGTTACCAAATGTGTTAATGAATAGAAATGGAAGCAGCAGTTTCTATACAAATAAAATGTACCTGCAATTTAAGACTTCTCTTTTTGCTGGGCTTGAACTGCTCTCTTCACCTTGGACTTGTCAGTGTACTGACTGTAGCATGACCTATACAGAAAAAAAATGTGGAGGTTTACATTTACATAGTACCAACATGACCAATAGGCGGAAAGATTTCCATATACGAAGTTCACTCAACACTCTGTGTACAAACCCTATGAGAGTGAACTGAAAGATTCTAAGTGTCTTCTAAGAAAATGATTGTATTTTCTCACTGCTCAAATTGACTTTGATGACATGAAGTTGCTATCTGGGGGCTTGTTAGTCAATACAGAGGAAAATTAGTGAACTTCGCATATGGCAATCTTGCCCATGAATTTTCAGAGCCCCCCCTTGCCCCCCCCCCCCCCCTTAATGCCCTTGCCCTTATTTTATCTCGATCATCATGATCATAAAATAGTCAAGTCATCTGGTCATGGATATGATCGATGATGATTGGTAGGTTAGTATGATATTACACAATCTCGAAGTGAAGGGAAGTGTATGATTTGTATCTCACCGATGATGACCGGCATTCTCTAGGATCGTGAGATTGCAACCGCATACTGACGGGCTGATCATGCTGATCCGTAGCAACAATTGCGCCAGCTGACGTGGCGCATGTTTTGGCGATGAAGTGCCTTGCTATCTCGGCTTGCACTTTGCGGTCCTTTTGTGAAGGCCTTCCAGACGTCGGTATACTCAAGGAAACGTGACCAGCTGTGCTCCGTGAAAAACTGCATTTCACCCTTTCCAGTCGGAAAGTGCATGAGACACTGAACTGATGATTTTGGAGCATTTTCACCTTCTGTCTCCGCTGCGGTCTCGGACTCGGTACTTGCTTCCGCGACGACATGGACGACGCCATGTTGGACTCGCCTCTTGGCGACGTATATAGAACGTGCAATTTGATTGGTTCTTTGGCGACGCAACACAAACCTTGCACGTTATTGGTTGATTTTCATCCTCTCTCGGGCGTTATATTTGTCTAACGATTTTTTGGCTGTAACCTCGAATTTGACGTTAATTAAAATTCATTTGTGAAGTCCCAAACCACCCAGGAATGCGGGAACGTGGTTTGTTAGCGCTTTCTATTTTTGATCAATGGAATGAGAAATATTAGAAAAAATTCGGAAAACCAGATCGCGTAACGAGCGAAAAAAAAGGCCTCGTCCCACGGACTTACTTGTCCTTTTTCCATGATGGCTGAATCTGTTTGATACATAGCATCGTTTCCGGCAGCAAATTGCATTAGAGATTGAGTTCTGAGATTCCATCCTGGTCTTGCTGGCCGCAGGGAATTCCTGCCCACCCCTTATTGTCCGGGTGAGTAGGATTTCAGTGTATTTCATATGTCCTTGCGACGGTATTTTGCGTTTTTCGACACTTTAGCTTGTGACTTTTTCACATGACGTAACGTGTTGTGTGTGTGCAGCATATACACATGGTACAAGTGCAGCTCTTCGAGTGTGATTGCGAGAGGGCTCGCTAAACTATAACGCGCGCTCGTCAGTCGCGCGCTTGCTAAACACTCGAGCACTCTCCCTTGCTCACTTCGGCGAGGTATTGACACTTTATGAGGATCTTATTGTATGATTATTAGAATATTATTTATTGATAAATTGTACTGTACATGTAATTAATTAAGACTTTGATTTTTTATTGATTTATAGGGTGTTTGTTTATGCTACCTTGGTGAGCAATGTACAGTGTAAATTCTAGTGTCGGCCAGTCCATATCCCTTACCATAGATTCGTTCGTCCCCACTTTGGAGGTCAAGGGCCCGATTTCACGAAACGCTACGACGCGTTGCAACCCAAGTTACGACTTGTTAAGCCGGCCTCAGGTCGGCATTAAGCAGAACATTTATGCTTAGGTCACAAAACTGATAAAAAATCGTGTGATTCTCTGGAACAAGTGGCATCCCGACGTAAAATAATCGCAACCATGCTTATGTCACGATCGACCACAATTCCACGCCACAGCATAGACAATCATGTGACTTCTTTACCGTAATTTAGTGTTTGGCCGGTTCGGCTCGAGCTATTATCAACGCGCATTCCCCTGATACGGTCTTAAATGTACTTGCGGTATGCCCATTCAAAAATACATTTGATTCTAAAAGTTGACACAAGTCAAACATTATAAATTTCCAATGCTTTTGTTGAACAATTTTATTTCATTTTTAAACACCCCTATAGCTATGCCATAGAATATCCTCTCGTAAGTAGGTAAACAATCTCCTTATAATTATGGTGACTAACGTGCACCTGGTGCGTACTGTATGATGATGCACAGAACGCGCGGAGCACCAGTGTAAAGTGCTCATTGGCCATTAAACATGTTTCATCTCCACAGTACATGTGTACACATCCTTAGTTATGCTATATTGATGAAATTACAATGCATTTTATACGGTACATTTATGTCTTTACATTGTTTGTTTAAACAGCGATGCTCATATAAAAAGAGTATTCAATATTCTGTATTCGTACATCCATCTACATGTATCATGTGTTTCATTTCAGGCTAAAATTTTTCTCTTGCAATCCACGCTATCCAAATTTGAGTTCAATAAAGTGCATTGACCCTATAATTCAACATATTTAGGATCGAAGTATGTGCAAGTATACAGTCAATATTACAAGGATGTTCAGTATCGAACATAGACTTGGTTTTCAACCTGGGATATTTATTTTGTGGCATAAAAATATTTTTATACAGACTTGGCTTCCAACCTTGAGTATTCATGGCATAAAATGTGTTTTTTTGGTCGGTATCTAGGATCTCCGTGCATAGTCAACGATAACAGATGGAGAATAACGTGGACTTATACAATTACAATTCAATTAAATTTATTCATCATGCCAGCATGACATTCTCCATCTCGATTTGCACTGAAAATTTCAAATACCTACAAAATAGAAAAATAAATATATATAAACATACAGTATACACGTTAAAACTTTCAATAAAAGGCAATAAATAAAATAATAGATTAAAATGTTTCTCAAAATACGTTAAAAGCCTAAAAGTACACACATGGACCACATTAATCAGGCTGCCTGGGGATAAAGAAGGTATGCTGGAGGGTAAATAGGGTTGAGTAGCAAGGGGAAAAGGAAAAAGACATGCACACACACAAACAACTGAACTTTGGTCTGACCAGAGACCGAGTATTTTTTTTTTTGGCCTAACCCTCAAAGTTTCAAAAGTCAAGTAGACCCAAATCTATTTATATATGAGAAATATCATTATGCAGTGCTGTAAACACTTCAACTAGATAACGCTATTAATAATTTATACAAACCTTGGAGAGTTGATAGCTTTTGATCGGTTGAGACTCGAACACTTGGGGCTGTATTAACGTGTGATATAAATACCGGTGTCATATGAAAATCCGACTCCTATTAAAATCGGACTCCTTTTTCCTATTATTGGTTAATCCTACGCACGCAACCAATCACTTTCTTAATTATCATACTTATGCATGCGCAATACTTCCAAAGAGTCTATATTTCAAGGAGTCGGTATAAACGCTCCACCGGCTTCGAACGAATAAATGGACCCTGAACCAGCATTGATCCAGCCAATGATTGACCAAATAGACAACAGTCTTACGGTAGCTTGTAACGGTACAGCAGTAAACATGCGCTCAACAATCATCGTTTGAAGTTTTACGCGCGCGTTTGAAACACTGTTGCTCTCATATCGTTGATGTACCCTAACGTGGCGCGGCACCCAACGTGGTGCACTTTGATTTTTTGCCTGTAGCGCCGATCTAGAGCAAAAGTTTTAACTGAAATTTCATCAAGTTCTAAACACTCCAGTTCATTAATCGCAAGTTTATTCACCCGTATCAAATTTAGAAGAAAAAAAATATTTTGGCGTGATTTTCTGGGTTTTTTTCAATTGCAAAGTGAACCCTTTGAAAATGCCCCAAAAAATAAGAAAATAATTTTCTGACAAACATCTGGCTGGGTATGTTAATAGAGATAATAACGATTTATCAGAATTTATCAAGTTACAGAAATTCTCAAATGTTGATTTGTAATTTTCCGAGATTCATTCAAGTGCGCCACATTAGGGAACACTCCGCCAATTTGTGCCCAATTTTCGGACGCCACCGTTTTTGAATTTCGGAATAAATTGTATGAAATCGAAATTGTTCATAGAGGTTAAACAGCAAGCATTAATAAGGTAAACGTACAAGTATTTTACTGCATGAATTTGAGGTTTGTCAACAAAGAGGTTTGGCAACGCTACACGAGGAAAGTTGGGTAGACTTCGAAGTGCGCCACGTTAGGGAACACGACTATATATCTATGAACTTTTCCCGTTCCCGGATCCCGCATAGACGCTGTACGCGCAGTAGTGCGTGGGGCAAAACGTGCGTTACGCGCACGTATGTCCCGTAGAATTGTGCACAATCTTGCAATTTTATGTCCTTAAAAGTAACATTTTTAGCCAGTAGTTATTATGTATCCAACAAAATTCAATATGCATCTTCAATCTTGGTGGTCATTTCGAAGTTTGCCCTATTTTCCCCTCGTATTTTTTTCGTTTCAAAATTGTGGTGCGCGTTGCAAAAAATCTCCAAATGAATGTCAGTTTATCTGATATAATGTGTATAAAGACATTGTTCTAAACAATGAAAAGGAAAACGTAGAATGTAAAAACTGCTTTAAATTACCGTTGAATTATTTAAGAAAATTGTAAAATGTTTCAATGGATGATTTAAGATATTTGTGTTACAATTATTATCTTTTTGGGATGAGAACAATTTACTTGGATTGCATTATTTATGTCTGACTTTTAATGACAATAATATTGCCCCTGAAAACCGTTTTAAGAATGAGATTAAATTACACTCCCGTAATGTTCCAGACTTCTGAATAACCTAATTAACTCCTCAAGTTTATTTACATTGTGCTTTACTTTTGGTACCCATTTTTTTCAACATCGTGAGATTCTTGCGCCTTCTTGGGGATTTTCAGATGCTGGATACGCCACTAGAGGTCCAAAGTTAGTGAATTCAAGGGCTGGGGAGGGGCATGCATCCCCCCCCCCCCCCCCGTATTCAACAGTACAAAACTGCATCTGATTACGGCGTATAACAGACCCTGAGGAGGGACAATGGAGAGAAAAAATGTTCTGGGTGTTATCCCTTAAAAGTTGCCATGATTTTAAATTAAAGGACAGTGCAACACCTACGGATTTAAGACGTTCAAAATGATAATTGTTCTGTTTGTTGAAGAAAATAACACTCAAAGAGCTGGATGCAAGGGTTTTTTAAGCAACGCACACCAGCATTTTAAAACGGGAAATAAATACGAGAAATAAAATGGACCAAACTTCGAAATGAACATTCAGCTTGATAACCCATTTCGAATTTTGTTGAAGAAATAACTACTACAGGTAAAAAATATCACTTTTGCGGACATTAAAATATGTCTTTCCATACAAACCTACGGGACAAAAGGTGCGCGTAACGCAACTTATGCCCCACGCGCTAAAAAATGGCGCCGCCCATGGTAGAACGCGCGTCTGTATGCACTGCCAATCTAGTCTTATTATTCTTTATCTTCAAGCAAACTAGATTCCTCGATCCTTCGGCCTCGTGGCATGTGGGACACAGACGCACTACATTATTCCGTGTTCCACTCGCGCTCGCAAGATAACGAATAATTTCTATGGTAGACTTGGCCAAGTCTGGGTTGCGCTCGGTCTGTGCCTATAGTAAATCCACTCACGGCGCATACTTTACATTCACTGATCTCTATATAAAGACTGGATAGCGGATATCCATACGTCATTCACAGTAGACTTTGCATATTGACCAATTCGCCCCCGGTCTCACGAAGATGGCCGCGTATAATACGAACGTTCTACGCGTATACAGCGACCGTTGATTCAACAGTTGACGCGCAATTTGGTCACGTACACATATATCATGATGTTCTAAAAAGGACACATTTCCGTAGTGATTATTATTTCCAAAACGCCGAAAAAGTGAACTGCTGGAATTAAAAAAGTAAACCACGACGTTAGAAAAATAAAACCTTGGTCAGTAGTGGTGGTCAAAATATAAGTTAAGTGAACTGCGATGCTACAAAAGAAATCATGCTGTCTATAAAGACGGCAACTTGTCGAGAGAGCCCGTCACGTGGCCGGTCTTAAACGGATGATAAAGACATGGCTAGCTGGTCTTAAACGCTTTTCCAGTGTCACATGAAATTTGGAGTCCCATGAAATGGTAGTATATTGCGCATGCATACGGGATGAATCTGAACGTTCAACCAATGAAACGTTAAAAGGCCCGGTGCCTTTTAACGTTTCATTGGTTGAACGTTCAGATTCATCCCGTATGCATGTGCAATGTACTACCAGTGAATCAGTATTTCATGGTCCGAAATTTACACTTCACCTGCCCAGCTGCGTTTTGCGCGACATTGCGCAGTACGCGCGACGCGCACGCCAATGTCCCTCTAAGGTAACGAGTTGTAGAGGGGCATTCCATATTATAGTCAGAGGGGTGTTTCGTAAAACATGATGTAAAATTGTTGAACAAAAAGGTTGGCAACGTCTAGCTTTTGACATTTTTTTTAATTTTTGGACCGAAAAGGTATTTATGAATGGGAATAAATGTGTGTTCGGTCGGTATAAAACACTCTGTTTAAGACCGGTTTGAGTCTGGATGGGCGATAATTACCCTCGGCTTCGCCTCGGGTAATTATCGCCCGCCCAGACTCATACCGGTCTTAAACAGAGTGTTATAATACCTCCCAAACACACATTTATTCCCTTAGTGAAGACTGGGTCCTCACACTGACATTCCCTTCATATCAACCTGTGATATAAGTCCCTGTGGTGTGATCTGTCTCGTGTTGGGTAGGGCCTTTAATTGTGGAGAATCGGATTACCTGTTTAAAATTGAGTATAACAAATAATTATCAATACAAAGTTGAAGGGCTGTTATCATATAATTTCAATAAAAAAGTCAAAGTACGCTGGAAAACATAGGGAGAACTTAAAGCAATGTCTTATGTGCACAGGTTCCATATGTACTCTTAAATTAATCAACCTTCTTATTTCAGTGTACAGGTGTTTTTCTTTCGCTGTTTTCCCCCTTTTTTCATCCTGTGGTGTTCATTAAATTCACAAACTCAGTGTATCGGGTCCTCCTTATTGTACTAGCTTATGTAGTTGGTAAACTGCGTACATGGTGTCTCAAAATAATGTATACCCATAATGCAAATTATCAGAAATGTCATGAAGAAGGCCAGGATTTCTTTGACCAAATTAAATGTTAGTACGTCATTGCCATGAAATGACGGAGCAAACATGGAATTCTACAGGGTCCAGACCAGTAAAAAGGCCCAAAATTGCGTACGCCGTCAAATCACGATTTGCCTGCCCTCAAATTCTTCGGTATTAGAGGATTGTGTGGTCCATGAACTTGATGGTTGGTAAAAAAAAGGTGGAAGCCGTGCAAAGGATTGTGACCTTGTATTTCTGTGAAATTTAAATGAAATTGGGCACTAAAAGCGCTCTGTTTTGCATGTTTTTTTCCCCAAAATTGTGAGGTCTTCGGTACCATTTGTAAGGGTGATCATTCTTCAGAGTCATCAGATTAACCCGCGGCCCCCTCCCCCAAAGTAAATAAATAGATAAATGAATACATAAATAAACACATATGAATAAATTAAGAAGATGAGGACTTTAATTTGATGCGTGTAGTGAACATTTGGAGTTGTGAGTAGAATTTCATAATTTTGGGAGGTACCTGTAACTACCATTGAGGTATATGCCAGTCTACTGGTCTGAAACCCTATGGTTTTTTACTTCATGACATGCAAGATTTTTGTGAATGCCTGCTGAAATCAAATTTCACAACAGCGCTTGTTTTCGTTGCATCTTGATAAGGCTCAGTAAGACTATTGCTGTAAACACAAACAATATCCTGAAAAAATTGCCCAGTTGTCATTACGTCATTACCATATATGTCTGATCAAACTTGGCCTCTATAGGCATAAAAGAAGTCAAAATAAGCACTCTGGCAAGTGTTTACCTGCTTGGTAGACAAATGTTATCATTTTGCCGTTATAATAAATCATGGTTGGACAGGCCGCATATAACATATCTGGATATTATCAATCACTTTATGGTACTACAGTTAAAGCTGAGTTTCAGTTGAAGCTCCACGTCGCGACGTGGATTTTTCGGATTGGTGAGGTGGTCTCGGATTTGTTTCTGTGGGGCGTCGATGGAAGAATTTTTGGGACGGGGTTATTTCTTTATTCTACCGAGTCGAATATGGCCACAAGTTCACCAGATTTCACATCCCTGACATTTTTTTCGTGTGAGATCACTTAAAAAAATTATCACCACGCCGCAGCTTACATTCAGGAGTCAAGAACTGGGATAATGGATTAGGTGCATCAGTGTCAAGACCAAGGAACGTTAATACGTACGGTTTTACGTGACGCGTTAAGATGAACTACAACATTTGGGGAAATCATTTTTTGAACAGCATTGAGACATTACCTGCATCACAAAAAAATGGATGATTGATGGCCTTTTAATAACAGGAGCGTATACTTCTCAACACTGGTGTTTAGAGCTGGACATAACAAATCATAATGGGAGTTGTCCTAATCCTGGGTCTGATTTTGCCTAAGAATTTTTAGTTAAAAAGACCAACAATTGTTTTTTAACTATGTCTCAAATTTGTGGAATATGAAATGTTTTGACTAAGAAAATAAAGACGGAGTAATTAAAAAAAAATGTTTTTAACATGTACAGACAATGTCAGTGCTATTGCACACCGCAGAATGAATGGAACTGAACCGAATGCCAAACTCAATCCAATCCGAAGTTATAGCAAACCTTTCAAAAATGCGCACGCTAACAATACCCTCTCCCGTGTCTGCAGGGGGGGGGGGGATGTAAATTGCTGCGAATAGTTTTACCGCGCTGAAAGTTCACTAATCTGCTTGAACTGCTTTAATTACGGTCCATTACTCAGTATGCATTAAGGTTCGACTATTACGTTCGGCATTTAGAGCAACTGTAGTGCCATAGACAGCTATTGCTGCACTTATTTCATTTAAGTTAGGCGCGGAAGTTGCACGGCGTCAAACCCAAACGGGATCGGACAATATCAAAAGAGGGCGCTCTCACTGCGTTATGCATATTGATGATTTCCAGGGCTTTTGAGAACAAGTTATATAACAAGGGATAATGCTGTTCAACCACTGATTCGTGGACTGGTTCAGTAGTCCTGACTTGTAATCAGGTGATCGAGTTCAAATCTCAGTGAGCGTTTTTTTTCTTCACTTTTTCACAAGACGTAAAGCCTATCTTTGGTTTATGTTATGGAAAACAAAAGGCATTAGACATGCATGTAAATGGACCGATACGAAATGGGAAAATAATGCCGTTTCTAATAAGTTGTATAAGGGTACAGATAACATTCACCTGTAATGCTTTAAGCCTATAGAGATGTTCATTGCTTTGACGTGAACCCTCTAATGGTTGAGTGAACATATCAAAACGGCATTGTAAACATTTTGAGACTTTTCTAGAGACTTTTCTCTGTAAAGCAAAGGTAAAGCAAAGGTAAAGCATTTAACGTAGGTCGCCAAAGTTCACCAAGACCAACAAACCTCTTTAAAAAAAAAAGAGTTACCCCTCAGGTGTTGTGTAAGAACTAGGACTTGTTTTATTCTTAGAATCAAAACGTAAACTACTAAAGGAATGTCTCAGAAACATTTTGAAGGTGGCAAAGTGTAATTGAAGACTAATTAACGACTTGCGTGATTTCATCAATATTACGTCACAACTATGTGTAAATTAGAACTACGCTGATTCTTTTCCAGTCAAATGGACACGTCAAGGGATACCGCCAAGAGAACGTCGGTAGAAGCTAGTACACAGGTCGGAGATGACGAGGAAATTACGACTGGTGTGAAGAGGCTGCGTAAGACCTGTGTTACAGGTAAAAATCCGACGGGATAGCCTTTTTTTTTTTAACTCTGATTTACATCAGGGGATCAGACGTATACTCTGATGGTCCGATGTAAATCCGTCCTAGTTGATAATCTAGTTATTGTTTTGACTTATTTCTTTTGAGAAATTTCATTCCTATAAAAACAAAAAAAATATTGCAAAGTGTTATGTTTCATGATTCTTGCTAGACCCTATTGACCGATCAAAGCACGCTTTAAATGTACACTGGAGACCCTTTTCAATGGCGAAAGCAATATTTTATCTATCACGTTTTGGTTCCTGTATTTAATTATGAGTATTCATCCTTTTAGTTGACATAGACGTGCCATAAAGTCTCAGCCTTTCGGAATGGTGTTCTTTCTTCTTCTTGTTTTGATCACGTCACCCTGGTAGTTCATAAATACCCGCCAAAGAGGCGCAATTCCTATAATTTGTTTTCTTATGGATGTGTATGGTTACATAAGGTGGGGTAAAACCGAGAAAATCGGCCTCACAACTGGGGAGTCCATTCGCATGTGATTTCACACTTTTTTCTACTTGCAGGACTTGTGTCCTGTGCAGGTTCCATTTTAGAAGGGGGACGTGAAAAAGGGGAGAAGCCCATCCGTACGGTGGCCCTGGAACGACATTTTAATATTGAACTTCTTAATATTAACCTTGTAACTCCTTAATGTTTACGTTGTACGTTCGCAATATGCACGTTGCACGTACTTAATATCGCATTGTGGAAGTAGTTTCTGCTTAATGTGAATGTGCCATCTTGTTAATGTTCACGTTCGATCTTCTTAATATACACCATTGATCATGCTTGATGTCATCGTTGCACCTTCCTTTTTCGCAATATGAACCATGTACCTTCGCATTGTGAACGTTTGACCTTGCATCTTCTTAATATCATTGTTTAATCGTCCTCCTTCGCAAAGTGAATCATGCATCTTGAAAAGTACAAAGTCCTTGCCAAGCCTACACTTAAACAACCAGTTATGAGGGAGTTTCAATCTGACGGCTGTTTAATGTCACTTAACCTGTTTCTACCTTGTAGTGAGCATTGATTATGAATCAATGCTTTCTGTTTCAATGTACTCATCTTGTACAATTCATGTTCATGATATTGAGCGCTGTTTCACTAGAAAAAAAGTCTGTTTAATTAATTAGACTAATTAATTTCTTGACGGTATACTCTCCGTCAATTACAAAAATGCAAAACAGTGTTCTGTGATCACGTTGAGAAGGCTTTTATCATAATACTTTACATCCTTCAATCCCTATCCCTACGGATTTGTCAATAGTATGAGAATCCCCGCTGTTTTGACTAGCATTTTGGTTTTCGGTCTACTGCTCAGTAAAACCACCCCCCCCCCCCCCATGAAGAATATGTGCAATTGGCTGACTCCAAGCAAACAACTTCGTATAGGGTGCCCCGGCAACACGTTTTTTCGCGCTCAACGCAACGGTGTGGTCGTGATAACGCTCTCTCGCGGTGGCGGGTTATCGCAGAGGCGGGTAATCGCGCATTAAACCATGAAAACATCCATCCCCTAGACAAACTCGAGTAAAATGTTGCGGGGGAATGCACTGAATAAACAATAAAATAATTGACGGAAGCCACCTGTGCCCCGCGCGCTATCGCTTTTGCAATGATTGACGGGAATGGGACCGTTGGTGAAATCCCCGATATTTCCCATAAGTAATAAATATCAAAGTATGTCCTTACTATTGTTGTTATTGATTTAAAAGACGTGGACATTATTTCGTAACGGTACCACCGCAAATAAATGATGGTCCTTTCAATTGCTTCTTTAGATCATACTCTTATACTAATTAAATACGCGGATATCAAGACGAATCCATAGGGAAAGGGATAGAAGGATGTAAAGTATTACGATAAAAGCCTTCTCAACGTGATCACAGAACACTGTTTTGCATTTTTGTAATTGACGGAGAGTATACCGTCAAGAAATTAATTAGTCTAATTAATTAAACAGACTTCTTTTCTAGTGAAACAGCGCACAATATCATGAACATGAATTGTAAAAGATGAGTGAATTAAAACAGAGAGCTTTGATTCATGATAAAACTCACTACAATGTAGAAACAGGTTAAGTGACATTAAACAGCCGTCAGATTGAAACTCCCTCATAACTGGTTGTTTAAGTGTAGGGCTTGGCAAGGACTTTGTACTTTTCAAGATGCATGATTCACTTTGCGAAGGAGGACGATTAAACAATGATATTAAGAAGATGCAAGGTCAAACGTTCACAATACGAAGGTACATGGTTCATATTGCGAAAAAGGAAGGTGCAACGATGACATCAAGCATGATCAATGGTGTATATTAAGAAGATCAAACGTGAACATTAACAAGATGGCACATTCACATTAAGCAGAAACTACTTCCACAATACGATATTAAGTACGTGCAACGTGCATATTGCGAACGTACAACGTAAACATTTAGGAGTTACAAGGTTCGTATTAAGAAGGTCAATATTAAAATGTCGTACCAGGGCCACCGTACATCCGTGCTGAAACATATCGTTTTTTTTCCTCTCATTTATCACTGGGCCGCCGTAAAAAAATGTAAGTGTAGGGGTGCTACAATAATTCCCATGTTAGCGCTGTTCAAACAGGAAGGTCATGGGCACTATCGGACAAAATGTGGCGCTTTTTCGGGCAGCACAATTGCCGACATTTGCGCGAAATTCCAAAAAGGGCACTCGAAAAATACACTTGTGTTTAAAAAAAAAAGCAATTTGTATAAAATATTACGGGGGGGGGGGTCACTGCTGCTGAAATAAGGGCACCTGGGTAGTAATTATTTACGGCGGGGGGGGGGGGGGGGTTAAAATACCCAATACACCCTCTTCCCGCCGCTGGATACGCCACTGTGCCTGTGGGCTGGTGCCTCGTACATACATGATTTTACCAGCTAGTTATCGGGCTAAATCCGGTCCATTATCAACACAAGAAGCTTTAAAATACTGTCAGTGACTGGCCAATGTTTATTGTTGAGACTTTTGCGCGCTCTGTCATTTGATTACTTTTACCTTGTCGTTTCATTTAGAGCTGACTGATGTACTCTTGCGGAAGCTGGCTAGTGAACTTGGTCAGGCATGGAAAAACTTAGCTACACGCCTCGGTTTCAGCAATGCGCAAATCTACAGATTAGAGAGTGACAATCCACAACAAACAGAAGAGCAAATGTTCAGCATGCTGGTCGAGTGGAGACAACAAAGTCCTTTAACCCCTGACGCTCAGGTTAAAACACTGTCAAGCCACTTGCGTAAAGTTGGCAGAGAGCATCTAGCTGATGATTTGTTAGGTACTTCCATCTTATCTCCAAGAAGCATTGCCAGTAGCCGGATCATTTTTCTTTTACAAATGTACTCGAAAACCATTTACATTGAAAATTGTCGGTTTTAATTGCGCATTTTTATTTCAAAAGAAAACTCTATTTTGTTCCCTCTAAAAAAAACACACACCTTTGTTTCGGATTGCCTTAGCACCCTTAATGCAAACAATCGTTACTCCTGAATTGTTGTTGGGATGCATAATAGTTCCCCTGTTTGTAAAATAAATAGTCCATACCTAACGTGGGCAAAATATTGTTTTGTTTATCTCCTTCAAAAGTTAACTATGTTTGCATTAAAATCAAAATATGGTATTAAAGCGAATGTACATCATTGGCTTTTGCTTTAATTTTCAGAAATGAACTATTTAAGGAGTTCAGTATAATAGATCAAATTATTGTTACACTTACATTTTGACGTTTTGTGTTTGAAAATGCTGGGAAACCAAGAAAAACCCATATGTTTAAGTAGTCTGGTTCCCTGACTCCACTGAAGATGAAATTGATCAATTTTAAGATGCCGGAAAATTGTACGTTAAGGGAACCGGTCTAGCTGGCCTGCATTCATTCGTAAACATGCAACGAAAACTAACCAAAAGTTGGACTGAAACAAGGGTAAATTTGGAGCAGTGGTTGAAAGATAGTTAGGATTTTCCAAAGGTGGTCGGCTAACCATCGTTGGAAATGTATACAAAAAATACCATTTTCTTGAAAACAACTTCACATCAGGTGCCATTATTTTACAGGGTGCTTTAGACTGTCATTTACCATTATCCTGTAAGGTATTTCGTAAAACTTTGACGTTTTTTTTTTTGGTATTTGCAAATGTCGTTTCCCTTTCAACTTGAAAATGGGCCGTTAAATCACCTTTCAATGAAACTCGGCGAGCATGACACTGTGAGCAAAAGGTACAGCTCTTGTGACACTTATTGCAATAGAGGTGAACAACTGCTTTCTGTTAGGATTATTGTTTTTATGGGAAACTTTATAAGGTGAATTCTAATATTATTGTACTTCACAGGAATTCACCAGGGCGACGGTGCAAAAAAACTACAAGGATTTGCTGAGACCACGTCGTGTGATGAGCATCAGTACAAGAAAGAGTTTTACTGTGAAACATGTCAAGAACTGATTTGCAGGTTCTGCTCGTTACGTGACGATCATGAATCTCATCATTACGTTACTGTTGAAGAAGCTTCGGCAAAATTTAAACATGACTTGAACGATAAGTTGCAGTTACTCAACACAGACTTGGTCAAAATAGACCAAAATTTGATGTCCATATCTCAAGCCGAACAGACATTCAGCTCCCGAGTTACTCAGGCATTAGGCGTCGTGCAAGACAGAGCTGCTCGGGCAATGAAAGAAGTCGAAGCAGAAGAGAAACGAGTTTTGGATGAACTGAAACAACGAGAAAAGGATAACGGACAAACATTGGAAGAGAAAAGGAAAATACTGCTTGAACTGCAGAAACAGAAACTGCATACGTTGGCTGTAGCCGAGGCTGCCAATCAGGAAGACTTTAGCAGCATTTTTTTGGTCCGCTACACTGACATACGCATGCAGTTGCAAAAGCGTGGTTGCGAACGTCCTCCCAAAAGCGACGTCAAACTTGTATACCCAACGTTTCAACGGAGTCAAAACATTGGTGCCGTCGATCTTGGTAAGGTGGTGATGGAGGACACGTGGGAGCTGTGTCATGAATTTGGGAAACAAGGACAAGGTGTAGGGGAGTTTGAAACAGCCAGAGGAGTTGCTGCTGCTGCTGAACCTGACGAGATTGCTGTGACGGACTGGAAAAACAGGCGCTTCGTCATCTGTAACAATCAGGGGGGAATTAAATAACTACATTCCGGAGATTCAGGTAAGTTATCTGACTTGAACGCATTTCATTTAGACTCAAAGCCTGGTCTTACATATACAATTATGAATATTCCTTAAAAATTGAAAAATAATTAGTGGAGAAAGCTAAAATAGGGAACTCTTCGAACTCTTCCAATCAAACAAAAACACAGTCTCAAATGTCAAATTAAAGAGAACTACAAAAGCTTTTATTCGAGTGATGAAGTAATTGCACAATTGTTCTAAACAAAACATACATTTGCCCAAAAAAATCGTTTCCGTTTGGAAAATTTAGAATTATTACCGTGTGAGAAACAACGAAGAGGGAGTAATGCAAGTGATGTAATATGAGTGACGGTACCTCCCTTGCATCCATTATACATACTGACACTGACATGATTCTCAATGGGATTTGGCACTAACTATCAGTTGTATAAAAGGTATACGTTACTTCAGTGTTTCAGACTACAGTTTTAAGTGACTTTACCAACAAAATTGCAGGAAAGTGTTCCATGTTTGTTTTTAGGTATCATGAGTTAAGACGAAAAAAACCCACATTTTTTAAAGCGAATCAATGAATTAGATAATTTCTTTCTTTCTTTTTATCCAAGGTTTTGATATGGCTGGTTCAATCTGTGTAGATTCTATGCTGGCTATCGTCGAGATTCGTTTTATAGTAATAAAACCTGAGATGTCTTTTTTGAATCCTGTATTTTTTTTTACCCATTCAGGTAGAACTCCATTTCAGTTTCTCAATTTTATTTTCAGATGACGTAACGATTATGCCGGATGGATGGGTGGTTGCTAGCCAACGAGACGTCAAGGTGTACACAAGATACATGACGCTAGCATATGAGTTCAAGACAGTAGCTGAGAGTGAGGTTGGCAAGACAGAGGTACGCCTCGTGAGTGTAACAGTCATGCAGAATGGAGACATCATAGCCGGCGATATCAAACGGAAGGTGTTGACGCAACATCAGTCGGGAAAAAGGGGCAAACTCATACGCACCATACCGGTTTCGATACGACCTGACTTCTTGTCTGTACTGAGCAATGGTTGGATTGTGATCAGTGACTATGAAGAGGGACTAGCGGGCATAGTGGATGTGTCTGATGGCAAAGCTGCTGAAGTCGCCACCGTCCGACCAACCATCGACGGCGATCCAGTGAATCACTGCGCGGGTGTTTGCAGCAACAGCTCGGGTATCTACCTTGTGGTGAGCACAGGCTTCGTCAACAGCGGTCACGTTCACCACTATGATGATTTAGGTCAGTTTGTCAGCTGTGTGGCCCAGGGACTATACAATCCCACAGGAATCGCATTCACAGCCGATGGGCAGCAGCTGGCAGTGGCTGACCTCCATTCAGTTAAGATATATCACAAGGTGTAATTCAGCATGACGCGACTGGCATGTCACTCCCTAGCTCCGAACAAACGGTTGAAAACGGTCTATAACATTGTTCTATAAGATATCCCCATCTTTCCATAATTTCTTGGAAGTATTTTCTTTAGTTTACGGAAGTGAGCAAGCAATAGTAGCTCGAATGCTTGACGAAAATGACAACGTGAATACAATGAAGAAATATTCGGACAATGAGGTGGTAAGAAACCCAGAATAAAGCTCCACGCAAACCCCATAGAGTGAGACAATAAACCCTATCCACATGTCAACACTAGGCATAATTTGAATCTGTGTCGCATATGTGCAAGGTGAGAAAGAACCACTGCACGAAGTTGACTCCCATTCGCCGGTATGTGTATCGACTTTGACTCTTTAAAATTACATTTTTATAGGTAATATTGATACACAGCCATATTTTTCAGAAATCTTGATGGGTGACTCTAAGCGATAATTGCATGTCTTGTCAACCTTACATAGAGATACAATCTTGGTTTTGAAACGCATCCACACTTAAAACATGTATGTTAGTTTTTACCCCTCAGCCGAGAGGCTCAAGGGGTACTGTCAACGCGTACGCCTACGGCGTCTGTCCGTCCGTCCACCGAGAAACCCTTACCATGGACCACTTGTGGGGTACCTGTTCGAGGTACCCCGCAAATGAAATATTTAGCTGTCCGTCTGTCCGTCCGTTAGGCCAGAGTGTCCAGGCAGCTTAGTTTCCGGATGATAACTTGAGTTAGAAATGATTATTGGGATTGTAACTTCGGTAGCGGGTTGCCCTCATAAGTACGCAAGTTGGGATTGGTTTTCAGGTCAAAAGGTCAAAGGTCAAGGTCACTGTGGGGGAGTTAAAGTTAAATGGTTTGTGGATGATGACTTATGTTGGAAATGAGATTTTGGTGTCTAACTTCGGTAGGTTGCCCATTGGTACAGGCATGTTGGGATTGGTTCTGGGGTCAAAGTTCAACGGTCAAGGTCACGGATGATTACTTGACTCTGGCTGAGGGGTTTCAACAGCAAGTTCAGCAACGCTATAATTTCTGTATATACTGTCTGAAGAAAACGCAAATGTCGTACCAGCTTCCGATGACAACAGTGGAATCTTTACATTGCTTTTCCGGTTAATCGATCTAATATGGACCCGTTGCATTACTTCCATGTTGGAGGTACAGTGCTTTATTCTACAAGGAACATGGTAAACACCTTTTATGAATTTATTACACCTTTTATGAATTCATTTTTATTGAATTAGATTAGAAAAATTCGACTCCGATTTTTGTGTATACAAATGGTTTGCATATAGATTACAGTGTGTAAACGTTGTACAATTGCATGTACACAACATTCATTGGTATTGCATATTTTCGTTGTTGTTTTTGTGTGTTGTGGGACCTGTTTTGGTTGCATGTGAACTGTTGTGTTTTAAATGATCTTATAGCATTTTTTTCATTGGATGTTCCGGTATTCGTGTGGACAGGTTCTTATAATAAATACAAGTTTTGTTTTTCCCAAGACTAATATTTGATTATCCGAAAGAAAACTGTTTAGTTTGAATAGTAATCGGTAAATCACAGTTTATGATCAACGAAGTAAACTAAAGCAGTACATAACGTTTCCATTGGTAATTTGCGATTAAACGTTACGAATGGTATTTTGCGTTCCCCTTTGATTACCGAAAAGTAACCTCGTAAATTGCAGAGCCCTTTTTTACCTTTGTTTGATCGTTTGTTGCTTTCATTTTTCCGCATAACTTTCAGATTTTACTTCTGAAAAGTATGTTCAGGTTGAAAACTGAATTAATTTGGTGGATATATTTGATAAAACACTTTTCATGTTAAATTTGTACTTGAACACCATAATACTTTTATTCGTCCTAACACACGCAATAGCCGCCATAACCTGAAGACTAAAACATGTCGTAAACACATTATCCAAATGGCGTAGTTCCGTTGTTTGGTGTATAAATAATGGTATCAATTAAATTGTTGCTGTATCTAGCCAGCACTAATGCAGAGATTTGACGACAATGATTCAACAATTCACTCGTTTTAACGTTTGACTTGACTTGTCATGGTAACAAACTTTCGTTGTAAACAACTGCAGTTGACATGGAATTGTAATACAAAAAGTGCGGTAATCTGGCAGTTAACTTGGATTTTAGAACAATGACGGTTGCTATTACTTTTGTTCATAGCATAACAATATAAGAGATTAAAAGAAATGAACCATAATTGTATAATGTTTGGCTTGGGCGTGTGTCAATTGTTTTGCTTATGGTCGTAATGTTATAAAGTGATATGT
>NW_024037068.1:25299726-25336624 GCF_015706575.1 Patiria miniata
TATACGGGTCAAGGAACAAACAAATGATTAGTACGGAATTTGAACACTTTGCCCATGACATTTTTGCAAGAATTATTGATATTGTAACGTATTAAATACTCGAGCGGTAGTAAGGCCTTCCTGAGGGAACGTCTGTTTTCTCTTACTTATTCAACACGTTGATAAAACAGACGAAGAACTATTCTTCTTGATTTCGAAATGATTGTTCATGCCTTACTCTCTTTAATTCTCACTTGTATTTAATCACAAATTATTGACTTACTGACCTAATCCTGACAGCTGAACGTTAGTTCTCAAGAACGTGAACTGCATTTTCGATCTGCGCGCTAAGCAAGCCATATGGTGGCCCTGAAGGGACATCGCATATCGCAAACGTGTGCGCATACGTATGCGATGTCGCGAAATTTATCGCGAATGTGTGCGCACACGTATGCGATGTCGCAAAATTTATCGCAAATATGTGCGCACACGTATGCGATGTCGCGAAATTTATCGCGAATATATGCGCACACGTATGCGATGTCGTGAAATTAATCGCGAATATGTGCGCACACGTATGCGATGTCGTAAACAATTCGCGAATATGTGCGCACACGTATGCGAATTGTTTGCAATGTCGTGAATTTTATTGCATACCTTGTCGCATACCTTTCAGTAAAATTCCTAATGAACTGGGGAGTTGTAGCAGCTAGTCTGGAATCTAGACGTACTGTTAGATATAATAGGGTCTGTGTATATGGAGATCAATGGGTCTGACTAATAAACTTCGCGCGCACGCTGTTCCTCGTGCAATCGTTACTACTAGTACTGTCGAGCGCAAACTTGCTACTTGCGCAACTTTGAAATTTGAGCGCGCAAGTTTCAAACTTGCGCGCGCAAATTTCAAAGTTGCGCAAGTAGCAAGTTTGCGCTCGACAGTACTAGTAGTAACGATTCCACGAGGAAAGCCCGGTTCATACTTCACGCGAAAGCTTGTGCGAAGCGAAATTCATGTCGTCAACAATGGTAGACGCGCTTCGAATGTATTGTTGACATCACGAATTTCGCTTCGCTTTCGCTTTCGCGTGAAGGAAGTATGAACCGGGCTGAACAGCGGGCGCGCGAAGGCTATTAGTCAGACCCTATTTATATCTAACAGTACGTCTAGATTCCAGACTAGCTGCTACAACTCCCCAGTTCATTAGGAATTTTACTGAAAGGTATGCGACAAGGTATGCAATAAAATTCACGACATTGCAAACAAAGTCGCATACGTGTGCGCACATATTCGCGAATTGTTTCACGACATCGCATACGTGTGCGCACATATTCGCGATTAATTTCACGACATCGCATACGTGTGCGCATATATTCGCGATAAATTTCGCGACATCGCATACGTGTGCGCACATATTCGCGATAAATTTTGCGACATCGCATACGTGTGCGCACACATTCGCGATAAAATTTCGCGACATCGCATACGTATGCGCACACGTTTGCGATATGCGATGTCCCTTCAGGGCCACCATAAAGCCACAATCTTAAGCAAATAAGCCGATCATGCAGCGATCACGCGCGCTGTGCATGGATCAGGCGACCGAAAGCAGCTGCCCACAAGCAGGTAAGTGTCAGTGTATAGCGCCGCCAGGCGACCATAAAGCGACGCTTGTTTAAAACAAGTAGTATCTGTGGTGTGATTCTACCCCCGAGTTGCCCCTCCCTTTTCTACTCCTCATGGAAAGCCAATCTATGCAACATTTACCTAAAACCAAACGTTTAAGGCAATGGTTGTTTTTAATAAACGAAATAAATGTTTCTCTTCACTAAGTCGAATTCATGAGTTCACCATCTAAAAAAACTCTGATTATCGAGGTCGTAGATACCTCTTGCTATTTCTAATGTGACTTATTTTTCCAATAGTATGTGCAACATTAATGACGATTCATTATTAGGTGGTCGCTTTGATATTGGAGTTGTTTTAAGTTGTACTTCGTTTGCTGTCACACTAAGCCCTTTGGTCCAATGGTTACTGTGTCCGACTCGCATGCCGTTGGTACGTGGGTTCGAACCCTCAAAGGGAATATGGTGATTGTGTTCTTTTGGCAACACACTTTACTACAATTGCCTCTCTCCACCAAGGAGTGTAAATGGTTACCTAGGGCGTTAGAGACCATTATGATCGAGCTGATCTCGAGCTGCTGCAAAAACTGGTCTCAAAGTTTATGAAAATGTGAAAGTGACATGAAAAGTGAAAGTTTGAAATTCGGCTCCGACGCTTATCCAGATCCAACAGAACGTATGAAATGTGTATGCAAATACAAAGAGAATTATTAACTGTCTTTTATTTTACTTTCAATTGGGCCAAACTGTGTTTTATGGACAGAAAGGTATTTGCAATGAAAATGAATAATCCCTCGGTCAAAAACACTTGCATCTGTCGCCGTCCGTTGAATTGCTGATGATGCAACTTTGTCTCAGAGAAAGTGTGCCTTGCAAGCAAAGCACTAGTAGTTCACAAAAGTTGATATGTAACTTGCTCAATACGCGCCCTCTGTTGCTCGCGCACGGAGCCCATTGGTGGTGCGGTAAGTTCCTTATACTAGGAGCTTACGGTTGATGAGGGTAGATCGCTTATCTTGCAGCGGTAGTTGCGAGGGGCGTAGCCCTAAGATAGCCCTAAGACTTATTTAGGTTCCCGTAGTGGCACTGGATGCACACAAATAATTGTGGGGTTCAGTGCTCAAAGTCAACGTCCAGTCACATCACATAGCTCTCCATTCAAATCCACATAGGCAGGTTCTTATCATTATGTTTGTGTATCTCATAAGTTCGTTGCACCCTTGTACTCATGTTTGAATTATAAAGCGCCCTCTATTAATTTCTTGTGATCCAATATTCGGATGAGTAGGCCTCTTTGTGATTAAAGAGGTGTGTGAATAAAACAGTGGTCATCATTCTTGGTAAATGAACTGGTGTCCCAATGATGTTCATTTGTTGTCTCTCTCAGTTACGTCATTAAGCATTAGGCCAATCGGAGTAGAACAAACTGCCCTGTCACACACAAATAAACAACCAGCTATCCGGCCGGGACGGTATATTTCCATCCCAACGGACTCGTCTCTAGCCGCTCAGGGACTTTCCGGTACGTGCCGTCCGCGCCACGCCTGTGGAGAGGGCGCTCTCTTTCGAGCACCGCTCCGCGCGAAGGGCGTGACGTCACAGTATCGAATCAGGATACAGGAAAAAAAGTTTTTCCAGGGCTTACTGTTGGAAACGAAGTTGGAAAGAAAGTAAGTAAGTACTGGGGAACGAGGTTGCAATAACCTTATTCACGAGGAAGCCATTTTCGATCGTGTTCCCTGAATGTTTTATAAATTGTAACTGTTGAATGGAATGGTGCCAGACTATTTTATGATTGGCGTGCATTATATTCAACGCCTCACTTTCATTTTTTTACATGGGGCTTAAAACATTAGAGTATGTTTAATCACAAGTTTTAAATTATTCCTCAGAACAGACTGGTATTATTTGTTATTAAATTTATTCATTGTTTTCATTTGTACCCTCAAGTAACAAAAATGAAGACTTTACCTCGCGTTCAATTTAATATGGCCCACTCGAAAATAAAGTCTGTGGTTGCAGACCAGTAAATAGACGTCAGTGATAATTACGGGCCATTCCCGAAATTATTAAAAAATACTCAAACTCTCCAAGGTGTCTGAGACACACGTCGAATCAAAGTTTATTCATCATCTTTCCATGATTTTCCGTTCAATTTTTGGGGGTTAACTATTGGGAACAAAATGACCAATGACCTTTGAAAGAAAATTCCATCCAAAGATGATCAACCCCTAAAAGCAGTCCCGAAGCCCATATGCATCGCCATTGTCAAGATGGACGCCTACGTTCCGTTGCAAAATAGAGCCATTTTAGGGCCTAATTTCATCAAATTTCACGGCTTCCACTTGTCCGTTTTACAAATGTTCAAGTTGACGGCCCTCAAAATACCGGAGAATTTGAGGGCATGCAAATCGTGATTTGGCCGGTGTAGGAAATTTCGGGCCTATTTAAATGCTCCAAAATGACTTCTGCAACCTCCAGCAGGCCTCCTCTCCCTAGACTTGGCCAAGTGTGGTTTGCGCTCGGTCTGTGCCTATATAGTAAATACACTCACAGCGCATATCGCATACGTCCTTACGCACAGTACACAACGCGCCCTCATGCGTCGAATCCGGACCATCATGTTAAAAACGTATATGTACATGTTATTTTCAAGTGATGCAGCAACCCAGATTGATCAAGTCGTAATTGCTAACTTTTGCACCACATGTATGCACATGCTCTGCAATACATGCACACACATGTACTTGTAATACGCGTGTTGCACAATGTACATACAGTGTGTGCGCATTGCTATACGGCACTGAAGTGGAATGAGCGCTAAAGTGCACCTTGTCGGGCATCTGGAAAGACGTAAACTAAGTGATTATTGCTACTTTCTTTTTTAGATACCGACTTAAAGCAATTCCGACTTGACGCGCACCGATCCGACGAAGTTGTAGAAACCGCGCCCACGTGTGCGTCCCCCAACGCTGCGCGCGCTTCGCCGAATAAAAAAAAACGAAACTATACTAAACGCAAAAAAAAAGTCTCCGGTTCTGGTATGAGCTTGCCAAAAATGGTGCGGAACGACGCGGCTAAATTTTTTTTTTTTACCTTTTTTTTCCCTTCAAATGTCGGTGATGACTGCAAATGGTGCCCGACTAAACTTAGTGCAAATATATGGGAGTCCAGAGAGGCCACATAAAGCTATTCTCGATCGTAACCCCATCTAAAAACACGTTAAAATTGGAACAGCAGCAGGATTCGTCATACCAGTGAGTTTGGCGTTTTGAGACATTCACTTCATTGAAAAAAACTTTTTTTTCATTTTGCCGACGCGCAATGGTTACAATAAAACTACTCGGATGTACCACTAACGGCCAAGATGGCGAAGCAAGTGAAAGTTTTTAAAAATCGTGTGCTTTATTTTTAATACCCAATATAACTTTTTTTTGTGCTTTTTTTTTTGTTAAAATTAAATAAAAAAATGACAATGTGTTGTTATGCTGCGTCAAACAAAAATCATACTTTTGATCAACAAAAGTGAGGGCCGAGTGTTTTTAGGTGTACATTCGATTCTTAAAAAAGGCAGAAAGAAATGACAAGTTTCAGTAGGTAGAGGATAGTGTACGCTTCATTTACATGTAAAACACGTACCATTTTTTCCCAAATCGCCGGTTGAAAAATGAAGACTTTTTGCGAGGTTTCATGATTTGCAGTCATTATGTACATGTACGTGTGTAAAATTACTAACGTACGTACGTATGGAGGCCTGAAAAAAATTGTGAAAAGCACGCGCGAACGTGCAATGAACCTTAAATATTAAGCAGGCCATCCGAAGCTCGACCAATCAGTGGCGTACATTTTTATTAGGCTCACAAGGTCATACCGTTTTTGGCTTGTTGAACAATGGCGACCATCTTTCGCGTTATACAAATGGAGGTTGTTGGAAACATCAGGTGTATACACTGTACATGGCTTTCTTAATATATTTGCGACATCACGTTCACGAGATTTCTTGTAGATGAAGATTCATTCTTTCCTTTGATTACCTCAAAATTTGGGAGACTTTTGTCGATGTCAACAAAAAAGGAAATTTCATCACGTATTTTTAAAGTTGATTTGTCCGTGAAATAATATCGTCAAAATCCATCGAAATCCTTTTGGGTTTTTTGAGAAAAAAAATGCCTTCATAATATGTATGTATTAGGTCTTTTACTACTGAAAACAACTTTGTTATTATGGCTCTGTTGTGGTTTGGCGTAAAAATCGCGAATTTTCTTAATAGAAGCCCTTTTTACGGACGTCGATCGCTGGCCTCACGTTGCAGTCGGTTTGTGTGGACAAGAAATGCTACCAGCTACGCGTGACACGGCAACTGACTGGGTGACTTGTAACCTGTCACGTCAGCCACGTTGTACTGCAGATTGCCCTTTGCAACATGACAATAATCAAATCCAATTTCCAAACTCTGATCTACCATATCTATTTGCCATTTTAATATTATGCATTAGGCCATGGGTCAAAATCTGTATCAGGTCTAGAAGTTGAGGTTCGTCTTAACTTTTGTTGTCAACTTGAAATAAGGTCAACTTTACTAATTCGATAGTGCTGAATCTGAATCTGGCTGTTCACATTGGCCCCACTTGCACATTAAAGTTATGACGACATTTTTTCTTCATTATTTTGCCCATTTTGGGTCAAAAAATAGTATTTTTGCCATAACTTCTATGTTTTAAGTTCAAATGCTTTCAAATTTGACACAACAGATAAATAGGAAGTGGGCATGAATAATATTATAAGTCATTATTTAACGCTCAACACGGTGCTTAAAGTTGAATCGATCCTTTCAAACATGAGCGTGGTGAACTTTTGTGCAAACGATGTGATGTGTACATTGTAAAATATCAATTAACATCTTTCAAACTACTTATAACCGAGAAATTAAGTTGCCACTAAAAGTTAAGACGAAACTGCATGTTACAGGCTTTGGCCCGCGGCCTTAAACACGATAATCCTCAAAATACCAGCGAGTTCTCTTCATTTTCCCAAAGGCGGCTATAGACGGCCTGTGTACTTGTACAGGTTGAGTTTAAAAAAACGATACCAATAGTCGGGGCCATTGTTTTATTGATGTTCTGCATGTAGCACTTTCAAAATCTAGGATATGAAAGCCCAATTCATAAGCCTTCGTTTAGTACAAGAATCATTGAAATCACTCATGTGATGTTCAAGTTACAGAATTTTAAACACAACCTCCGTTTTAAAGTTCTGTCCAAGGATCACAACAACTAAGGTGTTCTTTCAGAAAAACGAAAACAAATCACATAGGAATGTGCATGAATGAATAATGTTTTCGTGATGCGGAAAGAACGTACACCAATAAAACCAAGATGTCTGGCGATTACAAAACGAACGAGGTTTTCCTATCTGTTTTTCGGAGTTCCTGAACGCAAAACTTTCAACAGGTCAGTCAAACAACCTTTCCCCTATGCAAATTTGAAGATTTCAAAAAAATACATCAAAATCAAGTATTCTACCTATATTCATTCACGTTATTGAGAAGGAATTGTGAATTGGACTATCAAACCTGCAGCGATTGTAAATAAGGTGTGATGTCGGAGACATACTGACTACATGAAGTACATGTACAATAAATTCATAAACACTGCAGACATTTCGTCAACGACACCACGAAGTAACACCCGAGTGGGCTTGAGTGCGCTAGGCGCGTATTTTACAGAACCGAGTAATTTTCGTTTTCACGAAGTACCATCCGGGTAGACTGTGCGTTCACTTCGTGTATTTTTGCTTGCACGAAGTAACTCGCCAGTTTAAAGGCTTTTATTTAGTGTTTCAAAACGTTTTTCTCCGAATTGTATTTCCGTAACAGTGTTGTTACTTTGTGAAAACGAAACTCCGTTCGCGCCAGTGTCCGAAGTGCGGGCGCACATTTGGGGTGTTACTTCGTGAAACGGTAACCACAATTTGTCATTGAGCGTTTTCACGGAGTAACACTGGAGTAGACTTGGGTGTTACTTCGTGAAGTCGGTGACAATTTAAATCTTCTGATTGGTCCCAAGCCCGTCAGGACCGATTTTAAATTACTATGGTTGAAGACAAAGACAAATTTATACTCGTGTTGCACACAGTAAAATCGATCAATACAAAAAAACATTTAACAGGCCCGTACGCTTGGGGGGGGGGGGGGGGGTCCCGCTCGGTGACGAGTTCCGCTCAGAAATAAAAACAAAAAAATGCCAAGAAAAAAATCAACTTTGATGACCCACCACCACCCCCCTTAAAATCTAACCTTGAAGTTGTGAACACGAGCAAATTTGATTCAGAGTCAGAAGAAAGTGGCCAGGAAATGCCTCAGATTGCACCACAGAGCGTATAGAATCCAAAATTTCCCGGGGCCCTTAAGCGGGCCCCGTGTGACCTGTGACAGAGCCTCGGGTTCGTCTGTGTCGTACGATACATGCAGTGAGCTAGTTCATCTGTGGGTGCAGTGAACTAATTCAAGTGAGAATTTCTACGCCAGGCAATTAGCATAAAAAGTGCCCCCACAATTTCTTTTGAAAAAGGAGAAACTTTGGCTCAAAAAAGGGTTGTATTGTGTAAATATAGCCTAGGATCAACTCCCCAGTTTTTGGGCTTCCAAATGAGAGCAGATTTGATAAAATCACGGTTGAAAAATGGGTCCTATTTGCCCGAGAAAGTGGATGGACGCCATTTGTAAAATGGCTGCATGCACCCTTGGGAAGTATCACTTTTTGGGGGGTGAGTAAGTTTTGGTGTGAATATTAAAAAATGTAATTGGCTAACCCACCAAAAATTGAAAAGAAATAGGCAGATGAAGGACAAGAAAATAATTTAATTTTTGTTTGAGAAACCCCAGTGATGTCGGCGTGCGTGTTATTTGGCCCTGAACCTTGTTGATTTGACACTGTTTTCGATGGGGCTTGAATTGGTTCAGTGCACCCCTGTGGGCGCCCGCCATAATCGCTGCAATCATAGTTAATGATGCATGTCCGGAGAAAATATATTTCAGTGATATTTTGTGGTTCTGTTCCTTTTTGGTTACAGTTTTTGAAAGGACGACTGGCCTTGGTTTGCCAACCTCCATCTGGCATGAAAAAAAAAGGGCATGCAGGGCATTTTATCTTTCTGAACTTGCTTTGTTATATACACGTACACAGCGTTTCGCCCACAGCGCAAGCTTTAGTCATGCTGCTCCCACGCTTATCCAAATCCAACAGAACGAATAAAATGTGCATGCAAATGCGAAGAGAATATTATTATTAACTGTCTTTTTCTTTACTTTCAATCGGGGCCAAACCGTGTTTTATGGACAGGCAATTGTATTTGCAATGAAATAATGATCAACTCGGCCACAAAAAACCCACTTGCATCTGTCGCCGTTCCATTCGAATTGCTGATGATGTATGAAGCCCGGGAAGGGACAGGGTGGATTTTTTTTTGGAATTTCCTAATTCGTTCGCACGAATTACTAATTCGTTCGCACGAATTACTAATTCGTTCGCACGAATTACTAATTCGTGCGAACGAATTAGTAATTCGTGCGAACGAAATAGGAATTCGTGCGAACGAAATAGGAATTCGTGCGAACGAAATAGCAATTCGTGCGAACGAATTACTAATTCGTGCGAACGAATTAGTAATTCGTGCGAACGAAATAGGAATTCGTGCGAACGAAATAGCAATTCGTGCGAACGAATTACTAATTCGTGCGAACGAATTAGGAATTCGTGCGAACGAATTAGGAAATTCCACAAAAAAAAATCCACCCTGTCCCTTCCCGGGCTTCATAATGATGCAACTTTGTCATCAGAGAAAGTGTGCCTTGCAAGTGTAGCCCGGAAAAGTGGCACACTAGACTAAATCAAGCTAAAACGATAAAAAGAGTTGGGGAACTCGCTTGCTAAAAAAAACTTGAATTGATCGAGTAGGGAAAAACGCAAGGAGAATAAATAAATAGAGACAAACAACTGATATTAAATTCTCAACAACAACAAAACAACCAAAAAATTTAATGACTCTGAAGGCAAAAGTACCAAAAAAAGAAATCCAAAGTGTGACAAAGTATCAGCCAAAAAGAAAGCCAAGTTGTCAAAAACCCAGAAAAGCTAAAACTAGGAGGTTTTAAAATAAAAAAAAATGACTTGCGACTAGCAACTGAAGCGTGAACCTAGGAACAAACAAGACTGTTATTCTAAAATGTAATTATAAAAAAACTGTCGAATAGTACCCCAAAAAAAATTCAACCAAGGAACTTAACTAAAAAAAAACAAAGCTCCTAAAACAAACCAAAAAAAACAACAACCAAATTAATCCAAGCGTCAAAGAGGAAAATTGTTCCTAAATACAAGGTTCCAACAAAAAAGAAGAGTCCTTAAAAAGATGAAATTGCAAAAAAAATGTTCTTAACCAGAATAGTCCTAACAAACTTTCAAACCAATGGACTAAGGAAAAACAAAAAAACGAAAAAACTAAAAGACTAAAAGCCAACACGATATATAAGCGGGTTGCGAATCAAATACACAACTTCAACAACCTGTATAAATGAAAAACAAAAATAGAGCATACAAATAAGTAAATGACAAAAATGGTTATACAAGTGAAAATACAGAGTAAAACTTTTCAGTAAATGAACTAGGTCTACAAATAAACTGACTTGTTCACTCTGCACTGAAACAACCTGGTTCTTGTGTATAATCAACTCTAAAACTACTTAAAATAAACTCCCAACCAGGCTTCATAAGACAAGAACAGCCTTATTTCCTTGCGAATAGCTAATGAGCAGATAAGCCCTGGCCCAACACGTCTTCAAGGTCACTGAATAAGAACTGCTAGCTACTCTGACCAGAGTAAATAGAGTTGTCACAAGTCTCTACCATGAAATAAACTGTGAGCATAATCAGTACACTAAACAAAGTAAAGTAAGTCAGGTAATGAATACAGAAACTAGGGAACAAGTCTAGGCCTCTAGAACACACAATCCATTGTCAATCAGCTCCCTGTGTTCAGGACCAACCATGCCAGGGGCAAATTTAGGAAATAACACCCATTCTTCTACTGGAACATGTGACACATGTACCCTCAAGAAAGTAAAGGCAAGGAGAATTTGCGAATGTACGAATTATTTCAAACAACAAAATTACAAATCTAAAATCCTAATTATCTTCTAAGTCTTCTCAAAAGCTAATAAGTATCTTAAAAACTGTAAACGAAAGAAACAGTTTGTCTAAACTGTGCCAAACAAATTCCACACTTCTTTGTTAGTAAACCTGCCATCTAACCAACGTAATGAATCTGATTTAAAACTGTGCAAAGGCAACCAAAATCTGCACAAATACAATGTACTTGTAGTTTTGAACAACAATCCAAAATGAAAACATTCTTCAACTCGTCATCAAATCAAACTTTCAAAGGCATGTCGTAAAAACAAGAGAAAATACAAGCGACTGGCTATAATCATTTTACTTGGAGGAAAACTTTAACACCAAAATTAGTCATAAAAAATAGGAAAAATCATTAACCATTATACAATATAATGTCTGTGAAGCTATAAAATGAGTTTGAACTTACCAAAGAATGAACAGACCAAGTTGGAAAGGCAGGAATAAAAGACTTGGAAAAATGAGTTGTGTGCACTCCACTGCCGGTCTGCAAAGTGAGTAGGGTGTCGCAAAGGATTGCAGAGCACATGGCCTGTTATCAGTAGGCTCATTGTTCTAAGGGTCTAATTACAGTGCTGTTTTACCAGGGGAAAATCTACTAAGAAAATCATTTTCCAGGGGGAAGGAAGTTAACTTAATATATGAAACAGAGAACAATCTAAAATGAGTGTCCCCTCTACACAAGCAAAGCACTAGTAGTTCACAAAAGTTGAAATGTAACTTCGTATCTTAACTTTCTAAAGGCATAATATTAATCATACATCAATGGTTGGTTCAATTTACTTGGCTAAATCGTCCATGGAGGCATATTTTACTTTTAGATATTTTTTTATAATTTGTCATGTAGGCCTAAATATTTATTTAAGCACTCCATCTTCTGTATTTGAGGAGACAACATTTGATTTACTCTTCTCTTCATTTTACAGAAATTAAACAACAGAGATAACATCAGAAAATTTGCTTCAGCCGTCCCTCGTTCCCATTTCGACACCGATCCCCCGGTGTCACATATGGACAGAAACATGGCAGTTGTATTTGCAATGAAAATCAATTCGGCCAAAAAAAAAACACTTGCAGCTGCAGAGAAAGTGTACAATTCAAACAAAGTAGTTCACCAATGGTGAAATTTAACTTGGTTTCGGAACTTGCTAATGGCATAATATTAAGAATACAGCAAGCGGTTTGTTCAAGTTATTAGGGGTCAAGTTGGTCTTTCGGTGGGGGTGGCAACTTGAGAAATTCGATAAGCCTTCGATGGACGCCATCTGACTGAAGGAGGTGGTACATCTATGACTAAGATGTACGTGTAGGCATGTAACTTTTATGGTAGTAAATACATGTAATGTAGTGGTGAATGATCAGTGGCAAACACACCCCTGTAAAGAACGAGTAATGCGATATATTAGGGGACATTATCAATAAAGACCTACCCCTGGCACTTCTGGCCTTCCCCATGCCACCATCCCCCACAAAAGCCCAGCCCTCCACACTGGAGAGGCGACGCGGAGTGTCGTCTAGTAAACCATAGAAAGGCTGGCTTTACGACCTGCAAAGCGACCACCATCGTCAACTGCATGTAGCATAATGTTCGATGAAGGTAAATGGTTAACCACAATCATTGACCACGCTCACCTTGCTATATTGACTAACATAATAGTCACATCATTGATTTTAGTGCCCAACAAAAAAACGTGTACAAATGATATGGGCAAAATGACTAAAAAAAAAAACTAGAGCTGTATGTCTGTTTGAAAACAGAACACAGGGCTTTTTCGCAGTTAACAAATGTTTATTTTTTGTTGGTCATTTTGCATTTACTTTTTAGAGTGCTTAATGCGGTTAAAGGTTGTTCAAAATGCTTAGAATAATTCCTAAAATATAAATTCATCACATGACGCCAAATGCCCTGCAATGACGTCATCTTGACAACACCTTTCAATGTACATTTTGTCATTGTGGTCTTAGTTCGAACCAAGTTTAAAGTCAATTCGATAGTAGGGAAGTGTGCGCTTTTGGAAGCAGAATAAAAATTTTAATGTTAAAAGAAATCATAAAAAAATCAAACGATGACGTCATCGTGACGTTACCTCGGCTGGTTGGACAGTGAACAAGTCCCTCCAACAAAAGGCATGTCCACTTTGCCAAAATCGTCTGAATAGATTCTGCAGACCAGGCGCGTAGATGTTTCTGAAACGGCTACGACTGTCGACGTTAGCGCGTCAGTGGCAAAGGCCGAATTATAGCCATTATATCTGATCTGGACACGTCATAAGTTGCATAATATAATTTAGTTTCTTGCCTTGCCTAACATTATTTTGGCTCCATAGGCGGCGGAACGCTTTTTTAAACTGGGGGGGGGGGGGCTCAACACCAAAAAGGGGCACTTGCTCAGAAAAAAAGGGCACCTTCCGTCGGTGTGAAAGTGCACAGAGTAAAAGAATATAAGGTTAAGGTTAAGGGGACGAACAGGAGCGGAGTGCCCATCTCTCTTTCGAAGCGATTGGGCCAGAAGAAAATTGAGTTTCAAAGTTACACAAATGTATTATTATCAGTGTGCCACGAATCGAATGTACATGGCATTTGATGTACATGTACAGGGTGAGTCGAAAAGAAAATTGCCCAAAATAATGATTTTTTTTCCTTTAAAAGCCATCAAATTTGAAACACCAATAAAGTTTGAAAAGAGCATCTTATTCCACTAATCTAAGACATTATTGCTGAAATTGATCCATGCTATCATGAGTTATGAACGTTTTACTTAAAGAACCATTTTTTTTTATAGCTGTCCATGGAATGGCATTAGAAGTTATTAAGCTGGGTGAGTATTACATATTACGCGTCCGCGTCTCATTATACTCAATTGACATTCATCGCCAAATAGTCAGTGGACAGCCGAGTTTTGTGATATCTTTATTGAAATATACATAACTTGGGAATAGAGTATGCAAAATACGTGAAATTTTCACAGTTAAAAGTCAATACGTCAATAAGATGTACTTTATTCTTATGTTTTGTGTGGGGGGGGTGTGTGTGTGTGTGTGAATGGTGCAAACCAAATATTTGTAAAATATATTTCAAATTGGGTATTTTTCTTTTTGACTTACCCTGTACATGTTGTGAAATTTTACCAAATTTGGCTAACGAACGATGACCAGTGGTTATGCCTTTTGGGGTGTTAACAGCGCGAAATAACTGTCAGGGTTTTCAAGATCCAAGTGTTTTATTAAAGGCAAGGATGTCTTGAAGTGCTTCGGGAAGAGCTTCTACGAGATCACGTGCAATCATCTCAAACCTTGGCAGAAAGCCTTGTTTAGTAATCTCCCGCACGGTAGTGTAGTACGAAAAATGTACGACAAAGGCCCTTCCTACAACGCAGTTGGGATTCTTGACTTTGCCGGAGTAGATGACTGTTAACCATAGTTCCTCGCTTCCACGAATTGGTCCACTTTTCAACATGGCTTTCATGTCAATGAGGTTTGAATCCATTAAGAGGAAGTTGATGCTGAAGCGAGCTCTTTCAGGGGTCAGGTACCGTCCGTCATATAGTAATTTCTCCAGTGATTTGTTCTCGTAGTGATAGAAGAATGCCTCCAGTGCCACCACAGCACAATCCGCTGATTTCCAGCCGCACTTTGGGAGACCTTCACGGCTGAACTCAAATTTCAGCTTCTTTGGGTTGATAGTCTCGTTGTCAAAGATACCCATCTCTTGGTGGATATAGCTACTGCGCCAGTTAGCACCTCCTGTGTTGGCGAAATGAATGAAGCACTCGGAGGTGTTCTGTTGCTCAATCAGCTGCCTGAAGGCGCCGGGGTGGATGTACACGATGTCGTCGTCCATCTTGAAGTACTTTCTCTCTGAGTGCCTCGCCATCTCATCGAAAATCTCGTACACAAATCTGCCAAATATAGCAACAGTCACCTTTTTGTTTATGCGATTGCGAAATCGGAGCTCAAAAACCTCCTCCTGCAGAACTTTGTTGGCGGTTTTAGTCAACTCGGTCAGTTTGGAGAGGGTTTGCTTGTCATACATCACCATATAGTAGTGGACCTTGTCCAGAACTCCACCATTCTTCCTCAAGTTGCGATAGATGTAAGCAAAATTAATACGGAGGTATTTCCAGCGTCCGGTGATAATACAAAGGATGTTTTCAGAGTTTGTTTTTTGGGCAAAGCTGACCTGCGTCTTCAGTAGCGGCTGCACTTCAATCCGTTTAGGTTGCACTTGCACTGGCAACGGTTGCTTCCTTACTGTCGATTCCAGCAGACGATTGAAGCAGCCGACCATTGTGCATGTAATTAATATGAAAATCAGCAAAGCTTTGCCGGACTGTATGAGAGCATTTTTACCAATTTTGAATCTTGCTGGCATTTGCTTTCGGCCAGCCATGTTCACGGCATAAGGCCTCATCACTGCAGTTCCACTGATTAGCTTGTTTGAAACAAGTTGTTTCTTTGAATCTCTGTGCTGGGTTTGCGTGGTAATTCCGTCATCCACCAGGTTGGTAGTGATACTATAGAGGGGAACATAGGACACTGGGTATCTATTTGTGCGGTGACCTGTGAAGTACGATGATGTCATCAAATTTGGTTATCACAGTGCAGTATTAAAGGGCTTGGAAAATAAAACAAAACATACACGAAGGAATTTACTAAATGTAAGAAAGCAGCCTTGCATCAACTTGGATACGATGTCATGCATAATGATACAATTCTTTTTTCCAGAATTAAATGGAACAAAAATGGAGATAAAAATACAGGGTTCCCAACTTTTCAGTACGGTAGAAACGCTGTAAGAGCAAAAGTATATTGTAAACAAAATAATGAAATAAATTGTCTTTATAATCTCAAGAAACTTTTTCTAAAAAAGTCGTATGAAAGTGGCCAGGAATCGCCTTAGATTGCACCACAGAGCATTCATATTCCAAAACTTTTAGGAGCCCTGCAACGCTAAAAGGGCCGGGTTGGAATCCGCTCCCCTGCCCCCTCAACGAATTCAATGCCTCAGACTACAATGCCACAGAATTCCACACGCATGAATAGTTGGCAGAAAATATATGGAATGTGAGACAACTGAAGTGAATACCTGTCTTTTATCGGCTTCCGGAGAGACTAGGAAGGCACAATACCGCAATGAATTGTGGCGCCATCGGAGTTACGCAGATGATGGGTAATGGACCCCAAAGCAATTAACTTATCATTGTAGCAAATTTGACTATTGCATTGAAAGTTGTTGACAATTTTTCATTGTTTTTTTCAATAAGGATCCTGGCTAATACCTTTCCCCTGAAGGTTACTTTTGTCGTTTTAAAGCTTCGTTGACGCAGTTCATTGTTGGCATCTGTGCCCGAACTTCACAGATATACGCAATAATAATACACTGACAAGTTCATCCTGCGGTTACACCCAATCATCGATTCTCAGCCTTAGACTGGCAATATGGCACCAGCTGTCAATGAAACCAGCAATGCTTACTCGTCATGGCATGGGCCTTATTCACGAGTTGGCCATTTTTGTCGAGTTCCCTATTTCATTAATTATTAATAGTGTAATGAATGGCGCCAGACTATTTATGCAGGCACAATGCAGCTTTATTTTATGTCATTTTTGGGGTTAAATATGGATTTAAACATTGGGGAATGTTAAATGACAAATTTCAAATTATTCATTGAAGCAGACTGGAATTAACTTGCTTTCATATCTATTCGCAAATTCAAAACATTAAGATTTTACCTAACTTTCAATCCAATATGGCCGACTCGAATAAGGCTCATTGTTTAATTAATCACTTCCAACACACGTATATCCCAAAGTTAAGATACAGACAACCTGGGACAGTAGGCATATGGAAGAAACAGTATACAAATATAAAATGGTTTGAGGGTGGACAGTCGATATTCGCTCCCCGAGGTATTGGAAGTTGACAAACTAGCTAGTTCCCGAGGCGAAGCCGAGGGAACTAGCTAGTTTGTCAACTTCCAATACCAAGGGGAGCTAATATCGGCTGACCATCCGAAATAAACCATATTATATTTGTTTTACTATACCTCATACATATCAGAACCGATTTGGGGTTTTTTTTTTCGTTTCATAAAGGAACCTCAAACAATTTTTTTTTTTTAACTTGTCCAGTTCACCAAAAGAATCGTGTTGCTCAACTTCACTAGTTCAGTTCGTTTACCATACAGTGCAGATGTAAATACAGTAGCTTGTGTACAATATTTATGCTTGTGTATCCAGTAGTTTCGTTTGAATATAAAAGCTGGGGTTCATGTTTTACCCTCTGCAAGTTTTTCCTCATAAAAACGCAGTAGACCGATACAATATCCTTCCCTTGCCCCAAATTTGCCATCTACCGATCATAAAGATGCATTTGGTCCTTAAATCTTTTATATTTACCATTCCCTGTATAAAACAAATAACACTGCAAATATAACTTAGAGCTACATCGTTTGCTGAGTTAGAACTATTTTTTTGGCTAGTTAAGTTGTGAATATTTCGTCGATCGTACCACGATCTGACCTATCTGAATTTTTGACGAATTTGGGTTTTTAGCATATTCTGGTTATGCATGATGAAATCTTTATTTTCTGAAAATTTCAAATTCATAAGTGGGCTAATTAGCTAATTAAAAATGTTGACCTATCGCTACAAAATGCTAAATTATCATTTTCACGAACTGACGCATCGAGATAGGTCACTTCGTGAAACGCGTAAACAACGCTGTCAGTTTTCCACGAAGTGACTTATAGAGTCTGGTACCTGGACTTAATGTGGCCCCTATCACTTTCTTATGAAATTGAGTTACCAGGGTCAAGTCTTTAGCGTTATCAAAAACAACGGCGGCGTACACATGTCGTTTGATGGCTGAACGAAACTAGCAAGTTTCAACCGAGTTTCTGATTCTGTAAACGTCTGTAAGTATTGTTACGAACCCAGAATGCTTGATTACGGAAATCTAGCGCCCTCTGGATCACTCTTTCCATGAAGTACACAATCTTCTTGTTGTCTTTTATAGTTCCTGTATTTTACCTAATTATCGTAAATTGCCAACTTGCACTTTCATTCCCAGGGTCTCTTACCAAGCACAGCGCATGATGCAATACCACGCGCGCTACTGTATGCATTATTCATGTAGCGATGTACATGCGCGCGACTGACCACACCTCCCTTCGCCCCAGCGAGCTAAGTTCCTTTCCCCATAGCATGCGTGCTTTGGCGATCTCCGAGAGACTGCTCAGCGGCACGCAGCATTTCTCTCCCCCGTGCGTTACCCATGAACACTAACCGGAGTTCACGGTCCAGTTTTCTAGTCCCGTACTTAGCTCGAGGGAATGGAATGTTACCTTGCGTGGTCGCGTAGCTGGGCGTGGTAAGACATCCTGTGATGTAAATAACCTGTGACATAGCTTGTCACTCACTCCATCAAGGTTGCTCGAGATGTTGTGTAAACACTTTTGCACTCTGATCTAACTATTTGCACACATCTCTCTCTGTATTTGCACACTTCTCTCTCCATGTTTTCCCTTTGTAAATGCACACGTTTCTAGTCTCTTGCACTAGGCACTCTTAGTAAATCATGTGACTAGTCATGTGACCCTTAGACATGGAAGATTACTATTGGTTAATTCCTAAATCAGTGCTCATGCATTATTTAATCCCGAGACTTCTACTGCCTATAAATACCGGAGGTTTTCCTCACTTTCGGCAGTGCGGCGAACCACGAAACCAATGTAGTGCGACCGAACCCTAAACCCAAAGTTGTGCGGCGATCTTATATGTTGTGCGGTAATCGTATGATGTGCGACGAACTCGACTCTGACAGACCGATTGTTGTGCGACTCTTGTCACTACGAAGTATCGGCCTCCCTCGGTGGTTGAGGCGCGGTGAAGTAATAGTGCAATCACTAGTACTAGTGTTATTATGAAGCATCCTTCTCCTAGATCCCTCGAGGAGTGTGTAGAAGCTGGTGAAATAGTAATACACTAGTCCCAATGGTGCTGTGCGGTTTCGAATGGCCATTGGACTGCTAGTCTTAGCTTGAACATGTTGTGCGGTTGTCTGGTGTTCTAGCCCAGCCAGAGCTAGTTCATCCCCGTCACCACAGCGGACCGCTCCCGATGTGGTCAGCCGGCTCCCCGTAGCCATTCCCCCCGTAGTTCAGCTATGCTAGCCCGGTCTTGTCATAAACACTATCCTTGGTGCGTAGTGCCTCGATTGACCTTGGATACCCGATACGCCACATGCACACTTTGGTTCGAACTGTAGTGCGGCCTAGTACACTTGCTGGCCCCGTCCAGTTACCGTTGCCTCCCGGTCACCGTAGCGGACCGCTCCCGCTTCGGTCTGGCCGTCGATAACCCGTACCGTGCCGGTGCCCACTCAGTTCGTATTGGTTGACATGGTTTTGCCATAGTACATAGTACATGTATAGACTTTGTAGACACCAACCTGTTATCTCTATAACGCTACCAAAGACTATCAAAAGGAGAAACCTTATAGGTTGATGAAATCTAACAAAGTTATGTAAAGTGAAGAGATGAATAAATCAGTGTATTGACATGTGTGATTGTCACCCCAAAGCTCTGTTTCCCTCCAACTTATTGAATTATTGTTGACTCTAATAATGTTTCATGAACTGCTATTAGGGAACGCAACAGTATATTCCTTCTGTATTTTGATACTCGTATTGCAATATGTTCGTGTTGGGCTTTGTCTAAATACATGTTTTGCAGAGACTCGTGTGTATAATAGCCCAAAATCCTACACTCATTAGCCTATTGGCGTACTGTAGTGTAGACGGTATAGTGGGTAGTTTAATCAGTCAGAATAACACTTGAGTGGGGTTCGATTCCGAACTAATGCTTTTTAATGACATCTCGGTTGATATTTACGTTGATTCACTGACTGTCCTTTCGGGAAAATATTTATTCAATAAAAGGGCCAAACTAAGGTTGCTTTTTGAATATTATGATTCGTGATTGGTTTGGTTTGTTTGTGTTACAGAATGTGGATGTCTCAGTGGTTAATTGCAGCCAAAAATTTATACAGATCACCATTCGTCTACATAATTGAATGAAGTTTTGAAAACGCTTCGTTGAAAGGAAAGTGATCGATTCCTGGAGCATGAATGTAAGCATTTTTTTAACATAAAGGTTATACTTTTGCTGCTTATTATTTTGGTTTTATACTGCCCGGCTCAGATCAAAAAAAGCATTGCGTCTGTTCTTCGTTTTTACGTTTTGTGCTTCGTTTCTCTCTTTTTAAATGTTTATTTAGTACTCCAGTCTTGCTACAATTCTAAAGTCAATGCAAATAACAAAGAGAATATAAATGGGGTGAACTGCAAATTCAGTTGCTATGATTTGTTTTAGTTCATATTGCAAAACATGTGAAAATCTAAAAAAAAAGACACAGACTGCAAGGTTAGAGACACCAGACATTTAACACATTCTGAATGATTTATCAATAATTCCCTTCAACAAACTGTAATTGTTTTATATTGATTTTCCATGTCGACTATATTGTTGCGTTCCCTAATAGCAGTTCATGAAACATTATTAGAGTCAACAATAATTCAATAAGTTGGAGGGAAACAGAGATTTGGGGTGACAGTCACACATGTCAATACACTGATTTATTCATCTCTTCACTTTACATAACTTTGTTAGATTTCATCAACCTATAGGGTTTCTGCTTTTGATAGTCTTTGGTAGCGTTATAGAGATAACAGGTTGGTGTCTACAAAGTCTATACATGTACTATGTACTATGGCAAAACCATGTCAACCAATACGAACTGAGTGGGCACCGGCACGGTACGGGTTATCGACGGCCAGACCGAAGCGGGAGCGGTCCGCTACGGTGACCGGGAGGCAACGGTAACTGGACGGGGCCAGCAAGTGTACCAGGCCGCACTACAGTTCGAACCAAAGTGTGCATGTGGCGTATCGGGTATCCAAGGTCAATCGAGGCACTATGCACCAAGGATAGTGTTTATGACAAGACCGGGCTAGCATAGCTGAACTACGGGGGGAATGGCTACGGGGAGCCGGCTGACCACATCGGGAGCGGTCCGCTGTGGTGACGGGGATGAACTAGCTCTGGCTGGGCTAGAACACCAGACAACCGCACAACATGTTCAAGCTAAGACTAGCAGTCCAATGGCCATTCGAAACCGCACAGCACCATTGGGACTAGTGTATTACTATTTCACCAGCTTCTACACACTCCTCGAGGGATCTAGGAGAAGGATGCTTCATAGTTCATAATAACACTAGTACTAGTGATTGCACTATTACTTCACCGCGCCTCAACCACCGAGGGAGGCCGATGCTTCGTAGTGACAAGAGTCGCACAACAATCGGTCTGTCAGAGTCGAGTTCGTCGCACATCATACGATTTACCGCACAACATATAAGTTCGCCGCACAACTTTGGGTTTAGGGTTCGTTCGCACTACATTGGTTTCGTGGTTCGCCGCACTGCCGAAAGTGAGGAAAACCTCCGGTATTTATAGGCAGTAGAAGTCTCGGGATTAAATAATGCATGAGCACTGATTTAGGAATTAACCAATAGTAATCTTCCATGTCTAAGGGTCACATGACTAGTCACATGGTTTACTAAGAGTGCCTAGTGCAAGAGACTAGAAACGTGTGCATTTACATAAGGAAAAACATGGAGAGAGAAGTGTGCAAATACAGAGATAGATGTGTGCAAATAGTTAGATCAGAGTGCAAAAGTGTTTACGCAACATCTCGAGCAACCTTGATGGAGTGAGTGACAAGCTAAAAGGTTACTGTGTCACAGGTTATTGACACCGCAGGATGTCTTACCACGCCCAGCTACGCGACCACGCAAGGTAACATTCCATTCCCTCGAGCTAAGTACGGGACTGGAAAACTGGACCGAGAACTCCAGTTAGTGTTCATGGGTAACACACGGGGGAGAGAAATGCTCCGTGCCGCTGAGCAGTCTCTCGGAGAACGCCAAAGCACGCATGCTATGGGGAAAGGAACTTAGCTCGCTGGGGCAAAGGGAGGTGTGGTCAGTCGCGCACATGTACATCGCTACATGAATAATGCATGCAGTAGCGCGCGTGGTATTGCATCATGCGCTGTGCTTGGTAAGAGACCCTGGGAATAAAAGTGCAAGTTGGCAATTTACGATAATTAGGTAAAATAAGGGAACAGCTAAAGACAACAAGAAGATTGTGTACTTCATGGACAGAGTGAATCCAGAGGGCGCTAGATTTCCATAATCAAGCATTCTGGGTTCGTAACAATATTAAAAGAAGAGATTCTGAATTTAAATTAATAAAAAAGTATTGATTACTGAATGCATGAACCACCTGCCACAGTCTGCCTCGGAATGTAACGGGAAAATGCTCAGCCTTAAAACAAAGGGCGACTACTGATTGCCGATAAAATGTTGAGTGAATGTATTTCTATTCTTTTTTGTGTGTATTACTCCAGATTTTCGATGTGTTGTGCTTGTAACTCCACAATCTTTGAACCAGGAGCTGTTCCTTAGCCGTCACTGTTATCACCTTTGATCTACATCCTTCACTAATGCCAGACTTATCTTGAAATATTAAGAGATACCTCTTTTATTGTCAGTTCTCGCACTATTTCATTTATGCACCTATAGTAAAACTAAAAACTAAAAACAGTAATTAAGAACAAATAAAGGAAATTCATTGCTAAGAACGTTTCAAGTAAAGCCCTTATTTTTAAATTTGAAAGATTGCTGAGAACAACTCTCTGCAATGCCTCTCTGTTGAACCCTTTACAACAGACCTGCATCATGCTTTCGTTTTGATTATGGTCAGTCCCAGTTCAAACATCAAGGCAGTACATGTCTTTCTACATAATTAATTTGTGTTTCGATTTACTTTTTTCTATCCCTTGAGTGGCCCTTAAATATGGCCTGTTCTGATAGTCGATTCTCAAAAAAACCAAAATCTTCATTGTATTAACGCGACTAAACATCCTATTTACATTCAATTTTGACGTTTTGAGCATTGTTAATTAAAATGCAGCCGATTTTTTTTAAATGTATGTCATTATGTATGTATGTCATTGAGATATATCATATTTTTTTAAGGGGGAGGATTTTACAAAGTATCTGCAGAAAACTGCTGTTTTTAGGGAATAATAGGTTTAAATAATGAGAAAGCACACTTTGAAGAATAAAAAAAAATAGAAAACAAAGATTTGAAGATTATGAGAGTGTACATGTACGTTTATCGTTCTGTTTCAGTGTAACTTGAACTTGTGAGTCTTGTGTAAACAAAATACCTGTTTTGTCCACGGATTTTATTTCTTGATTTTTTTACAGAATAAGAATAACAAAATAATGGAATAAAAGTACACCTTTACAATGAATTCGTTCAAGAATTATTACTAGGAGGTATACACAATGTATTCAACAAGTTTCTATGCACCCCGTATATATTTCCTTCACTATAACAGCGTTTTAATTTGTAAGAGCTTATTAATCTCTAATAACAATAATGTTAATATAAAAAACAACAGATTGCAACGAACCTCCATATGACTTAACGTGAAGAGGTTCGCGCGCGCGCATGCGCATATGACATAAGTCACTATCAGCTACAGAGAAATCGAAATTGTTCGTTTCTCGAAGTGACTTATCTGGATAGGTCGCCGTTCGCGCGCATGAAAAATGAAAATTAAATTTTCACGAAGTGACCTATCTAGATTGGTCGCCGTTCGCGCGCATGAAATATGAAAATAAAATTTTCACGAAGTGACTTATGGATTTCGCGCCTATTTTTCACCTGGTGATGATGAGTTTTTGCCTTAGAAACATTTTAAAATCATAATTCAACTATCCAACTTTATTATATATAAAAACTGAGTCAACAAAAATTAGTGTTCTGGCTGAAAGAGTGGATGCAAAATAGGCCCAACTTCAAACGCGTTTTTTTCGAAATGGCAAAAACTGAGATAGGTCAGATCGTGGTACGATCGACGATTTGAGTAGTGAGTAGGGTCTTCATCGGACAAGACAAAATAATTGTATGCATAATGCACAAAGACAATGGACTCATTAGCATATCAATGAAACCAATTAGCATATCGATGGATGATGTTAGCATAATAAAAGAGCGCATGGGCGTGTGTAAGTTTTACCGGACAAGGGATGGGTCTAAAAAATGTATTGGACAAAGGGGAAACCCATCCCCTAGATGGAATATTGGACAGAGGAAGACTGGAACTGGAATAGTGGACAAGGGGAAAACATGAACTGAAATATTGGACAAAGGGGGGCAGCCCATCCCCTAGATGGAATAGCGGACAGAGGAAGACCTGAACCAGAATAGCGGACAAAGGGAGACTTGAACTGGAGTAGAGGACAAAGATGAATGTCAAACGTTTGAAATGACCAAGACTATCATATGTATTCATTCAAAGCAGTATGCAAACAGTGAATAATAAAAGCAAAATGCAGGCCACACCAACAGAGTGCCAATTAAGCCGACTAGCTGGAAATCTTGTGAAAAAATGTTTTTACTCTGGTAAAAATGGAGAGTGTGAGCGACCTTGGGAGAACTTAATGATGAATCTCGGTCTATCAAGAGCCGCTATGTATAGACATTTAGAGGAAAACAAATTTTGTGAATGGGGGCAATGTTTTAACGCACTTATAGAGTGGAAACGACGCGAATATAAAAATGCCACGATTGAACGATTATTAAATGCCTGTCGATTTTGCGGTATTGATCATAACGCTTACAATTTTTTGCTGCAGTTAACCATTACCCTTCCCCCCTTCCAAAAAAGAAAGAAAGAAAGTAACAATCATGATTGTCTAATTGAAGAATTTATCTTTTAGTAAATTATTATCGAGTACGGCGAACATCGTCTAGAATGGAACAACCCTTAAGATTTGTTGCGAATGACTGATCCCGGTAGTCCATTGTGCAATCCACACGGACAAGTTCGTGTACGTGTACAGACATACAAGAGTTTCTTCTAGTCGAGTTTGAAAAAAGTTTGAAAAATTAATTTATGTATTTGTAGTAAACAAACACTCACCGGTGAACAGCGTACTTGCACGGTATAGTCCGATGATTGTTTTAACCATGGAGGAATTGTGTTAATAATAGATCAGAGAGCTAATGAATCCATGCGTTCTAGATCTATACGGAGACCGATGGTCGATCACCCCTCGATGACCGCACCGATCATGGAGCAAATAAATAACTCCGTGCTTCTGCACCGATATTTGCCTTGTCATATCGTGTGTGTTATCCAGGTGCAATAACAATTGCACAATACTGTCGACTCTCATTATAATTATTATAAAGAGCACTTTTATAAAGAGGTTCTGCTTATAAAAAGCAAATTCTGAGGTCCCAAATCTCAGGGTCTCTTTGTGTTTCTTTGTTTCGCTGTCCTTTCATAACAAAAAGAAGAGGTAATAAAGAGGTAATTTGGCTAGTCCCATCGACCTTGTTATAACGAGAGTCGACTGTATTCTTCCACATTACCGCCAGAACCATCTATGTACGTATATCTGTGTGCGGTGGTCGTAGAAAATACAAACTTTCAGGGTCGGCTCACTCGGTACGGTGCGTACAGTATGTACACGTACATCTGTATTAAGGGACTGACTGCATCCTACATGTACACATTGTATATTTACACCGTCCGATCAGATAGCGCTGTTTCCCTAATCCATAAAGACGTAATTCTTTCAAGACGTGTTCATTATATCGATTATCTTTCACCGACTGAACCTACCTGCATGTACAGTGGGGGATGGATTATTGAGCGTTCTAAATATCGATTGCCAGGAGTTACGCAACAGTAGTGAACGCTGACTCCCTTTATTGGCAATGGGACTTAATTGGCAGCGCACGGCATGTGCGGGAGCTTCAAAAATCTGTACGTGAAAGAAGTCAATGAAGTTGACTGACTAAACATGATTTCAAGCCTTAATACCCCTTTACCGTTGTCTGTACAGGAATGCACCGAACCCTAGTGTACCACCGTGCCGGACTTGTTTACAAAATCAAGGATATATATATAACTAGGTCTTTTTGTGTTAAAGCAATAGTACGTACTTCTATTTTATATTGAAGATTTAGAGTGTCATAAGGCAACTAACTTTTTTACCCCAACAATGTCCCAAAGTTGGACACGGTGCGTGATAAAGCCATACATGAAGCATTAAAGACCGTAAACATTTCGGGGATTATTGACAGGGCGCCCAAACACTAATTATATGACTGCTTGACAGTAGGGCTTTCCCGATTGTTTAACTGTAAGACAACACCAACAAAGAAAAATACAACTGCAGAAAGTGTATACATGATAACATTATTGCTTTATTGACGTCATTTCTCAATGAAACACTCGTGGGTTTTTTTAATTTGTTTTTAAATGTATTCTTTGCAATTAAATCATCAGTGATCTTAATGTAACGTTGACTAGTCTTTAATCGTCACTGTCTTCCTCGTTAACGTCATCTTCATCTAATTGATGGAACAGGCCGTCAAATTTGGCCTGGTGTTTAGATATCCCGGCTGACAGCCGTGGGCAGTAGAATACCGGAATGAATGACTCTGTCTTCGATCTCGTCCACAATTTCTTGATGAGTATCATTATCTTTCAGATGTATGTAACTTGACAAAAAATCTTTGTATTTGTTGAAAAAGATTCGCTTGACTGCCCACAAGGCCTTTTCCGTGGCCTGATCTTCACTCATGCCCTCGTTGATGTACTTTTCATGTTTTTCACTCCACATCTCATCAATCGCTTCTTTTGCCTCTCCCAACCAGTCTAAATAGGCTGCATTGTCTTCCAAATCAGAACTAGACTCATCTTCATCCGATGATTCGTCATCTTCCACCTCCGTGACGGATTCGGAATCATTTTCCTCAAGATCTTCGTCTTCATCATACGTAGATTCAGTTTCATAGTTTTCCATTTCCGGATCTTCAAATCTACTGCTTTTAAATTCAGGTTCAGAATTATCCACCTCAACTTCGTCTATGTCGGATTCATCTTCAGCATGTGCATTTTCGGTATGTCTCAAGAGGTTATATCTCCGTCCAAAGCGTTTGTCACACTGGTGACAAGCATAGGGTTTGACTGCAGAAATAGTATTCATGTTGAAGCTTTGAAGGTTAATCTCCGAATGGTAAGGAACGGATGAAATCATTTAATATATATCTACTTATTTGGTTACTCATTTCGTTACTCATTTACTCATTTCGTTACTCATTTACTCAGTTCGTTACTCATTTACTCATTTCGTTACTCATTCACTCATTTGCTACTCATTTGATTACTCATTCACTCATTTGCTACTCATTTACTCAGTTCGTTACTCATTCACTCATTTGCTACTCATTCACTCATTTGCTACTTATTTGGTTACTCATTCACTCATTTGCTACTCATTTCGTTACACATTTGGTTACTCATTTCGTTACTCATTTACTCATTTCGTTACTCATTTAATCATTTCGTTACTCATTTACTCATTTCGTTACTCATCATTACTCATCATTTAATCAAATGAGTAAATGAGTAACGAAATGAGTAAATGAGTAACTCTATAAGTGCGTTAAAACATTGCCCCCATTCACAAAATTTGTTTTCCTCTAAATTTCTATACATAGCGGCTCTTGATAGACCGAGATTCATCATTAACTTCTCCCAAGGTCGCTCACACTCTCCATTTTTACCAGAGTAAAAACATTTTTTTCACAAGATTTCCAGCTAGTCGGCTTAATTGGCACTCTGTTGGTGTGGCCTGCATTTTGCTTTTATTATTCACTGTTTGCACACTGCTTTGAATGAATACATATGATAGTCTTGGTCATTTCAAACGTTTGACATTCATCTTTGTCCTCTACTCCAGTTCAAGTCTCCCTTTGTCCGCTATTCTGGTTCAGGTCTTCCTCTGTCCGCTATTCCATCTAGGGGATGGGCTGCCCCCCTTTGTCCAATATTTCAGTTCATGTTTTCCCCTTGTCCACTATTCCAGTTCCCGTCTTCCTCTGTCCAATATTCCATCTAGGGGATGGGTTTCCCCTTTGTCCAATACATTTTTTTAGACCCATCCCTTGTCCGATAAAACTTACATACGCCCATGCGCTCTTTTATTATGCTAACATCATCCATCGATATGCTAATTGGTTTCATTGATATGCTAATGAGTCCATTGTCTTTGTGCATTATGCATAAATTATTTTGTCTTGTCCGATGAAGACCCTACTCACTACTGATTTGTATCAGTGTTGTAGTCGAGACCGGATAGTCCGAGACCGAGACCAAGACCGAGACCTGAAGTTGCGAGACCGAGACCGAGACCGAGACCAGCCCCTTCAAGGCGGACCGAGACCGAGACCGAAATGGTCCGAGACCGAGACCGAGACCGAGACCGCGGATAATAAATAACAATAATCTAAATAAACATCAAGACACTAATTACAGCTGAACAGTCTGTCCTTGAGATGTTGATGTTCATGGGGATGTGAAGGAAGTGATTGAAAGTTAGGAATCACTTGTACCTGCTTAATTGTGTCATGCGAGTGCTCTTCGTGTTTGCTTCATGCCATAAATTACAGCATGGGAACAGAATTTGTTATTGTCCCAATCATTAAAAAAATTGGAAGCAACCTAATTTAAAGAAGGGGAAAACCTTATTTGATGAACTCCATATATTTTTGCCACTTTAAAAAATTTTTTTTACAAATATTGTTTAACTACTATAAAGTGTAAATCTGATGAAGAAACTCTAACTTAAGAGTACGATAATTTGTACTAGTTTTTGCAAAACTTGAACATGTTGAAACTTGACAAAAGTAAAAAATTAAAGGTGGATGTTTCATCTGTTATAGGAACTCGGACCCCAAACTCCACAGCCACCCCTTGGTTTCAGCAATGACCACTAACGGATATTTAAATGCAACTTTAATTTTACATTGGACCTCCTTGTAAACCTGATTCGAAAAAAAATTGGAGCAAGAAAATATTGATTTATTTCAGTCATGGAATATAGATTTGTACAAAAAAAATTGAGAGATGGTGGCCGGATATGGATTGATCTGCCCCCCCCCCCCCCCCCACATCCCTCTTTGTGATTCTCCTTCCAACCCTGCATGTTTGTGTGTCCCCTACATGTTTGTTTCTTGTTCATCTGTCATTTACCTCTGAAGAAGGCCTGGCTAAGGCTGAAATGTAATGCCACTTTATTTTTGTTTAATGTCAATAACGTTACATATACTATAGAAGATTGATGAACCATATTTGCCTGATCTATCTTCTGTTATTCAGCCCGCCGTCATCATCGTCATTAGCCTATTTGAGAACATGGCCGACACAATAGAATGGCGCTGTCACAAACTGAATGTGGTGGGCGAGATGTACTTTTGGGATTCATGGCTCAGTGGGCACGCCTCTCTGTGTTTTGTACCGTGCCAGCGTATCGCCTGCATCGGCTACTTTGCCGGGCGATTTACTTGAATATTTTAGTGATTAACAATTACGACATATTGCCAATATATTAATAGTTTATTGTGATGGCCGTAAACAGCATATAGTGATTAATGGAACACAATTCTTCCCGACTTATGCAAATGCAATTGACATTTAGGAAGGAGACGAGGCAGGCAATTAGACTCTATTTTTGTGTTACCATGGCAGTAGCTCAATTTGTGTTTATCACAGATGAAAAGATGAATACATGGCGAGTCAAAAAGAAAGTGACAGTATGAAAAAAAAAATGGCACGCTCCATTTTGTAAAAAAATACAATTGGGATAAAGAACATGTTATTGAGTAGTAACTGTGAACATTTCACGTAATTTGCATACTCTATTCCCAAGTCGTGTCTATTTTAATAAAGAGATCACAAAATTCAGCTGTCCACCACTAATACCAATTTAACGGTCTACGAATTGATGAATATCCATTAATAAATATAATGAAAAAAAAACCTTTTCCCGCCTCCACGAATAAAGGAAAAATTAAAAAGGAAAATAAAAAAATATCACCAATATTTCTAGGGAAAAAGAGTTGAATTGTTCCCCATATTCAAAATACAAAATCTGACGGTAAAAATAATGTTTCAGTCTTGATTCATAAGATTGAAATCTCAGTTGTATTTGGAATCAATGAGGATGGCTATAAAGTGCTTGTTTCAACAGATCGTCCCACAATAAAAACGAGAAATAAGAAGAGGAGCAATGGTTATTGGACTATGCCTCACTCACTAGAAAAAGAAGAGAGACATGTCCATTAGCATCACACTGCAGTCACATTTGCCCTAAACTGATTCTTTACTTAACCCTAAAAGGGCCGGGGCGGAATCCGCCCCCCACTTTTTGGCTGGTCTCGACTCGAGACCAGCCAAAATATCGAGACCAAAGGAGACCGAGACCGAGACCAAGACCGAGACCACAGCTCCCGAGACCAAGACCGAGACCGAGACCGGCAAAAAGTGGTCTCGAGACCGAGACCGAGACCGAGACCGGTCTCGAGACCTACAACACTGATTTGTATGAACAGAAATTCATCCGTTTCCAGTGGAACCATTTGTTTTAACTTGAACCAAAAAAATCCTTTGGGGTTTTATAAGTTTCAGAATACATTTCATTTACACTGATGACGTCATCAGTTAAAATGTCCAAACTTAATATTGATTTAGTTCAGGCAGGATAACGTTCGTCATACAGTGAAAATGACTTTTGAAAATATGGAAATATAATGAATTTATAAGTGTGCGTATAATTAGTAACACTTAACTCCCTGTTTCGATTTGAATCTAAAGGAAAGAAAACTGATCATTTACAAATTCTTTCTACAATAACTTCCAGTCCGATGACGTCATGACATGAAAAGCTGGCAAAAAGCTATGCGATTTGTGACAACTAAAGGGTAAAACTTGTCGGCTTTCCCAGGGAAAAGCACAATACAGCATGCACGTGCAGTCCTGCAGGTGTAAACACTTGAAGTGAATATATTTGTATTGGTTTTTTTTATTCGATATTTTAAAAAAGTCCATTACCTTTCCACTGAAGGTTATTTTTTTCACAGCATGACGCAGGTCATTCGTTTACAACCTTAACAAATACCAAGGATAACACACTGACAAAAATAGTCATGTGGCTTCCCACAATCATTTCCTACCTAATTGAAAAGGGACCAGTTTTCATTGAAACCAGCCATGCTTTGCGCCATGCCATTGTTAAATGACTCCCAACAGACTTATCCCAAACTTAAGTTAGACAGTAGGCATATGGAATCAAAATGACCAATGGGTGCACTGAACCAATTCAAGCCCATTGAAAACAGCATGGGGGTCGCGAGGGGGGGGGGGCAAGGGGGGCACTTCCCTCCCCCACCCCACCCCCGGAAAAGCAAAAAAAAAAAAAAAAAAGGAAGAAAAAAAAAAAAGAGGCGCAAAGACAAAGTGGTGTAAATTTCATGAGTGGGGGGGGGGGGGGAATGTCCCTGCCCCCCTCTAAAACTGATAAATCGAGAATGTGTTGAGAAATACAATCATTTTTTGGCAAAAAAAATGTTTTGCCCGCTTCTAGAAAATAATCCTGGCGACGCCCATGGAAAACAGTGTAAAAGCAACAAAGTTCAGGGCCAAATAACATGCACGCCGACATCACTGGGCTTTCTCAAAGAAAAATTAAATTACTTTGTTGTCCTTCATCTGCCTATTTCTTTTCAATTTTTGGTGGGTTAGCCAATTACATTTTTTAATATTCACAACAAAACTTACTCACCTCCCAAAAAATGATACTTCCCAAGGGTGCATGCAGCCATTTTACAAATGGCGTCCATCCACTTTCTTGGGCAAATAGGACCCATTTTTCAACCGTGATTTTATCAAATCTGCTCTCACATGGAAGCCCAAAAACTGGGGAGTTGATCCTCGGCTATATTTACACAATTCAACCCTTTTTTGAGCCAAAGTTTCTCCTTTTTCAAAAGAAATTGTGGGGGCACTTTTTATGCTAATTGGCTGGCGTAGAAATTCTCATTTGAATTAGTTCACTGCACCCTAATGGTCGTTATGGATTCTAAATCAAATTGTATGTGCAAACTACAATTCTAAACTGAGAACATGGAGAGTTTGACAATTTGAGCACAACTGCACATTTTATTTTAAGACGCAGTCCATCATTTGTAATTTGTGCATTTTGTGCACTTATAAACAATTACACACGGACAAAGACATGATAATAGGTTTAAGAATGAGACCCGGTACAATAGGTACAATAACGATTAAGCAAATCAGGAAAGAACCTTATTAAGTGTAAGTCTTGATCATCGATTTTTAAAAAAAGGTTTCGGGCAAATGAAACTACAGTAGTACACTCTTTTAAAGCTATAGTCCATCATTTGCAGCCATCCGAAAAGTAACTGGCGTAATTATTGTTGAAAAACATACTTGGTTGGAAGATAGTAAGTGGACTAAACTCCCTGTGAAATTATTCTTTCTGGCAAGCTGTCATTTTGAAGTAATCAACGAAAGAAGGCCCTTCCAACGGTGCGTCTTCACTGTAGGAAATTTAAATAAGTAGTTCGTTTTGTTATTCGGCGAAGCGCGCGCAAGCATTGGCACGACGCACACGCGCGCGCGGTTGCTATAACTTGTCGGATCAGCTCGCGATTTTGCGTATAGCTGCACAATTCAAAACATGATTCAGCAACTTTTGATTTGAAATTGAGATCCTAGAATGCTGTTTTTCTCGGAATATACAGCTGAAGCTGAACTGAAACTTCATCAGGTTAGTTGTTCAGTATCCTTCATTAGATTTTGAACACTTTTGTTGTTGCAAACGAATGCACAAATTACAAATGATGGACTATATCTATAAACCAATGTTGAGTTCATTCCCGTATATGACACCACGTTGAAATGGAATGTTTCTAAAAAAGGAAGTTCTATTTTGTCTCACAAATAGATCACCTTTCGATGATCTGCAGGTTTCGTATGATTGAACAGAAGAGGTAAATGAGAATAGATGATAAAAGGTATGGTCCATCATTTGTAATTTGTGCATTTTGTTCGGCTGAAGCAACAAAAGTGTTCAAAATCTAAACAAGGGTGCTGAACAACTAACCTGATGAAGTTTCAGCTCAGCTTCAGCTGTATGTTTCGAGAAAAGCAACATTCTAGTATCACGATTTCAAATCAAAAGTTGCTGAATCATGTTTTGAATCGAGCCTGAATTCAGCGCTCGAGACACGTTCTCACTGAGCCGATTGCAGCTACGCGATGTTGCGCACCGATCCGACGAATTATAGCAACCACGCGCGCGGTGTGCGTCGTGTCAACGCTTGCACGCGCTTCGCCTAATAAAAAAAGAACTACAAACGGAAATTTCCAACGGTGCTTCTTAAGACGCACCGTTGGAAAGGCCTACTCTCGTTGATTTCTTCAAAATGACAGCTTGCCAGAAAGAATGATTTCACAGGGAGTTTAGTCCCATTACTATTAGAGAGAGAGCCAGGGGTCATTTATTTTTTTGAAATGACCAAGTGTAAAGTGGATATTTTTGGAAAGGTTACACATTGCGGTACTTGAATTGGCTAGTCTTATGGTTACCTGGCGGTGGACTTGGATACCAGGCGCAGATAAGTGACGTCACATAAGCAGTGATAAGGAAATGCAACAGCCGTCGGGTCAGTCAAATGGACTGTATACGCAGAAGGTTGCAGACCAGTAAATAGGCCCCAAATTGCCTACGCCAGCCAAATCACGATTTGCATGCCCTCAAAATCTTCAGTATTTGAGAGTATTGTGGGCCATGAACTTGAGGGTTTGTAAAAAATATGGGTGGAAGCCGTGCACAGGACTGGGAGCTTGCAGTTGTGTGTAATTTGGATGTAATTTGGACCCTAAAAGCGCTCTATTTTGCAATGGAGTGTAGCCATCGTTTTTCAAAATGGCGATGGGCTTCAGGACTATTTTTAGGGGTGATCATCTTCGGATGGAAATTTCTCCTAAAAGTCATCAGTTGACCCCCGAAAATTGAAAAGAAAATGAAAGGTGATAAAATAAGCTTTAATTTGATGTGTGTCTCGAACACCTTGGAGAGTTGTAAGAATTTTTCCCGAATTTCTGAAGTGGGAGCATTTACCATTGGGGTCTATGGAAGTTTATTTACTGGTCTGCTACCTATAGTTTCAAAATGGTGGCTTCCGTGTTGTGAGGAAAGTGGGATTGAAAAGGGGCAATTGCTGTCTAAAATTGTTGATTACAAAATGAAATAAACACCCAAAAACTTTTAAAGACAATTTCTTGACAAATTTTTCTGAAGTTCTTATTTTTGGCTGTGTTTTATTGAAAAACAATTCATGCAACATATCATTCGTGTGGATTGTTATGTAAACACAAGAGTAAACACTGCTCCATTCACCATAGTCTTAAGGTGCTTCGAATAGTTTCTTTTCGTTGGTTAAATTTTCCTTTTCTGGCTAAAACAGGTCTCTGTAATTTCATTAATATTAATTAATTAAAGTATTTTCGCTCTTTGCTGAAAAACCGCTCGGCATTACTGTCATATTTAAAGTAAATACGAGGCTGGTAGAGGCATTGCAGTACTAGGGTAGGGATGGAAACTTACAGCCAATGGCATGAATGAATAGACCGGTAAGCAATTCTTAATGTCAAAATGGAGGCCAACGATACGAAACAATGGTGTGGAAGGATAAATATGCAATTTCTAGAAGAGTCAAAACGAACAGGAGTGGATGTTTAGTGTGGGCGGGGTCCACGAAGACTGGTTCCAGAAAAACAAAATATGGGCAAATTTCATGCCGAATGCCTGGCTCGAAGAGACGCACAATGAAAAGTGTGCATCGAGTGGCTTACATCGCACATACCGAGAATTTCAATTTGCCCCGGGAGTACGATGTAAGTCACTTGTGCCACAATTCATTGTGTGTCCTCTTCGAGCACCTTTCCCTGGAGCCAAGGCTGATCAACAACCAGCGTAAAGTTTGCCGAAGGCAAAAGGAATGTCAAGGCCATGGAACATACAAAAGTTGTGTCCTGTGAAAAAACTAGTGGACTGTAAGTATGGCACAAAATTACATTACTACTGTACTAGCCTTCCACAAAGTTAAATTAAATTAAATTACTTGCTAGGAAACTGCTTGCAATAATTATGGTCGAGTCTAACATTGTGACTTCCATTCACTCCTTGGAATTTGAAACCGTGCTTCGGATTCATTTGGCCCTTCTTATACATATTTTGGGTAGAATAATAGGAATGAAACCTCTTAGATCTACACTGTGCTCGGCTTTTTCTGTAGGCTACCCCCTTTTTCTTTCAGCATGATATTTCTGTGCCTTTTCTATTTCAGCGAGGGCTTTTTCAGCTGGAGAGCCTGGAGTAACTGAGCAACTAGCAGCTTTGCACTTTTTCACGATTGAATTGGCATGCCCATTATTGACCATATGGATGGCACTGTGGTCCCGACTAGAACCATTTCTAGAGAAGGTTTGTGTTCCTTTTGGGTTTGTAACCGCAAATGCATGGTTCATCGATTCAGATTCTGGGTACTTGTTCCATATTTGGTTTTTTCCAAAGCTTCATTGCCAATTCTTTTGCTGAGTAGTCTAAGAACAGTTTGTTCATCAGTTGCTGAAATGTTTAATTTACCCCGAGCATCAGCTGGCAGGTATGGAAACTTATATCTACCACCTCCACAAACTATTGACCACTTTCTACAAAGGGTATGTTTCCCCATGTAGCACTGAATGATGGCTTTTGCTGCTTTTTCAGCCATGTCAGCCATCTTGCAGGAGTCTCTTCTGAACTTGTTTACAAGTGCAGCAGCCTCGGCTTGTGCTCTGTGGCTGATATCGTCAGCAAAACGATTTTGCAATTTTTTCTTTTCCTTTTTCGTTTTTGCTGGAAACATGCCTGCACTAAATTTTGCCCGACTCATGGCTCTACAGAGTGACCGATTCAAATGAGGAGGGTCTAGTGAATGTTCAGTTTCCATACCTGCCTGGCTTTGCATACATGATTTCATTCTTTTGCCAAACACCCATCAGCATCAGTTGTAACCCTATTTACTACAAGAGGCTCGTTACAGTTTATCAGTTTTTGTGCACATTGACGGCCACCTTCTTGTTCATCGCCCATATTGAAGTTAGCTGGACGAGTAGCTGTGCACGTCTCCTCCTGATTGCAGTTGGCATTGTCACATTTCTTGCAAAGTTTGTTTTCGTGGTGAAACATCACGACGTACTTCTTACTTGTCACGTTTTCACAAAAACACTCTCTTGTGTTGCTGGCACAAACAGTGTTTTTTTCCGAGCATTTCTGAGGGGGTTGTTGTACTGTCTGTCCATCTCAACTGCCACAGGGCTTTCCCTGTCATGACCTTGTAGTTCGTGAATGTCTTTCACAATTCTTCTTATATCACTCATGTCCCTTTTATTTTCAGCAGTGATGATTTTTCCGCATTTGTCTGCGAGGTTTTGCAAACCAGATTTTGCAGGAACGGTTGTGTCCATCGCTGACAGGAGCCGCCGAGCACCTGCGGTTGCAATGCTGGTGCCGTAAAGGCCACTTGCAATGCCATATTGGGAGTGGCAGTCTTTCTCCCCTTTCAGTGTGTTGTATTTCGCTGTACAGTTTTGTGTGGTCAGTGTGAAATCCGCACTTCTGGCAGGCCAACATCTCAGACACACCAGGACCTCTGCGCACCTCGGCATCATGCACAAGTTCGGGTTGACTTTCGCACTCGGGTTGCTTGCTGATGACTAAGTGCAGCCTGCATGCCTAACTTGACGGTTGCATCAATGCTAACGAATCGGTATGTTCTCTCTGTCCTTGCAGAACCTCCCGATGCTGAAGCTCTCCTACTGGGGTAGTTTCGTGGACTTTGGGTCGGAGCAGCATGACGGACCTGGTGGCTCATCCACAGGAGTTTGACAGTGGAATCCCTCCGCATCTTGGTGACGCGCTGCTCCAGTTGCTCCATGCGTTGGTCTTGTAGACTGTAGGTGAGCCTGTGGCAATGACGTTTTTGTGGATTTAGTTTGAGTGAACAAGTGTTGCCCTCTGAAATCCAGCCTTCTTCCTCTTGTACACA
>NW_024037068.1:25337124-25385382 GCF_015706575.1 Patiria miniata
ACACTTCTTTGTTAGTAAACCTGCCATCCAACCAACGTAAATGAATTGATTTAAAAACTGTGCAAAGGCAACCAAAATCTGCACAAATACAATGTACTTGTAGTTTTGAAAACAATCCCAAAATGAAAACATTCTTCAACTCGTCATCAAATCAAACTTTCAAAGGCATGTCGTAAAAACAAGAGAAAATACAAGCGACTGGCTATAATCATTTTACTTGGAGGAAAACTTTAACACCAAAATTAGTCATAAAAAATAGGAAAAATCATTAACCATTATACAATATAATGTCTGTGAAGCTATAAAATGAGTTTGAACTTACCAAAGAATGAACAGACCAAGTTGGAAAGGCAGGAATAAAAGACTTGGAAAAATGAGTTGTGTGCACTCCACTGCCGGTCTGCAAAGTGAGTAGGGTGTCGCAAAGGATTGCAGAGCACATGGCCTGTTATCAGTAGGCTCATTGTTCTAAGGGTCTAATTACAGTTCTGTTTTACCAGGGGGAAAATCTACTAAGAAAATCATTTTCCAGGGGGAAGGAAGTTAACTTAATATATGAAACAGAGAACAATCTAAAATGAGTGTCCCCTCTACACAAGCAAAGCACTAGTAGTTCACAAAAGTTGAAATGTAACTTCGTATCTTAACTTTCTAAAGGCATAATATTAATCATACATCAATGGTTGGTTCAATTTACTTGGCTAAATCGTCCATGGAGGCATATTTTACTTTTAGATATTTTTTTATAATTTGTCATGTAGGCCTAAATATTTATTTAAGCACTCCATCTTCTGTATTTGAGGAGACAACATTTGATTTACTCTTCTCTTCATTTTACAGAAATTAAACAACAGAGATAACATCAGAAAATTTGCTTCAGCCGTCCCTCGTTCCCATTTCGACACCGATCCCCCGGTGTCACATATGGACAGAAACATGGCAGTTGTATTTGCAATGAAAATCAATTCGGCCAAAAAAAAAAAACACTTGCAGCTGCAGAGAAAGTGTACAATTCAAACAAAGTAGTTCACCAATGGTGAAATTTAACTTGGTTTCGGAACTTGCTAATGGCATAATATTAAGAATACAGCAAGCGGTTTGTTCAAGTTATTAGGGGTCAAGTTGGTCTTTCGTGGGGGTGGCAACTTGAGAAATTCGATAAGCCTTCGATGGACGCCATCTGACTGAAGGAGGTGGTACATCTATGACTAAGATGTACGTGTAGGCATGTAACTTTTATGGTAGTATACATGTAATGTAGTGGTGAATGATCAGTGGCAAACACACCCCTGTAAAGAACGAGTAATGCGATATATTAGGGGACATTATCAATAAAGACCTACCCCTGGCACTTCTGGCCTTCCCCATGCCACCATCCCCCACAAAAGCCCAGCCCTCCACACTGGAGAGGCGACGCGGAGTGTCGTCTATAGTAAACCATAGAAAGGCTGGCTTTACGACCTGCAAAGCGACCACCATCGTCAACTGCATGTAGTATAATGTTCGATGAAGGTAAATGGTTAACCACACTCATTGACCACGCTCACCTTGCTATATTGACTAAAATAATAGTCACATCATTAATTTAGTGCCCAAACAAAAAAAACGTGTACAAATGATATGGGCAAAATGACTAAAAAAAAAACTAGAGCTGTATGTCTGTTTGAAAACAGAACACAGGGCTTTTTCGCAGTTAACAAATGTTTATTTTTTGTTGGTCATTTTGCATTTACTTTTTAGAGTGCTTAATGCTTAGAATAATTCCTAAAATATAAATTCATCACATGACGCCAAATGCCCTGCAATGACGTCATCTTGACAACACCTTTCAATGTACATTTTGTCATTGTGGTCTTAGTTCGAACCAAGTTTAAAGGTCAATTCGATAGTAGGGAAGTGTGCGCTTTTGGAAGCAGAATAAAAATTTTAATGTTAAAAGAAATCATAAAAAAATCAAACGATGACGTCATCGTGACGTTACCTCGGCTGGTTGCCGAAACAGCCAATGAACATGTTAGGGGTTTAAGTCCCTCCAACAAAAGGCATGTCCACTTTGCCAAAATCGTCTGAATAGATTCTGGAGACCAGGCGCGTAGATGTTTCTGAAACGGCTACGACTGTCGACGTTAGCGCGTCAGTGGCAAAGGCCGAATTATAGCCATTATATCTGATCTGGACACGTCATAAGTTGCATAATATAATTTAGTTTCTTGCCTTGCCTAACATTATTTTGGCTCCATAGGCGGCGGAACGCTTTTTTAAACTGGGGGGGGGGGGGGCTCAACACCAAAAAGGGGCACTTGCTCAGAAAAAAAGGGCACCTTCCGTCGGTGTGAAAGTGCACAGAGTAAAAGAATATAAGGTTAAGGTTAAGGGGACGAACAGGAGCGGAGTGCCCATCTCTCTTTCGAAGCGATTGGGCCAGAAGAAAATTGAGTTTCAAAGTTACACAAATGTATTATTATCAGTGTGCCACGAATCGAATGTACATGGCATTTGATGTACATGTACAGGGTGAGTCGAAAAGAAAATTGCCCAAAATAATGATTTTTTTTCCTTTAAAAGCCATCAAATTTGAAACACCAATAAAGTTTGAAAAGAGCATCTTATTCCACTAATCTAAGACATTATTGCTGAAATTGATCCATGCTATCATGAGTTATGAACGTTTTACTTAAAGAACCATTTTTTTTTATAGCTGTCCATGGAATGGCATTAGAAGTTATTAAGCTGGGTGAGTATTACATATTACGCGTCCGCGTCTCATTATACTCAATTGACATTCATCGCCAAATAGTCAGTGGACAGCCGAGTTTTGTGATATCTTTATTGAAATATACATAACTTGGAATAGAGTATGCAAAATACGTGAAATTTTCACAGTTAAAAGTCAATACGTCAATAAGATGTACTTTATTCTTATGTTTTGTGTGGGGGGGGGTGTGTGTGTGTGTGTGAATGGTGCAAACCAAATATTTGTAAAATATATTTCAAAGGTATTTTTCTTTTTGACTTACCCTGTACATGTTGTGAAATTTTACCAAATTTGGCTAACGAACGATGACCAGTGGTTATGCCTTTTGGGGTGTTAACAGCGCGAAATAACTGTCAGGGTTTTCAAGATCCAAGTGTTTTATTAAAGGCAAGGATGTCTTGAAGTGCTTCGGGAAGAGCTTCTACGAGATCACGTGCAATCATCTCAAACCTTGGCAGAAAGCCTTGTTTAGTAATCTCCCGCACGGTAGTGTAGTACGAAAAATGTACGACAAAGGCCCTTCCTACAACGCAGTTGGGATTCTTGACTTTGCCGGAGTAGATGACTGTTAACCATAGTTCCTCGCTTCCACGAATTGGTCCACTTTTCAACATGGCTTTCATGTCAATGAGGTTTGAATCCATTAAGAGGAAGTTGATGCTGAAGCGAGCTCTTTCAGGGGTCAGGTACCGTCCGTCATATAGTAATTTCTCCAGTGATTTGTTCTCGTAGTGATAGAAGAATGCCTCCAGTGCCACCACAGCACAATCCGCTGATTTCCAGCCGCACTTTGGGAGACCTTCACGGCTGAACTCAAATTTCAGCTTCTTTGGGTTGATAGTCTCGTTGTCAAAGATACCCATCTCTTGGTGGATATAGCTACTGCGCCAGTTAGCACCTCCTGTGTTGGCGAAATGAATGAAGCACTCGGAGGTGTTCTGTTGCTCAATCAGCTGCCTGAAGGCGCCGGGGTGGATGTACACGATGTCGTCGTCCATCTTGAAGTACTTTCTCTCTGAGTGCCTCGCCATCTCATCGAAAATCTCGTACACAAATCTGCCAAATATAGCAACAGTCACCTTTTGTTTATGCGATTGCGAAATCGGAGCTCAAAAACCTCCTCCTGCAGAACTTTGTTGGCGGTTTTAGTCAACTCGGTCAGTTTGGAGAGGGTTTGCTTGTCATACATCACCATATAGTAGTGGACCTTGTCCAGAACTCCACCATTCTTCCTCAAGTTGCGATAGATGTAAGCAAAATTAATACGGAGGTATTTCCAGCGTCCGGTGATAATACAAAGGATGTTTTCAGAGTTTGTTTTTTGGGCAAAGCTGACCTGCGTCTTCAGTAGCGGCTGCACTTCAATCCGTTTAGGTTGCACTTGCACTGGCAACGGTTGCTTCCTTACTGTCGATTCCAGCAGACGATTGAAGCAGCCGACCATTGTGCATGTAATTAATATGAAAATCAGCAAAGCTTTGCCGGACTGTATGAGAGCATTTTTACCAATTTTGAATCTTGCTGGCATTTGCTTTCGGCCAGCCATGTTCACGGCATAAGGCCTCATCACTGCAGTTCCACTGATTAGCTTGTTTGAAACAAGTTGTTTCTTTGAATCTCTGTGCTGGGTTTGCGTGGTAATTCCGTCATCCACCAGGTTGGTAGTGATACTATAGAGGGGAACATAGGACACTGGGTATCTATTTGTGCGGTGACCTGTGAAGTACGATGATGTCATCAAATTTGGTTATCACAGTGCAGTATTAAAGGGCTTGGAAAATAAAACAAAACATACACGAAGGAATTTACTAAATGTAAGAAAGCAGCCTTGCATCAACTTGGATACGATGTCATGCATAATGATACAATTCTTTTTTCCAGAATTAAATGGAACAAAAATGGAGATAAAAATACAGGGTTCCCAACTTTTCAGTACGGTAGAAACGCTGTAAGAGCAAAAGTATATTGTAAACAAAATAATGAAATAAATTGTCTTTATAATCTCAAGAAACTTTTTCTAAAAAAGTCGTATGAAAGTGGCCAGGAATCGCCTTAGATTGCACCACAGAGCATTCATATTCCAAAACTTTTAGGAGCCCTGCAACGCTAAAAGGGCCGGGTTGGAATCCGCTCCCCTGCCCCCTCAACGAATTCAATGCCTCAGACTACAATGCCACAGAATTCCACACGCATGAATAGTTGGCAGAAAATATATGGAATGTGAGACAACTGAAGTGAATACCTGTCTTTTATCGGCTTCCGGAGAGACTAGGAAGGCACAATACCGCAATGAATTGTGGCGCCATCGGAGTTACGCAGATGATGGGTAATGGACCCCAAAGCAATTAACTTATCATTGTAGCAAATTTGACTATTGCATTGAAAGTTGTTGACAATTTTTCATTGTTTTTTTCAATAAGGATCCTGGCTAATACCTTTCCCCTGAAGGTTACTTTTGTCGTTTTAAAGCTTCGTTGACGCAGTTCATTGTTGGCATCTGTGCCCGAACTTCACAGATATACGCAATAATAATACACTGACAAGTTCATCCTGCGGTTACACCCAATCATCGATTCTCAGCCTTAGACTGGCAATATGGCACCAGCTGTCAATGAAACCAGCAATGCTTACTCGTCATGGCATGGGCCTTATTCACGAGTTGGCCATTTTTGTCGAGTTCCCTATTTCATTAATTATTAATAGTGTAATGAATGGCGCCAGACTATTTATGCAGGCACAATGCAGCTTTATTTTATGTCATTTTTTGGGGTTAAATATGGATTTAAACATTGGGGAATGTTAAATGACAAATTTCAAATTATTCATTGAAGCAGACTGGAATTAACTTGCTTTCATATCTATTCGCAAATTCAAAACATTAAGATTTTACCTAACTTTCAATCCAATATGGCCGACTCGAATAAGGCTCATTGTTTAATTAATCACTTCCAACACACGTATATCCCAAAGTTAAGATACAGACAACCTGGGACAGTAGGCATATGGAAGAAACAGTATACAAATATAAAATGGTTTGAGGGTGGACAGTCGATATTCGCTCCCCGAGGTATTGGAAGTTGACAAACTAGCTAGTTCCCGAGGCGAAGCCGAGGGAACTAGCTAGTTTGTCAACTTCCAATACCAAGGGGAGCTAATATCGGCTGACCATCCGAAATAAACCATATTATATTTGTTTTACTATACCTCATACATATCAGAACCGATTTGGGGGTTTTTTTTCGTTTCATAAAGGAACCTCAAACAATTTTTTTTTTTTAACTTGTCCAGTTCACCAAAAGAATCGTGTTGCTCAACTTCACTAGTTCAGTTCGTTTACCATACAGTGCAGATGTAAATACAGTAGCTTGTGTACAATATTTATGCTTGTGTATCCAGTAGTTTCGTTTGAATATAAAAGCTGGGGTTCATGTTTTACCCTCTGCAAGTTTTTCCTCATAAAAACGCAGTAGACCGATACAATATCCTTCCCTTGCCCCAAATTTGCCATCTACCGATCATAAAGATGCATTTGGTCCTTAAATCTTTTATATTTACCATTCCCTGTATAAAACAAATAACACTGCAAATATAACTTAGAGCTACATCGTTTGCTGAGTTAGAACTATTTTTTTGGCTAGTTAAGTTGTGAATATTTCGTCGATCGTACCACGATCTGACCTATCTGAATTTTTGACGAATTTGGGTTTTTAGCATATTCTGGTTATGCATGATGAAATCTTTATTTTCTGAAAATTTCAAATTCATAAGTGGCCTAATTAGCTAATTAAGCTGATTCAGCTAATTAAAAATGTTGACCTATCGCTACAAAATGCTAAATTATCATTTTCACGAACTGACGCATCGAGATAGGTCACTTCGTGAAACGCGTAAACAACGCTGTCAGTTTTCCACGAAGTGACTTATAGAGTCTGGTACCTGGACTTAATGTGGCCCCTATCACTTTCTTATGAAATTGAGTTACCAGGGTCAAGTCTTTAGCGTTATCAAAAACAACGGCGGCGTACACATGTCGTTTGATGGCTGAACGAAACTAGCAAGTTTCAACCGAGTTTCTGATTCTGTAAACGTCTGTAAGTATTGTTACGAACCCAGAATGCTTGATTACGGAAATCTAGCGCCCTCTGGATCACTCTTTCCATGAAGTACACAATCTTCTTGTTGTCTTTTATAGTTCCTGTATTTTACCTAATTATCGTAAATTGCCAACTTGCACTTTCATTCCCAGGGTCTCTTACCAAGCACAGCGCATGATGCAATACCACGCGCGCTACTGTATGCATTATTCATGTAGCGATGTACATGCGCGCGACTGACCACACCTCCCTTCGCCCCAGCGAGCTAAGTTCCTTTCCCCATAGCATGCGTGCTTTGGCGATCTCCGAGAGACTGCTCAGCGGCACGCAGCATTTCTCTCCCCCGTGCGTTACCCATGAACACTAACCGGAGTTCACGGTCCAGTTTTCTAGTCCCGTACTTAGCTCGAGGGAATGGAATGTTACCTTGCGTGGTCGCGTAGCTGGGCGTGGTAAGACATCCTGTGATGTAAATAACCTGTGACATAGCTTGTCACTCACTCCATCAAGGTTGCTCGAGATGTTGTGTAAACACTTTTGCACTCTGATCTAACTATTTGCACACATCTCTCTCTGTATTTGCACACTTCTCTCTCCATGTTTTCCCTTTGTAAATGCACACGTTTCTAGTCTCTTGCACTAGGCACTCTTAGTAAATCATGTGACTAGTCATGTGACCCTTAGACATGGAAGATTACTATTGGTTAATTCCTAAATCAGTGCTCATGCATTATTTAATCCCGAGACTTCTACTGCCTATAAATACCGGAGGTTTTCCTCACTTTCGGCAGTGCGGCGAACCACGAAACCAATGTAGTGCGACCGAACCCTAAACCCAAAGTTGTGCGGCGATCTTATATGTTGTGCGGTAATCGTATGATGTGCGACGAACTCGACTCTGACAGACCGATTGTTGTGCGACTCTTGTCACTACGAAGTATCGGCCTCCCTCGGTGGTTGAGGCGCGGTGAAGTAATAGTGCAATCACTAGTACTAGTGTTATTATGAAGCATCCTTCTCCTAGATCCCTCGAGGAGTGTGTAGAAGCTGGTGAAATAGTAATACACTAGTCCCAATGGTGCTGTGCGGTTTCGAATGGCCATTGGACTGCTAGTCTTAGCTTGAACATGTTGTGCGGTTGTCTGGTGTTCTAGCCCAGCCAGAGCTAGTTCATCCCCGTCACCACAGCGGACCGCTCCCGATGTGGTCAGCCGGCTCCCCGTAGCCATTCCCCCCGTAGTTCAGCTATGCTAGCCCGGTCTTGTCATAAACACTATCCTTGGTGCGTAGTGCCTCGATTGACCTTGGATACCCGATACGCCACATGCACACTTTGGTTCGAACTGTAGTGCGGCCTAGTACACTTGCTGGCCCCGTCCAGTTACCGTTGCCTCCCGGTCACCGTAGCGGACCGCTCCCGCTTCGGTCTGGCCGTCGATAACCCGTACCGTGCCGGTGCCCACTCAGTTCGTATTGGTTGACATGGTTTTGCCATAGTACATAGTACATGTATAGACTTTGTAGACACCAACCTGTTATCTCTATAACGCTACCAAAGACTATCAAAAGGAGAAACCTTATAGGTTGATGAAATCTAACAAAGTTATGTAAAGTGAAGAGATGAATAAATCAGTGTATTGACATGTGTGATTGTCACCCCAAAGCTCTGTTTCCCTCCAACTTATTGAATTATTGTTGACTCTAATAATGTTTCATGAACTGCTATTAGGGAACGCAACAGTATATTCCTTCTGTATTTTGATACTCGTATTGCAATATGTTCGTGTTGGGCTTTGTCTAAATACATGTTTTGCAGAGACTCGTGTGTATAATAGCCCAAAATCCTACACTCATTAGCCTATTGGCGTACTGTAGTGTAGACGGTATAGTGGGTAGTTTAATCAGTCAGAATAACACTTGAGTGGGGTTCGATTCCGAACTAATGCTTTTTAATGACATCTCGGTTGATATTTACGTTGATTCACTGACTGTCCTTTCGGGAAAATATTTATTCAATAAAAGGGCCAAACTAAGGTTGCTTTTTGAATATTATGATTCGTGATTGGTTTGGTTTGTTTGTGTTACAGAATGTGGATGTCTCAGTGGTTAATTGCAGCCAAAAATTTATACAGATCACCATTCGTCTACATAATTGAATGAAGTTTTGAAAACGCTTCGTTGAAAGGAAAGTGATCGATTCCTGGAGCATGAATGTAAGCATTTTTTAACATAAAGGTTATACTTTTGCTGCTTATTATTTTGGTTTTATACTGCCCGGCTCAGATCAAAAAAAGCATTGCGTCTGTTCTTCGTTTTTACGTTTTGTGCTTCGTTTCTCTCTTTTTAAATGTTTATTTAGTACTCCAGTCTTGCTACAATTCTAAAGTCAATGCAAATAACAAAGAGAATATAAATGGGGTGAACTGCAAATTCAGTTGCTATGATTTGTTTTAGTTCATATTGCAAAACATGTGAAAATCTAAAAAAAAGACACAGACTGCAAGGTTAGAGACACCAGACATTTAACACATTCTGAATGATTTATCAATAATTCCCTTCAACAAACTGTAATTGTTTTATATTGATTTTCCATGTCGACTATATTGTTGCGTTCCCTAATAGCAGTTCATGAAACATTATTAGAGTCAACAATAATTCAATAAGTTGGAGGGAAACAGAGATTTGGGGTGACAGTCACACATGTCAATACACTGATTTATTCATCTCTTCACTTTACATAACTTTGTTAGATTTCATCAACCTATAGGGTTTCTGCTTTTGATAGTCTTTGGTAGCGTTATAGAGATAACAGGTTGGTGTCTACAAAGTCTATACATACATGTACTATGTACTATGGCAAAACCATGTCAACCAATACGAACTGAGTGGGCACCGGCACGGTACGGGTTATCGACGGCCAGACCGAAGCGGGAGCGGTCCGCTACGGTGACCGGGAGGCAACGGTAACTGGACGGGGCCAGCAAGTGTACCAGGCCGCACTACAGTTCGAACCAAAGTGTGCATGTGGCGTATCGGGTATCCAAGGTCAATCGAGGCACTATGCACCAAGGATAGTGTTTTTATGACAAGACCGGGCTAGCATAGCTGAACTACGGGGGGAATGGCTACGGGGAGCCGGCTGACCACATCGGGAGCGGTCCGCTGTGGTGACGGGGATGAACTAGCTCTGGCTGGGCTAGAACACCAGACAACCGCACAACATGTTCAAGCTAAGACTAGCAGTCCAATGGCCATTCGAAACCGCACAGCACCATTGGGACTAGTGTATTACTATTTCACCAGCTTCTACACACTCCTCGAGGGATCTAGGAGAAGGATGCTTCATAATAACACTAGTACTAGTGATTGCACTATTACTTCACCGCGCCTCAACCACCGAGGGAGGCCGATGCTTCGTAGTGACAAGAGTCGCACAACAATCGGTCTGTCAGAGTCGAGTTCGTCGCACATCATACGATTTACCGCACAACATATAAGTTCGCCGCACAACTTTGGGTTTAGGGTTCGTTCGCACTACATTGGTTTCGTGGTTCGCCGCACTGCCGAAAGTGAGGAAAACCTCCGGTATTTATAGGCAGTAGAAGTCTCGGGATTAAATAATGCATGAGCACTGATTTAGGAATTAACCAATAGTAATCTTCCATGTCTAAGGGTCACATGACTAGTCACATGGTTTACTAAGAGTGCCTAGTGCAAGAGACTAGAAACGTGTGCATTTACATAAGGAAAAACATGGAGAGAGAAGTGTGCAAATACAGAGATAGATGTGTGCAAATAGTTAGATCAGAGTGCAAAAGTGTTTACGCAACATCTCGAGCAACCTTGATGGAGTGAGTGACAAGCTAAAAGGTTACTGTGTCACAGGTTATTGACACCGCAGGATGTCTTACCACGCCCAGCTACGCGACCACGCAAGGTAACATTCCATTCCCTCGAGCTAAGTACGGGACTGGAAAACTGGACCGAGAACTCCAGTTAGTGTTCATGGGTAACACACGGGGGAGAGAAATGCTCCGTGCCGCTGAGCAGTCTCTCGGAGAACGCCAAAGCACGCATGCTATGGGGAAAGGAACTTAGCTCGCTGGGGCAAAGGGAGGTGTGGTCAGTCGCGCACATGTACATCGCTACATGAATAATGCATGCAGTAGCGCGCGTGGTATTGCATCATGCGCTGTGCTTGGTAAGAGACCCTGGGAATAAAAGTGCAAGTTGGCAATTTACGATAATTAGGTAAAATAAGGGAACAGCTAAAGACAACAAGAAGATTGTGTACTTCATGGACAGAGTGAATCCAGAGGGCGCTAGATTTCCATAATCAAGCATTCTGGGTTCGTAACAATATTAAAAGAAGAGATTCTGAATTTAAATTAATAAAAAAGTATTGATTACTGAATGCATGAACCACCTGCCACAGTCTGCCTCGGAATGTAACGGGAAAATGCTCAGCCTTAAAACAAAGGGCGACTACTGATTGCCGATAAAATGTTGAGTGAATGTATTTCTATTCTTTTTTGTGTGTATTACTCCAGATTTTCGATGTGTTGTGCTTGTAACTCCACAATCTTTGAACCAGGAGCTGTTCCTTAGCCGTCACTGTTATCACCTTTGATCTACATCCTTCACTAATGCCAGACTTATCTTGAAATATTAAGAGATACCTCTTTTATTGTCAGTTCTCGCACTATTTCATTTATGCACCTATAGTAAAACTAAAAACTAAAAACAGTAATTAAGAACAAATAAAGGAAATTCATTGCTAAGAACGTTTCAAGTAAAGCCCTTATTTTTAAATTTGAAAGATTGCTGAGAACAACTCTCTGCAATGCCTCTCTGTTGAACCCTTTACAACAGACCTGCATCATGCTTTCGTTTTGATTATGGTCAGTCCCAGTTCAAACATCAAGGCAGTACATGTCTTTCTACATAATTAATTTGTGTTTCGATTTACTTTTTTCTATCCCTTGAGTGGCCCTTAAATATGGCCTGTTCTGATAGTCGATTCTCAAAAAAACCAAAATCTTCATTGTATTAACGCGACTAAACATCCTATTTACATTCAATTTTGACGTTTTGAGCATTGTTAATTAAAATGCAGCCGATTTTTTTTAAATGTATGTCATTATGTATGTATGTCATTGAGATATATCATATTTTTTTAAGGGGGAGGATTTTACAAAGTATCTGCAGAAAACTGCTGTTTTTAGGGAATAATAGGTTTAAATAATGAGAAAGCACACTTTGAAGAATAAAAAAAATAGAAAACAAAGATTTGAAGATTATGAGAGTGTACATGTACGTTTATCGTTCTGTTTCAGTGTAACTTGAACTTGTGAGTCTTGTGTAAACAAAATACCTGTTTTGTCCACGGATTTTATTTCTTGATTTTTTTACAGAATAAGAATAACAAAATAATGGAATAAAAGTACACCTTTACAATGAATTCGTTCAAGAATTATTACTAGGAGGTATACACAATGTATTCAACAAGTTTCTATGCACCCCGTATATATTTCCTTCACTATAACAGCGTTTTAATTTGTAAGAGCTTATTAATCTCTAATAACAATAATGTTAATATAAAAAACAACAGATTGCAACGAACCTCCATATGACTTAACGTGAAGAGGTTCGCGCGCGCGCATGCGCATATGACATAAGTCACTATCAGCTACAGAGAAATCGAAATTGTTCGTTTCTCGAAGTGACCTATCTGGATAGGTCGCCGTTCGCGCGCATGAAAAATGAAAATTAAATTTTCACGAAGTGACCTATCTAGATTGGTCGCCGTTCGCGCGCATGAAATATGAAAATGAAATTTTCACGAAGTGACTTATGGATTTCGCGCCTATTTTTCACCTGGTGATGATGAGTTTTTGCCTTAGAAACATTTTAAAATCATAATTCAACTATCCAACTTTATTATATATAAAAACTGAGTCAACAAAAATTAGTGTTCTGGCTGAAAGAGTGGATGCAAAATAGGCCCAACTTCAAACGCGTTTTTTTCGAAATGGCAAAAACTGAGATAGGTCAGATCGTGGTACGATCGACGATTTGAGTAGTGAGTAGGGTCTTCATCGGACAAGACAAAATAATTTTATGCATAATGCACAAAGACAATGGACTCATTAGCATATCAATGAAACCAATTAGCATATCGATGGATGATGTTAGCATAATAAAAGAGCGCATGGGCGTGTGTAAGTTTTATCGGACAAGGGATGGGTCTAAAAAATGTATTGGACAAAGGGGAAACCCATCCCCTAGATGGAATATTGGACAGAGGAAGACTGGAACTGGAATAGTGGACAAGGGGAAAACATGAACTGGAATATTGGACAAAGGGGTCAGCCCATCCCCTAGATGGAATAGCGGACAGAGGAAGACCTGAACCAGAATAGCGGACAAAGGGAGACTTGAACTGGAGTAGAGGACAAAGATGAATGTCAAACGTTTGAAATGACCAAGACTATCATATGTATTCATTCAAAGCAGTATGCAAACAGTGAATAATAAAAGCAAAATGCAGGCCACACCAACAGAGTGCCAATTAAGCCGACTAGCTGGAAATCTTGTGAAAAAATGTTTTTACTCTGGTAAAAATGGAGAGTGTGAGCGACCTTGGGAGAACTTAATGATGAATCTCGGTCTATCAAGAGCCGCTATGTATAGACATTTAGAGGAAAACAAATTTTGTGAATGGGGTCAATGTTTTAACGCACTTATAGAGTGGAAACGACGCGAATATAAAAATGCCACGATTGAACGATTATTAAATGCCTGTCGATTTTGCGGTATTGATCATAACGCTTACAATTTTTTGCTGCAGTTAACCATTACCCTTCCCCCCTTCCAAAAAAGAAAGAAAGAAAGTAACAATCATGATTGTCTAATTGAAGAATTTATCTTTTAGTAAATTATTATCGAGTACGGCGAACATCGTCTAGAATGGAACAACCCTTAAGATTTGTTGCGAATGACTGATCCCGGTAGTCCATTGTGCAATCCACACGGACAAGTTCGTGTACGTGTACAGACATACAAGAGTTTCTTCTAGTCGAGTTTGAAAAAAGTTTGAAAAATTAATTTATGTATTTGTAGTAAACAAACACTCACCGGTGAACAGCGTACTTGCACGGTATAGTCCGATGATTGTTTTAACCATGGAGGAATTGTGTTAATAATAGATCAGAGAGCTAATGAATCCATGCGTTCTAGATCTATACGGAGACCGATGGTCGATCACCCCTCGATGACCGCACCGATCATGGAGCAAATAAATAACTCCGTGCTTCTGCACCGATATTTGCCTTGTCATATCGTGTGTGTTATCCAGGTGCAATAACAATTGCACAATACTGTCGACTCTCATTATAATTATTATAAAGAGCACTTTTATAAAGAGGTTCTGCTTATAAAAAGCAAATTCTGAGGTCCCAAATCTCAGGGTCTCTTTGTGTTTCTTTGTTTCGCTGTCCTTTCATAACAAAAAGAAGAGGTAATAAAGAGGTAATTTGGCTAGTCCCATCGACCTTGTTATAACGAGAGTCGACTGTATTCTTCCACATTACCGCCAGAACCATCTATGTACGTATATCTGTGTGCGGTGGTCGTAGAAAATACAAACTTTCAGGGTCGGCTCACTCGGTACGGTGCGTACAGTATGTACACGTACATCTGTATTAAGGGACTGACTGCATCCTACATGTACACATTGTATATTTACACCGTCCGATCAGATAGCGCTGTTTCCCTAATCCATAAAGACGTAATTCTTTCAAGACGTGTTCATTATATCGATTATCTTTCACCGACTGAACCTACCTGCATGTACAGTGGGGGATGGATTATTGAGCGTTCTAAATATCGATTGCCAGGAGTTACGCAACAGTAGTGAACGCTGACTCCCTTTATTGGCAATGGGACTTAATTGGCAGCGCACGGCATGTGCGGGAGCTTCAAAAATCTGTACGTGAAAGAAGTCAATGAAGTTGACTGACTAAACATGATTTCAAGCCTTAATACCCCTTTACCGTTGTCTGTACAGGAATGCACCGAACCCTAGTGTACCACCGTGCCGGACTAGGATATATATATAACTAGGTCTTTTTGTGTTAAAGCAATAGTACGTACTTCTATTTTATATTGAAGATTTAGAGTGTCATAAGGCAACTAACTTTTTTACCCCAACAATGTCCCAAAGTTGGACACGGTGCGTGATAAAGCCATACATGAAGCATTAAAGACCGTAAACATTTCGGGGATTATTGACAGGGCGCCCAAACACTAATTATATGACTGCTTGACAGTAGGGCTTTCCCGATTGTTTAACTGTAAGACAACACCAACAAAGAAAAATACAACTGCAGAAAGTGTATACATGATAACATTATTGCTTTATTGACGTCATTTCTCAATGAAACACTCGTGGGTTTTTTTAATTTGTTTTTAAATGTATTCTTTGCAATTAAATCATCAGTGATCTTAATGTAACGTTGACTAGTCTTTAATCGTCACTGTCTTCCTCGTTAACGTCATCTTCATCTAATTGATGGAACAGGCCGTCAAATTTGGCCTGGTGTTTAGATATGACCCGGCTGACAGCCGTGGGCAGTAGAATACCGGAATGAATGACTCTGTCTTCGATCTCGTCCACAATTTCTTGATGAGTATCATTATCTTTCAGATGTATGTAACTTGACAAAAAATCTTTGTATTTGTTGAAAAAGATTCGCTTGACTGCCCACAAGGCCTTTTCCGTGGCCTGATCTTCACTCATGCCCTCGTTGATGTACTTTTCATGTTTTTCACTCCACATCTCATCAATCGCTTCTTTTGCCTCTCCCAACCAGTCTAAATAGGCTGCATTGTCTTCCAAATCAGAACTAGACTCATCTTCATCCGATGATTCGTCATCTTCCACCTCCGTGACGGATTCGGAATCATTTTCCTCAAGATCTTCGTCTTCATCATACGTAGATTCAGTTTCATAGTTTTCCATTTCCGGATCTTCAAATCTACTGCTTTTAAATTCAGGTTCAGAATTATCCACCTCAACTTCGTCTATGTCGGATTCATCTTCAGCATGTGCATTTTCGGTATGTCTCAAGAGGTTATATCTCCGTCCAAAGCGTTTGTCACACTGGTGACAAGCATAGGGTTTGACTGCAGAAATAGTATTCATGTTGAAGCTTTGAAGGTTAATCTCCGAATGGTAAGGAACGGATGAAATCATTTAATATATATCTACTTATTTGGTTACTCATTTCGTTACTCATTTACTCATTTCGTTACTCATTTACTCAGTTCGTTACTCATTTACTCATTTCGTTACTCATTCACTCATTTGCTACTCATTTGATTACTCATTCACTCATTTGCTACTCATTTACTCAGTTCGTTACTCATTCACTCATTTGCTACTCATTCACTCATTTGCTACTTATTTGGTTACTCATTCACTCATTTGCTACTCATTTCGTTACACATTTGGTTACTCATTTCGTTACTCATTTACTCATTTCGTTACTCATTTAATCATTTCGTTACTCATTTACTCATTTCGTTACTCATCATTACTCATCATTTAATCAAATGAGTAAATGAGTAACGAAATGAGTAAATGAGTAACTCTATAAGTGCGTTAAAACATTGCCCCCATTCACAAAATTTGTTTTCCTCTAAATTTCTATACATAGCGGCTCTTGATAGACCGAGATTCATCATTAACTTCTCCCAAGGTCGCTCACACTCTCCATTTTTACCAGAGTAAAAACATTTTTTTCACAAGATTTCCAGCTAGTCGGCTTAATTGGCACTCTGTTGGTGTGGCCTGCATTTTGCTTTTATTATTCACTGTTTGCACACTGCTTTGAATGAATACATATGATAGTCTTGGTCATTTCAAACGTTTGACATTCATCTTTGTCCTCTACTCCAGTTCAAGTCTCCCTTTGTCCGCTATTCTGGTTCAGGTCTTCCTCTGTCCGCTATTCCATCTAGGGGATGGGCTGCCCCCCTTTGTCCAATATTTCAGTTCATGTTTTCCCCTTGTCCACTATTCCAGTTCCCGTCTTCCTCTGTCCAATATTCCATCTAGGGGATGGGTTTCCCCTTTGTCCAATACATTTTTTTAGACCCATCCCTTGTCCGATAAAACTTACACACGCCCATGCGCTCTTTTATTATGCTAACATCATCCATCGATATGCTAATTGGTTTCATTGATATGCTAATGAGTCCATTGTCTTTGTGCATTATGCATACAATTATTTTGTCTTGTCCGATGAAGACCCTACTCACTACTGATTTGTATCAGTGTTGTAGTCGAGACCGGATAGTCCGAGACCGAGACCAAGACCGAGACCTGAAGTTGCGAGACCGAGACCGAGACCGAGACCAGCCCCTTCAAGGCGGACCGAGACCGAGACCGAAATGGTCCGAGACCGAGACCGAGACCGAGACCGCGGATAATAAATAACAATAATCTAAATAAACATCAAGACACTAATTACAGCTGAACAGTCTGTCCTTGAGATGTTGATGTTCATGGGGATGTGAAGGAAGTGATTGAAAGTTAGGAATCACTTGTACCTGCTTAATTGTGTCATGCGAGTGCTCTTCGTGTTTGCTTCATGCCATAAATTACAGCATGGGAACAGAATTTGTTATTGTCCCAATCATTAAAAAAATTGGAAGCAACCTAATTTAAAGAAGGGGAAAACCTTATTTGATGAACTCCATATATTTTTGCCACTTTAAATTTTTTTTTTTACAAATATTGTTTAACTACTATAAAGTGTAAATCTGATGAAGAAACTCTAACTTAAGAGTACGATAATTTGTACTAGTTTTTGCAAAACTTGAACATGTTGAAACTTGACAAAAGTAAAAAATTAAAGGTGGATGTTTCATCTGTTATAGGAACTCGGACCCCAAACTCCACAGCCACCCCTTGGTTTCAGCAATGACCACTAACGGATATTTAAATGCAACTTTAATTTTACATTGGACCTCCTTGTAAACCTGATTCGAAAAAAAATTGGAGCAAGAAAATATTGATTTATTTCAGTCATGGAATATAGATTTGTACAAAAAAAATTGAGAGATGGTGGCCGGATATGGATTGATCTGCCCCCCCCCCCCCCCCACATCCCTCTTTGTGATTCTCCTTCCAACCCTGCATGTTTGTGTGTCCCCTACATGTTTGTTTCTTGTTCATCTGTCATTTACCTCTGAAGAAGGCCTGGCTAAGGCTGAAATGTAATGCCACTTTATTTTTGTTTAATGTCAATAACGTTACATATACTATAGAAGATTGATGAACCATATTTGCCTGATCTATCTTCTGTTATTCAGCCCGCCGTCATCATCGTCATTAGCCTATTTGAGAATATGGCCGACACAATAGAATGGCGCTGTCACAAACTGAATGTGGTGGGCGAGATGTACTTTTGGGATTCATGGCTCAGTGGGCACGCCTCTCTGTGTTTTGTACCGTGCCAGCGTATCGCCTGCATCGGCTACTTTGCCGGGCGATTTACTTGAATATTTTAGTGATTAACAATTACGACATATTGCCAATATATTAATAGTTTATTGTGATGGCCGTAAACAGCATATAGTGATTAATGGAACACAATTCTTCCCGACTTATGCAAATGCAATTGACATTTAGGAAGGAGACGAGGCAGGCAATTAGACTCTATTTTTGTGTTACCATGGCAGTAGCTCAATTTGTGTTTATCACAGATGAAAAGATGAATACATGGCGAGTCAAAAAGAAAGTGACAGTATGAAAAAAAAAATGGCACGCTCCATTTTGTAAAAAAATACAATTGGGATAAAGAACATGTTATTGAGTAGTAACTGTGAACATTTCACGTAATTTGCATACTCTATTCCCAAGTCGTGTCTATTTTAATAAAGAGATCACAAAATTCAGCTGTCCACCACTAATACCAATTTAACGGTCTACGAATTGATGAATATCCATTAATAAATATAATGAAAAAAAAACCTTTTCCCGCCTCCACGAATAAAGGAAAAATTAAAAAGGAAAATAAAAAAATATCACCAATATTTCTAGGGAAAAAGAGTTGAATTGTTCCCCATATTCAAAATACAAAATCTGACGGTAAAAATAATGTTTCAGTCTTGATTCATAAGATTGAAATCTCAGTTGTATTTGGAATCAATGAGGATGGCTATAAAGTGCTTGTTTTAACAGATCGTCCCACAATAAAAACGAGAAATAAGAAGAGGAGCAATGGTTATTGGACTATGCCTCACTCACTAGAAAAAGAAGAGAGACATGTCCATTAGCATCACACTGCAGTCACATTTGCCCTAAACTGATTCTTTACTTAACCCTAAAAGGGCCGGGGCGGAATCCGCCCCCCACTTTTTGGCTGGTCTCGACTCGAGACCAGCCAAAATATCGAGACCAAAGGAGACCGAGACCGAGACCAAGACCGAGACCACAGCTCCCGAGACCAAGACCGAGACCGAGACCGGCAAAAAGTGGTCTCGAGACCGAGACCGAGACCGAGACCGGTCTCGAGACCTACAACACTGATTTGTATGAACAGAAATTCATCCGTTTCCAGTGGAACCATTTGTTTTAACTTGAACCAAAAAAATCCTTTGGGGTTTTATAAGTTTCAGAATACATTTCATTTACACTGATGACGTCATCAGTTAAAATGTCCAAACTTAATATTGATTTAGTTCAGGCAGGATAACGTTCGTCATACAGTGAAAATGACTTTTGAAAATATGGAAATATAATGAATTTATAAGTGTGCGTATAATTAGTAACACTTAACTCCCTGTTTCGATTTGAATCTAAAGGAAAGAAAACTGATCATTTACAAATTCTTTCTACAATAACTTCCAGTCCGATGACGTCATGACATGAAAAGCTGGCAAAAAGCTATGCGATTTGTGACAACTAAAGGGTAAAACTTGTCGGCTTTCCCAGGGAAAAGCACAATACAGCATGCACGTGCAGTCCTGCAGGTGTAAACACTTGAAGTGAATATATTTGTATTGGTTTTTTTTATTCGATATTTTAAAAAAGTCCATTACCTTTCCACTGAAGGTTATTTTTTTCACAGCATGACGCAGGTCATTCGTTTACAACCTTAACAAATACCAAGGATAACACACTGACAAAAATAGTCATGTGGCTTCCCACAATCATTTCCTACCTAATTGAAAAGGGACCAGTTTTCATTGAAACCAGCCATGCTTTGCGCCATGCCATTGTTAAATGACTCCCAACAGACTTATCCCAAACTTAAGTTAGACAGTAGGCATATGGAATCAAAATGACCAAGGGGGGCACTTCCCCTCCCCCCACCCCCACCCCCGGAAAAGCAAAAAAAAAAAAAAAAAGGAAGAAAAAAAAAAAGAGGCGCAAAGACAAAGTGGTGTAAATTTCATGAGTGGGGGGGGGGGGGGGAATGTCCCTGCCCCCCTCTAAAACTGATAAATCGAGGATGTGTTGAGAAATACAATCATTTTTTGGCAAAAAAAATGTTTTGCCCGCTTCTAGAAAATAATCCTGGCGACGCCCATGGAAAACAGTGTAAAAGCAACAAAGTTCAGGGCCAAATAACATGCACGCCGACATCACTGGGCTTTCTCAAAGAAAAATTAAATTACTTTGTTGTCCTTCATCTGCCTATTTCTTTTCAATTTTTGGTGGGTTAGCCAATTACATTTTTTAATATTCACAACAAAACTTACTCACCTCCCAAAAAATGATACTTCCCAAGGGTGCATGCAGCCATTTTACAAATGGCGTCCATCCACTTTCTTGGGCAAATAGGACCCATTTTTCAACCGTGATTTTATCAAATCTGCTCTCACATGGAAGCCCAAAAACTGGGGAGTTGATCCTCGGCTATATTTACACAATTCAACCCTTTTTTGAGCCAAAGTTTCTCCTTTTTCAAAAGAAATTGTGGGGGCACTTTTTATGCTAATTGGCTGGCGTAGAAATTCTCATTTGAATTAGTTCACTGCACCCTAATGGTCGTTATGGATTCTAAATCAAATTGTATGTGCAAACTACAATTCTAAACTGAGAACATGGAGAGTTTGACAATTTGAGCACAACTGCACATTTTATTTTAAGACGCAGTCCATCATTTGTAATTTGTGCATTTTGTGCACTTATAAACAATTACACACGGACAAAGACATGATAATAGGTTTAAGAATGAGACCCGGTACAATAGGTACAATAACGATTAAGCAAATCAGGAAAGAACCTTATTAAGTGTAAGTCTTGATCATCGATTTTTAAAAAAAGGTTTCGGGCAAATGAAACTACAGTAGTACACTCTTTTAAAGCTATAGTCCATCATTTGCAGCCATCCGAAAAGTAACTGGCGTAATTATTGTTGAAAAACATACTTGGTTGGAAGATAGTAAGTGGACTAAACTCCCTGTGAAATTATTCTTTCTGGCAAGCTGTCATTTTGAAGTAATCAACGAAAGAAGGCCCTTCCAACGGTGCGTCTTCACTGTAGGAAATTTAAATAAGTAGTTCGTTTTGTTATTCGGCGAAGCGCGCGCAAGCATTGGCACGACGCACACGCGCGCGCGGTTGCTATAACTTGTCGGATCAGCTCGCGATTTTGCGTATAGCTGCACAATTCAAAACATGATTCAGCAACTTTTGATTTGAAATTGAGATCCTAGAATGCTGTTTTTCTCGGAATATACAGCTGAAGCTGAACTGAAACTTCATCAGGTTAGTTGTTCAGTATCCTTCATTAGATTTTGAACACTTTTGTTGTTGCAAACGAATGCACAAATTACAAATGATGGACTATATCTATAAACCAATGTTGAGTTCATTCCCGTATATGACACCACGTTGAAATGGAATGTTTCTAAAAAAGGAAGTTCTATTTTGTCTCACAAATAGATCACCTTTCGATGATCTGCAGGTTTCGTATGATTGAACAGAAGAGGTAAATGAGAATAGATGATAAAAGGTATGGTCCATCATTTGTAATTTGTGCATTTTGTTCGGCTGAAGCAACAAAAGTGTTCAAAATCTAAACAAGGGTGCTGAACAACTAACCTGATGAAGTTTCAGCTCAGCTTCAGCTGTATGTTTCGAGAAAAGCAACATTCTAGTATCACGATTTCAAATCAAAAGTTGCTGAATCATGTTTTGAATCGAGCCTGAATTCAGCGCTCGAGACACGTTCTCACTGAGCCGATTGCAGCTACGCGATGTTGCGCACCGATCCGACGAATTATAGCAACCACGCGCGCGTGTGCGTCGTGTCAACGCTTGCACGCGCTTCGCCTAATAAAAAAAAGAACTACAAACGGAAATTTCCAACGGTGCTTCTTAAGACGCACCGTTGGAAAGGCCTACTCTCGTTGATTTCTTCAAAATGACAGCTTGCCAGAAAGAATGATTTCACAGGGAGTTTAGTCCCATTACTATTAGAGAGAGAGCCAGGGGTCATTTATTTTTTTGAAATGACCAAGTGTAAAGTGGATATTTTTGGAAAGGTTACACATTGCGGTACTTGAATTGGCTAGTCTTATGGTTACCTGGCGGTGGACTTGGATACCAGGCGCAGATAAGTGACGTCACATAAGCAGTGATAAGGAAATGCAACAGCCGTCGGGTCAGTCAAATGGACTGTATACGCAGAAGGTTGCAGACCAGTAAATAGGCCCCAAATTGCCTACGCCAGCCAAATCACGATTTGCATGCCCTCAAAATCTTCAGTATTTGAGAGTATTGTGGGCCATGAACTTGAGGGTTTGTAAAAAAATATGGGTGGAAGCCGTGCACAGGACTGGGAGCTTGCAGTTGTGTGTAATTTGGATGTAATTTGGACCCTAAAAGCGCTCTATTTTGCAATGGAGTGTAGCCATCGTTTTTCAAAATGGCGATGGGCTTCAGGACTATTTTTAGGGGTGATCATCTTCGGATGGAAATTTCTCCTAAAAGTCATCAGTTGACCCCCCGAAAATTGAAAAGAAAATGAAAGGTGATAAAATAAGCTTTAATTTGATGTGTGTCTCGAACACCTTGGAGAGTTGTAAGAATTTTTCCCGAATTTCTGAAGTGGGAGCATTTACCATTGGGGTCTATGGAAGTTTATTTACTGGTCTGCTACCTATAGTTTCAAAATGGTGGCTTCCGTGTTGTGAGGAAAGTGGGATTGAAAAGGGGCAATTGCTGTCTAAAATTGTTGATTACAAAATGAAATAAACACCCAAAAACTTTTAAAGACAATTTCTTGACAAATTTTTCTGAAGTTCTTATTTTTGGCTGTGTTTTATTGAAAAACAATTCATGCAACATATCATTCGTGTGGATTGTTATGTAAACACAAGAGTAAACACTGCTCCATTCACCATAGTCTTAAGGTGCTTCGAATAGTTTCTTTTCGTTGGTTAAATTTTCCTTTTCTGGCTAAAACAGGTCTCTGTAATTTCATTAATATTAATTAATTAAAGTATTTTCGCTCTTTGCTGAAAAACCGCTCGGCATTACTGTCATATTTAAAGTAAATACGAGGCTGGGAGAGGCATTGCAGTACTAGGGTAGGGATGGAAACTTACAGCCAATGGCATGAATGAATAGACCGGTAAGCAATTCTTAATGTCAAAATGGAGGCCAACGATACGAAACAATGGTGTGGAAGGATAAAATATGCAATTTCTAGAAGAGTCAAAACGAACAGGAGTGGATGTTTAGTGTGGGCGGGGTCCACGAAGACTGGTTCCAGAAAAACAAAATATGGGCAAATTTCATGCCGAATGCCTGGCTCGAAGAGACGCACAATGAAAAGTGTGCATCGAGTGGCTTACATCGCACATACCGAGAATTTCAATTTGCCCCGGGAGTACGATGTAAGTCACTTGTGCCACAATTCATTGTGTGTCCTCTTCGAGCACCTTTCCCTGGAGCCAAGGCTGATCAACAACCAGCGTAAAGTTTGCCGAAGGCAAAAGGAATGTCAAGGCCATGGAACATACAAAAGTTGTGTCCTGTGAAAAAACTAGTGGACTGTAAGTATGGCACAAAATTACATTACTACTGTACTAGCCTTCCACAAAGTTAAATTAAATTAAATTACTTGCTAGGAAACTGCTTGCAATAATTATGGTCGAGTCTAACATTGTGACTTCCATTCACTCCTTGGAATTTGAAACCGTGCTTCGGATTCATTTGGCCCTTCTTATACATATTTTGGGTAGAATAATAGGAATGAAACCTCTTAGATCTACACTGTGCTCGGCTTTTTCTGTAGGCTACCCCCTTTTTTCTTTCAGCATGATATTTCTGTGCCTTTTCTATTTCAGCGAGGGCTTTTTCAGCTGGAGAGCCTGGAGTAACTGAGCAACTAGCAGCTTTGCACTTTTTCACGATTGAATTGGCATGCCCATTATTGACCATATGGATGGCACTGTGGTCCCGACTAGAACCATTTCTAGAGAAGGTTTGTGTTCCTTTTGGGTTTGTAACCGCAAATGCATGGTTCATCGATTCAGATTTCTGGGTACTTGTTCCATATTTGGTTTTTTCCAAAGCTTCATTGCCAATTCTTTTGCTGAGTAGTCTAAGAACAGTTTGTTCATCAGTTGCTGAAATGTTTAATTTACCCCGAGCATCAGCTGGCAGGTATGGAAACTTATATCTACCACCTCCACAAACTATTGACCACTTTCTACAAAGGGTATGTTTCCCCATGTAGCACTGAATGATGGCTTTTGCTGCTTTTTCAGCCATGTCAGCCATCTTGCAGGAGTCTCTTCTGAACTTGTTTACAAGTGCAGCAGCCTCGGCTTGTGCTCTGTGGCTGATATCGTCAGCAAAACGATTTTGCAATTTTTTCTTTTCCTTTTTCGTTTTTGCTGGAAACATGCCTGCACTAAATTTTGCCCGACTCATGGCTCTACAGAGTGACCGATTCAAATGAGGAGGGTCTAGTGAATGTTCAGTTTCCATACCTGCCTGGCTTTGCATACATGATTTCATTCCTTTTGCCAAACACCCATCAGCATCAGTTGTAACCCTATTTACTACAAGAGGCTCGTTACAGTTTATCAGTTTTTGTGCACATTGACGGCCACCTTCTTGTTCATCGCCCATATTGAAGTTAGCTGGACGAGTAGCTGTGCACGTCTCCTCCTGATTGCAGTTGGCATTGTCACATTTCTTGCAAAGTTTGTTTTCGTGGTGAAACATCACGACGTACTTCTTACTTGTCACGTTTTCACAAACAACGTCTCTCGTTTGTGTTGCTGGCACAAACAGTGTTTTTTTCCGAGCATTTCTGAGGGGGTTGTTGTACTGTCTGTCCATCTCAACTGCCACAGGGCTTTCCCTGTCATGACCTTGTAGTTCGTGAATGTCTTTCACAATTCTTCTTTTATCACTCATGTCCCTTTTATTTTCAGCAGTGATGATTTTTCCGCATTTGTCTGCGAGGTTTTGCAAACCAGATTTTGCAGGAACGGTTGTGTCCATCGCTGACAGGAGCCGCCGAGCACCTGCGGTTGCAATGCTGGTGCCGTAAAGGCCAACTTGCAATGCCATATTGGGAGTGGCAGTCTTTCTCCCCTTTCCAGTGTGTTGTATTTCGCTGTACAGTTTTGTGTGGTCAGTGTGAAATCCGCACTTCTGGCAGGCCAACATCTCAGACACACCCAGACCTCTGCGCACCTCGGCATCATGCACAAGTTCGGGTTGACTTTCGCACTCGGGATTTGCTTGCTGATGACTAAGTGCAGCCTGCATGCCTAACTTGACGGTTGCATCAATGCTAACGAATCGGTATGTTTCTCTCTGTCCTTGCAGAACCTCCCGATGCTGAAGCTCTCCTACTGGGGTAGTTTCGTGGACTTTGGGTCGGAGCAGCATGACGGACCTGGTTGGCTCATCCACAGGAGTTTGACAGTGGAATCCCTCCGCATCTTTGGTGACCGCCTGCTCCAGTTGCTCATGCGTTGGTCTTTTGTAGACTGTAGGTGAGCCTGTGTGCAATTGACGTTTTTGTGGATTTAGTTTTTGAGGTGACCAAGTGTTGCCCTTCTGAAATCCAGCCTTCTTCCTCTTGTACACACCACGCCCAAATCGCCCCATGTTATTACATACACAGAAGTATATGGATGGGATAAAACAAAATTTCCCCCTCTGCTTGGATGAAAAAGTGAGGAGTGCATGTAGTTACACATACACAAATTGTCAGGCTCACTTACAAGTGATGTGTACAATAATGAGTAAACCAGTAGGGATACATGCTTTAGTGCCCCTTGTTCATTTTTATTGGGGGGGGGAGGGGTGGTGATGATGGTAGATGGGGATGCTTCTTTGAAGTAATTAATCCCCAGCCAGACTATAGTGCAGACTGTAGTGCGATATTGACACAGACAGAGGGCAATTAACTGAAGACAGTCAGTAAGTCAGTAAACTTCCATAGCCACTTCTGAATTGAATGGTGGTGAGGGGCAACCAGTGGAATCATTAAACAGGATTAATTGCTGTTTATGAAAACAAGTGCATGCATGGAGAATCATGTCCCATATTCATTTTTTGGGGTACTAATCTTGTCCTTTTTGGCCAATAAACATTTTCCAATAACCATATCAGTGTTTTAAACTGGTCTTTCAAATGAAATGAATATATGTAGGCATATGCATCACCCCCCCCCCCTTTCCATTCCCCCTCCCCTTCCCTCCCCCCTAACCCTAACCCTAACCCCTAACCCCTAACCCTAACCCCTATCCCTAACCCTAACTAAACCTAACCCTAACCCAAATCCTAACCCTAACTGGTAATTTCTAACCCTAATTGTGAACCAAGAAACATATTTCCAATGCAAGAGGGGTTGTTATTCATCAGCTTCAGTGGGAAAAGGGCATCACCAATCTGCAATGCACATATGGCAGACAAGCCATAATCTGTTAAAGACAGTTTTCATATTCATGCCTGTAATTATCCGGAGAGTACTTTTTCATTCAATTTTTCAATGAAATATGATTTATGGATACTTCTTCTTGCCTTAAATGCGGTCTGGGGATAAAATGTAAATTTTTGCTTCTTTAAAGGTTGCAGACCAGTAAATAGGCCCCAAATTGCCTACGCCAGCCAAATCACGATTTGCATGCCCTCAAAATCTTCAGTATTTGAGAGTATTGTGGGCCATGAACTTGAGGGTTTGTAAAAAATATGGGTGGAAGCCGTGCACAGGACTGGGAGCTTGCAGTTGTGTGTAATTTGGATGTAATTTGGACCCTAAAAGCGCTCTATTTTGCAATGGAGTGTAGCCATCGTTTTTCAAAATGGCGATGGGCTTCAGGACTATTTTTAGGGGTGATCATCTTCGGATGGAAATTTCTCCTAAAAGTCATCGGTTGACCCCCCGAAAATTGAAAAGAAAATGAAAGGTGATAAAATAAGCTTTAATTTGATGTGTGTCTCGAACACCTTGGAGAGTTGTAAGAATTTTTCCCGAATTTCTGAAGTGGGAGCATTTACCATTGGGGTCTATGGAAGTTTATTTACTGGTCTGCTACCAGAACGTACGTATTACTGACCCGGCGGCTGTTAGATATCGTACTCAACGATGCGCAGCACTGCGAAGAATACAGGCCTGCATGTTTACGTTTTATTACCTTATCAAATTATTTCACATCAATAGACGAGCATTCAGAGGAGATGTCTGAGTACTCTGAACAGCATATTCGAAATTTGATCACGCTAGGTGTTTGCCTAGCAACAGCATCCTCCTTAGCAACCACTGCCGCTGGAACAAACTTTTGCCAGGGGGTGCTGAAATTTTTAAAGGACGGGAAAAATTAATACGAAAGCGGAGCGCAAAGCCCTTACGTCGTGGCTTAATTTGGAATATAGATGCAATCTGCCAAAATCGTCTGAATAGATTCTGCAGACCAGGCGCGTAGATGTTTCTGAAACGGCTACGACTGTCGACGTTAGCGCCTCAGTGGCAAAGGCCGAATTATAGCCATTATATCTGATCCGGACACGTCATCAGTTGCATAATATAATTTAGTTTCTTGCCTTGCCTAACATTATTATGGCTCCATAGGCCGCGGAACGCTTTTCAAACTGGGGGGGGGGGGGGGTCAACACCAAAAAGGGGCACTTGCTCAGAAAAAAAGGGCACCTTCCGTCGGTGTGAAAGTGCGTGGAGGAAAAGAATATAAGCTTATCAAAACTCAACAGAATGAACGAATTCTGTGAATGCAAATACCAAGAGACTTATTAACTGTCTTTTTATTTACTTTCAATTGGGGCCAAAGTGTGTTTCATGGACAGAAAGGCAGTGGTATTTGCAATAAAATAATAATCAACTCGGAAAAAAAAAACACTTGCATCTGTCGCCGTTCCGTTTGAATTGCTGATGATGCAACTTTGTCATCAGAGAAAGTGTGCCTTGCAAGCAAAGCACTAGTCTAGTAGTTAACAAAAGTTGATATGTAACTTGGTTTCCTAATTTTCTAACGGCATAATATTAAAATACATCAAATGGTTTGTTCAATTTTTGGGTGGTCGACTTGAGACATTCGATTTGCCTTCGAAGGACGCCATCTGACAGAAGGAGGTGCTACATCTGGCCTTTTAGATGTACGTGTCGGCAAAAACTGTTTTGGTAGCAGTAGCGGATCTAGGGGTGGGCGTCAGCAACACCCCCTCCTCTCCCGTTCAGCCGCTGACTAATATGAAACTAGTATAACGGGGCCAAAAGCAATAAATGGAATTTCTAACTTTATTCTCAAATTGTCTTAGAATGCAGGCGAATGCATCGTAGATTTCAAAAGTTACCAGGAGGCAAGCCCTCGGACCCCATCAGTACGCCCTAACACTGCGATAAAGGCCTGACCCTGGCCCTTCTGGCCTTCCCCATGCCCCCTCCCTCCCACAGAGGAGGATGTGGTCCCACCTTCCTCCTCCCCGTTCTCGAATCTCCGCCCACAATTGGGATTAAGTAATAGATGGTATTAAAGGTGATGGTATACGGGTCAAGGAACAAACAAATGATTAGTACGGAATTTGAACACTTTGCCCATGACATTTTTGCAAGAATTATTGATATTGTAACGTATTAAATACTCGAGCGGTAGTAAGGCCTTCCTGAGGGAACGTCTGTTTCTCTTACTTTATTCAACACGTTGATAAAACAGACGAAGAACTATTCTTCTTGATTTCGAAATGATTGTTCATGCCTTACTCTCTTTAATTCTCACTTGTATTTAATCACAAATTATTGACTTACTGACCTAATCCTGACAGCTGAACGTTAGTTCTCAAGAACGTGAACTGCATTTTCGATCTGCGCGCTAAGCAAGCCATATGGTGGCCCTGAAGGGACATCGCATATCGCAAACGTGTGCGCATACGTATGCGATGTCGCGAAATTTATCGCGAATGTGTGCGCACACGTATGCGATGTCGCAAAATTTATCGCAAATATGTGCGCACACGTATGCGATGTCGCGAAATTTATCGCGAATATATGCGCACACGTATGCGATGTCGTGAAATTAATCGCGAATATGTGCGCACACGTATGCGATGTCGTAAAACAATTCGCGAATATGTGCGCACACGTATGCGAATTTGTTTGCAATGTCGTGAATTTTATTGCATACCTTGTCGCATACCTTTCAGTAAAATTCCTAATGAACTGGGGAGTTGTAGCAGCTAGTCTGGAATCTAGACGTACTGTTAGATATAAATAGGGTCTGTGTATATGGAGATCAATGGGTCTGACTAATAAACCTTCGCGCGCACGCTGTTCCTCGTGCAATCGTTACTACTAGTACTGTCGAGCGCAAACTTGCTACTTGCGCAACTTTGAAATTTGAGCGCGCAAGTTTCAAACTTGCGCGCGCAAATTTCAAAGTTGCGCAAGTAGCAAGTTTGCGCTCGACAGTACTAGTAGTAACGATTGCACGAGGAAAGCCCGGTTCATACTTCACGCGAAAGCTTGTGCGAAGCGAAATTCATGTCGTCAACAATGGTAGACGCGCTTCGAATGTATTGTTGACATCACGAATTTCGCTTCGCTTTCGCTTTCGCGTGAAGGAAGTATGAACCGGGCTGAACAGCGGGCGCGCGAAGGCTTATTAGTCAGACCCTATTTATATCTAACAGTACGTCTAGATTCCAGACTAGCTGCTACAACTCCCCAGTTCATTAGGAATTTTACTGAAAGGTATGCGACAAGGTATGCAATAAAATTCACGACATTGCAAACAAATTCGCATACGTGTGCGCACATATTCGCGAATTGTTTCACGACATCGCATACGTGTGCGCACATATTCGCGATTAATTTCACGACATCGCATACGTGTGCGCATATATTCGCGATAAATTTCGCGACATCGCATACGTGTGCGCACATATTCGCGATAAATTTTGCGACATCGCATACGTGTGCGCACACATTCGCGATAAATTTCGCGACATCGCATACGTATGCGCACACGTTTGCGATATGCGATGTCCCTTCAGGGCCACCATAAAGCCACAATCTTAAGCAAATAAGCCGATCATGCAGCGATCACGCGCTGTGCATGGATCAGGCGACCGAAAGCAGCTGCCACAAGCAGGTAAGTGTCAGTGTATAGCGCCGCCAGGCGACCATAAAGCGACGCTTGTTTAAAAACAAAGTATTATCTGTGGTGTGATTCTACCCCCGATGTTGCCCCTCCCTTTTCTACTCCTTCATGGAAAGCCAATCTATGCAACATTTACCTAAAACCAAACGTTTAAGGCAATGGTTGTTTTTAATAAACGAAATAAATGTTTCTCTTCACTAAGTCGAATTCATGAGTTCAACATCTAATACAAAACTCTGATTATCGAGGTCGTAGATACCTCTTGCTATTTCTAATGTGACTTATTTTTCCAATAGTATGTGCAACATTAATGACGATTCATTATTAGGTGGTCGCTTTGATATTGGGAGTTGTTTTAAGTTGTACTTCGTTTGCTGTCACACTAAGCCCTTTGGTCCAATGGTTACTGTGTCCGACTCGCATGCCGTTGGTACGTGGGTTCGAACCCTCAAAGGGAATATGGTGATTGTGTTCTTTGGCAACACACTTTACTACAATTGCCTCTCTCCACCAAGGAGTGTAAATGGTTACCTAGGGCGTTAGAGACCATTATGATCGAGCTGATCTCGAGCTGCTGCAAAAACTGGTCTCAACAGTTTATGAAAAATGTGAAAGTTGACATGAAAAGTGAAAGTTTGAAATTCGGCTCCGACGCTTATCCAGATCCAACAGAACGTATGAAATGTGTATGCAAATACAAAGAGAATTATTAACTGTCTTTTTATTTACTTTCAATTGGGGCCAAACTGTGTTTTATGGACAGAAAGGTATTTGCAATGAAATGAATAATCACCTCGGTCAAAAACACTTGCATCTGTCGCCGTTCCGTTTGAATTGCTGATGATGCAACTTTGTCTTCAGAGAAAGTGTGCCTTGCAAGCAAAGCACTAGTAGTTCACAAAAGTTGATATGTAACTTGCTCAAATACGCGCCCTCTGTTGCTCGCGCACGGAGCCCATTGGTGGTGCGGTAGAGTTCCTTATACTAGGAGCTTACGGTTGATGAGGGTAGATCGCTTATCTTGCAGCGGTAGTTGCGAGGGGCGTAGCCCTAAGATAGCCCTAAGACTTATTTAGGTTCCCGTAGTGGCACTGGATGCACACAAATAATTGTGGGGTTCACTGCTCTAAGTCAACGTCCAGTCACATCACATAGCTCTCCATTCAAATCCACATAGGCAGGTTCTTATCATTACGTTTGTGTATCTCATAAGTTCGTTGCACCCTTGTACTCATGTTTGAATTATAAAGCGCCCTCTATTAATTTCTTGTGATCCAATATTCGGATGAGTAGGCCTCTTTGTGATTAAAGAAGGTGTGAATAAAACAGTGGTCATCATTCTTGGTAAATGAACTGGTGTCCCAATGATGTTCATTTGTTGTCTCTCTCAGTTACGTCATTAAGCATTAGGCCAATCGGAGTAGAACAAACTGCCCTGTCACACACAAATAAACAACCAGCTATCCGGCCGGGACGGTATATTTCCATCCCAACGGACTCGTCTCTAGCCGCTCAGGGACTTTCCGGTACGTGCCGTCCGCGCCACGCCTGTGGAGAGGGCGCTCTCTTTCGAGCACCGCTCCGCGCGAAGGGCGTGACGTCACAGTATCGAATCAGGATACAGGAAAAAAAGTTTTTCCAGGGCTTACTGTTGGAAACGAAGTTGGAAAGAAAGTAAGTAAGTACTGGGGAACGAGGTTGCAATAACCTTATTCACGAGGAAGCCATTTTCGATCGTGTTCCCTGAATCTGTTTTATAAATTGTAACTGTTGAATGGAATGGTGCCAGACTATTTTATGATTGGCGTGCATTATATTCAACGCCTCACTTTCATTTTTTTACATGGGGCTTAAAACATTAGAGTATGTTTAATCACAAGTTTTAAATTATTCCTCAGAACAGACTGGTATTTATTTGTTATTAAATTTATTCATTGTTTTCATTTGTACCCTCAAGTAACAAAAATGAAGACTTTACCTCGCGTTCAATTTAATATGGCCCACTCGAAAATAAAGTCTGTGGTTGCAGACCAGTAAATAGACGTCAGTGATAATTACGGGCCATTCCCGAAATTATTAAAAAATACTCAAACTCTCCAAGGTGTCTGAGACACACGTCGAATCAAAGTTTATTCATCATCTTTCCATGATTTTCCGTTCAATTTTTGGGGGTTAACTATTGGGAACAAAATGACCAATGACCTTTGAAAGAAAATTCCATCCAAAGATGATCAACCCCTAAAAGCAGTCCCGAAGCCCATATGCATCGCCATTGTCAAGATGGACGCCTACGTTCCGTTGCAAAATAGAGCCATTTTAGGGCCTAATTTCATCCAAATTTCACGGCTTCCACTTGTCCGTTTTACAAATGTTCAAGTTGACGGCCCTCAAAATACCGGAGAATTTGAGGGCATGCAAATCGTGATTTGGCCGGTGTAGGAAATTTCGGGCCTATTTAAATGCTCCAAAATGACTTCTGCAACCTCCAGCAGGCCTCCTCTCCCCTAGACTTGGCCAAGTGTGGTTTGCGCTCGGTCTGTGCCTATATAGTAAATACACTCACAGCGCATATCGCATACGTCCTTACGCACAGTACACAACGCGCCCTCATGCGTCGAATCCGGACCATCATGTTAAAAACGTATATGTACATGTTATTTTCAAGTGATGCAGCAACCCAGATTGATCAAGTCGTAATTGCTAACTTTTGCACCACATGTATGCACATGCTCTGCAATACATGCACACACATGTACTTGTAATACGCGTGTTGCACAATGTACATACAGTGTGTGCGCATTGCTATACGGCACTGAAGTGGAATGAGCGCTAAAGTGCACCTTGTCGGGCATCTGGAAAGACGTAAACTAAGTGATTATTGCTACTTTCTTTTTAGATACCGACTTAAAGCAATTCCGACTTGACGCGCACCGATCCGACGAAGTTGTAGCAACCGCGCGCACGTGTGCGTCGTGTCAACGCTTGCGCGCGCTTCGCCGAATAAAAAAAAACGAACTATACTAACGCCAAAAAAAAAAAGTCTCCGGTTTCTGGTATGGAGCTTGCCCAAAAAGTGGTGCGACGACGCGGCTAAATTTTTGTTTTTTTTACCGTTTTTTTCCCTTCAAATGTCGGCTGATGACTGCAAATGGTGCCCGACTAAACTTAGTGCAAATATATGGGAGTCCAGAGAGGCCACATAAAGCTTATTCTCGATCGTAACCCCATCTAAAAACACGTTAAAATTGAACAGCAGCAGGATTCCAGTCATACCAGTGAGTTTGGCGTTTTTGAGACATCATCTTTCATTGAAAAAAACTTTTTTTCATTTTGCCGACGCGCATGGTTACAACTAAACTACTCGGATGTACCACTAACGGCCAAGATGGCGAAGCAAGTGAAAGGTTAAAATCGTGTGCTTTATTTTAATACCAAATATAACTGCTTTTGACAATGTGTTGTTATGCTGCGTCAAACAAAAATCATACTTTTGATCAACAAAAGTGAGGGCCGAGTGTTTTTAGGTGTACATTCGATTCTTAAAAAAGGCAGAAAGAAATGACAAGTTTCAGTAGGTAGAGGATAGTGTACGCTTCATTTACATGTAAAACACGTACCATTTTTTCCAAATCGCCGGTTGAAAAATGAAGACTTTTTGCGAGGTTTCATGATTTGCAGTCATTATGTACATGTACGTGTGTAAAATTACTAACGTACGTACGTATGGAGGCCTGAAAAAAATTGTGAAAAGCACGCGCGAACGTGCAATGAACCTTAAATATTAAGCAGGCCATCCGAAGCTCGACCAATCAGTGGGCGTACATTTTTATTAGGCTCACAAGGTCATACCGTTTTTGGCTTGTTGAACAATGGCGACCATCTTTCGCGTTATACAAATGGAGGTTGTTGGAAACATCAGGTGTATACACTGTACATGGCTTTCTTAATATATTTGCGACATCACGTTCACGAGATTTCTTGTAGATGAAGATTCATTCTTTCCTTTGATTACCTCAAAATTTGGGAGACTTTTGTCGATGTCAACAAAAAAGGAAATTTCATCACGTATTTTTAAAGTTGATTTGTCCGTGAAATAATATCGTCAAAATCCATCGAAATCCTTTTGGGTTTTTTGAGAAAAAAAATGCCTTCATAATATGTATGTATTAGGTCTTTTACTACTGAAAACAACTTTGTTATTATGGCTCTGTTGTGGTTTGGCGTAAAAATCGCGAATTTTCTTAATAGAAGCCCTTTTTACGGACGTCGATCGCTGGCCTCACGTTGCAGTCGGTTTGTGTGGACAAGAAATGCTACCAGCTACGCGTGACACGGCAACTGACTGGGTGACTTGTAACCTGTCACGTCAGCCACGTTGTACTGCAGATTGCTCCTTTGCAACATGACAATAATCAAATCCAATTTCCAAACTCTGATCTACCATATCTATTTGCCATTTTAATATTATGCATTAGGCCATGGGTCAAAATCTGTATCAGGTCTAGAAGTTGAGGTTCGTCTTAACTTTTTGTTGTCAACTTGAAATAAGGTCAACTTTACTAATTCGATAGTGCTGAATCTGAATCTGGCTGTTCACATTGGCCCCACTTGCACATTAAAGTTATGACGACATTTTTTCTTCATTATTTTGCCCATTTTGGGTCAAAAAATAGTATTTTTGCCATAACTTCTATGTTTTAAGTTCAAATGCTTTCAAATTTGACACAACAGATAAATAGGAAGTGGGCATGAATAATATTATAAGTCATTATTTAACGCTCAACACGGTGCTTAAAGTTGAATCGATCCTTTCAAACATGAGCGTGGTGAACTTTTGTGCAAACGATGTGATGTGTACATTGTAAAATATCAATTAACATCTTTCAAACTACTTATAACCGAGAAATTAAGTTGCCACTAAAAGTTAAGACGAAACTGCATGTTACAGGCTTTGGCCCGCGGCCTTAAACACGATAATCCTCAAAATACCAGCGAGTTCTCTTCATTTTCCCAAAGGCGGCTATAGACGGCCTGTGTACTTGTACAGGTTGAGTTTAAAAAAACGATACCAATAGTCGGGGCCATTGTTTTATTGATGTTCTGCATGTAGCACTTTCAAAATCTAGGATATGAAAGCCCAATTCATAAGCCTTCGTTTAGTACAAGAATCATTGAAATCACTCATGTGATGTTCAAGTTACAGAATTTTAAACACAACCTCCGTTTTAAAGTTCTGTCCAAGGATCACAACAACTAAGGTGTTCTTTCAGAAAAACGAAAACAAATCACATAGGAATGTGCATGAATGAATAATGTTTTCGTGATGCGGAAAGAACGTACACCAATAAAACCAAGATGTCTGGCGATTACAAAACGAACGAGGTTTTCCTATCTGTTTTTCGGAGTTCCTGAACGCAAAACTTTCAACAGGTCAGTCAAACAACCTTTCCCCTATGCAAATTTGAAGATTTCAAAAAAATACATCAAAATCAAGTATTCTACCTATATTCATTCACGTTATTGAGAAGGAATTGTGAATTGGACTATCAAACCTGCAGCGATTGTAAATAAGGTGTGATGTCGGAGACATACTGACTACATGAAGTACATGTACAATAAATTCATAAACACTGCAGACATTTCGTCAACGACACCACGAAGTAACACCCGAGTGGGCTTGAGTGCGCTAGGCGCGTATTTTACAGAACCGAGTAATTTTCGTTTTCACGAAGTACCATCCGGGTAGACTGTGCGTTCACTTCGTGTATTTTTGCTTGCACGAAGTAACTCGCCAGTTTAAAGGCTTTTATTTAGTGTTTCAAAACGTTTTTCTCCGAATTGTATTTCAGTAACAGTGTTGTTACTTTGTGAAAACGAAAATCCGTTCGCGCCAGTGTCCGAAGTGCGGGCGCACATTTGGGGTGTTACTTCGTGAAACGGTAACCACAATTTGTCATTGAGCGTTTTCACGGAGTAACACTGGAGTAGACTTGGGTGTTACTTCGTGAAGTCGGTGACAATTTAAATCTTCTGATTGGTCCCAAGCCCGTCAGGACCGATTTTAAATTACTATGGTTGAAGACAAAGACAAATTTATACTCGTGTTGCACACAGTAAAATCGATCAATACAAAAAAACATTTAACAGGCCCGAACGCTTGGGAGGGGGGGGGGGGGGGGTCCCGCTCGGTGACGAGTTCCGCTCAGAAATAAAAACAAAAAAATGCCAAGAAAAAAATCAACTTTGATGACCCACCACCACCCCCCTTAAAATCTAACCTTGAAGTTGTGAACACGAGCAAATTTGATTCAGAGTCAGAAGAAAGTGGCCAGGAAATGCCTCAGATTGCACCACAGAGCGTATAGAATCCAAAATTTCCCGGGGCCCTTAAGCGGGCCCCGTGTGACCTGTGACAGAGCCTCGGGTTCGTCTGTGTCGTACGATACATGCAGTGAGCTAGTTCATCTGTGGGTGCAGTGAACTAATTCAAGTGAGAATTTCTACGCCAGGCAATTAGCATAAAAAGTGCCCCCACAATTTCTTTTGAAAAAGGAGAAACTTTGGCTCAAAAAAGGGTTGTATTGTGTAAATATAGCCTAGGATCAACTCCCCAGTTTTTGGGCTTCCAAATGAGAGCAGATTTGATAAAATCACGGTTGAAAAATGGGTCCTATTTGCCCGAGAAAGTGGATGGACGCCATTTGTAAAATGGCTGCATGCACCCTTGGGAAGTATCACTTTTTGGAGGGTGAGTAAGTTTTGGTGTGAATATTAAAAAATGTAATTGGCTAACCCACCAAAAATTGAAAAGAAATAGGCAGATGAAGGACAAGAAAATAATTTAATTTTTGTTTGAGAAACCCCAGTGATGTCGGCGTGCGTGTTATGTGGCCCTGAACCTTGTTGATTTGACACTGTTTTCGATGGGGCTTGAATTGGTTCAGTGCACCCCTGTGGGCGCCCGCCATAATCGCTGCAATCATAGTTAATGATGCATGTCCGGAGAAAATATATTTCAGTGATATTTTGTGGTTCTGTTCCTTTTTGGTTACAGTTTTTGAAAGGACGACTGGCCTTGGTTTGCCAACCTCCATCTGGCATGAAAAAAAAAGGGCATGCAGGGCATTTTATCTTTCTGAACTTGCTTTGTTATATACACGTACACAGCGTTTCGCCCACAGCGCAAGCTTTAGTCATGCTGCTCCCACGCTTATCCAAATCCAACAGAACGAATAAAATGTGCATGCAAATGCGAAGAGAATATTATTATTAACTGTCTTTTTCTTTACTTTCAATCGGGGCCAAACCGTGTTTTATGGACAGGCAATTGTATTTGCAATGAAATAATGATCAACTCGGCCACAAAAAACCCACTTGCATCTGTCGCCGTTCCATTCGAATTGCTGATGATGTATGAAGCCCGGGAAGGGACAGGGTGGATTTTTTTTTTGGAATTTCCTAATTCGTTCGCACGAATTACTAATTCGTTCGCACGAATTACTAATTCGTTCGCACGAATTACTAATTCGTGCGAACGAATTAGTAATTCGTGCGAACGAAATAGGAATTCGTGCGAACGAAATAGGAATTCGTGCGAACGAAATAGCAATTCGTGCGAACGAATTACTAATTCGTGCGAACGAATTAGTAATTCGTGCGAACGAAATAGGAATTCGTGCGAACGAAATAGCAATTCGTGCGAACGAATTACTAATTCGTGCGAACGAATTAGGAATTCGTGCGAACGAATTAGGAAATTCCACAAAAAAAAATCCACCCTGTCCCTTCCCGGGCTTCATAATGATGCAACTTTGTCATCAGAGAAAGTGTGCCTTGCAAGTGTAGCCCGGAAAAGTGGCACACTAGACTAAATCAAGCTAAAACGATAAAAAGAGTTGGGGAACTCGCTTGCTAAAAAAAACTTGAATTGATCGAGTAGGGAAAAACGCAAGGAGAATAAATAAATAGAGACAAACAACTGATATTAAATTCTCAACAACAACAAAACAACCAAAAAATTTAATGACTCTGAAGGCAAAAGTACCAAAAAAAGAAATCCAAAGTGTGACAAAGTATCAGCCAAAAAGAAAGCCAAGTTGTCAAAAACCCAGAAAAGCTAAAACTAGGAGGTTTTAAAATAAAAAAAAATGACTTGCGACTAGCAACTGAAGCGTGAACCTAGGAACAAACAAGACTGTTATTCTAAAATGTAATTATAAAAAAACTGTCGAATAGTACCCCAAAAAAAATTCAACCAAGGAACTTAACTAAAAAAAAACAAAGCTCCTAAAACAAACCAAAAAAAACAACAACCAAATTAATCCAAGCGTCAAAGAGGAAAATTGTTCCTAAATACAAGGTTCCAACAAAAAAGAAGAGTCCTTAAAAAGATGAAATTGCAAAAAAAATGTTCTTAACCAGAATAGTCCTAACAAACTTTCAAACCAATGGACTAAGGAAAAACAAAAAAACGAAAAAACTAAAAGACTAAAAGCCAACACGATATATAAGCGGGTTGCGAATCAAATACACAACTTCAACAACCTGTATAAATGAAAAACAAAAATAGAGCATACAAATAAGTAAATGACAAAAATGGTTATACAAGTGAAAATACAGAGTAAAACTTTTCAGTAAATGAACTAGGTCTACAAATAAACTGACTTGTTCACTCTGCACTGAAACAACCTGGTTCTTGTGTATAATCAACTCTAAAACTACTTAAAATAAACTCCCAACCAGGCTTCATAAGACAAGAACAGCCTTATTTCCTTGCGAATAGCTAATGAGCAGATAAGCCCTGGCCCAACACGTCTTCAAGGTCACTGAATAAGAACTGCTAGCTACTCTGACCAGAGTAAATAGAGTTGTCACAAGTCTCTACCATGAAATAAACTGTGAGCATAATCAGTACACTAAACAAAGTAAAGTAAGTCAGGTAATGAATACAGAAACTAGGGAACAAGTCTAGGCCTCTAGAACACACAATCCATTGTCAATCAGCTCCCTGTGTTCAGGACCAACCATGCCAGGGGCAAATTTAGGAAATAACACCCATTCTTCTACTGGAACATGTGACACATGTACCCTCAAGAAAGTAAAGGCAAGGAGAATTTGCGAATGTACGAATTATTTCAAACAACAAAATTACAAATCTAAAATCCTAATTATCTTCTAAGTCTTCTCAAAAGCTAATAAGTATCTTAAAAACTGTAAACGAAAGAAACAGTTTGTCTAAACTGTGCCAAACAAATTCCACACTTCTTTGTTAGTAAACCTGCCATCTAACCAACGTAATGAATCTGATTTAAAACTGTGCAAAGGCAACCAAAATCTGCACAAATACAATGTACTTGTAGTTTTGAACAACAATCCAAATGAAAACATTCTTCAACTCGTCATCAAATCAAACTTTCAAAGGCATGTCGTAAAAACAAGAGAAAATACAAGCGACTGGCTATAATCATTTTACTTGGAGGAAAACTTTAACACCAAAATTAGTCATAAAAAATAGGAAAAATCATTAACCATTATACAATATAATGTCTGTGAAGCTATAAAATGAGTTTGAACTTACCAAAGAATGAACAGACCAAGTTGGAAAGGCAGGAATAAAAGACTTGGAAAAATGAGTTGTGTGCACTCCACTGCCGGTCTGCAAAGTGAGTAGGGTGTCGCAAAGGATTGCAGAGCACATGGCCTGTTATCAGTAGGCTCATTGTTCTAAGGGTCTAATTACAGTGCTGTTTTACCAGGGGAAAATCTACTAAGAAAATCATTTTCCAGGGGGAAGGAAGTTAACTTAATATATGAAACAGAGAACAATCTAAAATGAGTGTCCCCTCTACACAAGCAAAGCACTAGTAGTTCACAAAAGTTGAAATGTAACTTCGTATCTTAACTTTCTAAAGGCATAATATTAATCATACATCAATGGTTGGTTCAATTTACTTGGCTAAATCGTCCATGGAGGCATATTTTACTTTTAGATATTTTTTTATAATTTGTCATGTAGGCCTAAATATTTATTTAAGCACTCCATCTTCTGTATTTGAGGAGACAACATTTGATTTACTCTTCTCTTCATTTTACAGAAATTAAACAACAGAGATAACATCAGAAAATTTGCTTCAGCCGTCCCTCGTTCCCATTTCGACACCGATCCCCCGGTGTCACATATGGACAGAAACATGGCAGTTGTATTTGCAATGAAAATCAATTCGGCCAAAAAAAAAACACTTGCAGCTGCAGAGAAAGTGTACAATTCAAACAAAGTAGTTCACCAATGGTGAAATTTAACTTGGTTTCGGAACTTGCTAATGGCATAATATTAAGAATACAGCAAGCGGTTTGTTCAAGTTATTAGGGGTCAAGTTGGTCTTTCGGTGGGGGTGGCAACTTGAGAAATTCGATAAGCCTTCGATGGACGCCATCTGACTGAAGGAGGTGGTACATCTATGACTAAGATGTACGTGTAGGCATGTAACTTTTATGGTAGTAAATACATGTAATGTAGTGGTGAATGATCAGTGGCAAACACACCCCTGTAAAGAACGAGTAATGCGATATATTAGGGGACATTATCAATAAAGACCTACCCCTGGCACTTCTGGCCTTCCCCATGCCACCATCCCCCACAAAAAGCCCAGCCCTCCATACTGAAGAGGCGACGCGGAGTGTCGTCTAGTAAACAATAGAAAGGCTGGCTTTACGACCTGCAGTGCGACCACCATCGTCAACTGCATGTAGCATAATGTTCGATGAAGGTAAATGGTTAACCACAATCATTGACCACGCTCACCTTGCCATATTGACTAACATAATAGTCACATCATTGATTTTAGTGCCCAAACAAAAAAACGTGTACAAATGATATGGGCAAAATGACTAAAAAAAAAAACTAGAGCTGTATGTCTGTTTGAAAACAGAACACAGGGCTTTTTCGCAGTTAACAAATGTTTATTTTTTGTTGGTCATTTTGCATTTACTTTTTAGAGTGCTTAATGCGGTTAAAGGTTGTTCAAAATGCTTAGAATAATTCCTAAAATATAAATTCATCACATGACGCCAAATGCCCTGCAATGACGTCATCTTGACAACACCTTTCAATGTACATTTTGTCATTGTGGTCTTAGTTCGAACCAAGTTTAAAGTCAATTCGATAGTAGGGAAGTGTGCGCTTTTGGAAGCAGAATAAAAATTTTAATGTTAAAAGAAATCATAAAAAAATCAAACGATGACGTCATCGTGACGTTACCTCGGCTGGTTGCCGAAACAGCCAATGAACATGTTAGGGGTTTAAGTCCCTCCAACAAAAGGCATGTCCACTTTGCCAAAATCGTCTGAATAGATTCTGCAGACCAGGCGCGTAGATGTTTCTGAAACGGCTACGACTGTCGACGTTAGCGCGTCAGTGGCAAAGGCCGAATTATAGCCATTATATCTGATCTGGACACGTCATAAGTTGCATAATATAATTTAGTTTCTTGCCTTGCCTAACATTATTTTGGCTCCATAGGCGGCGGAACGCTTTTTTAAACTGGGGGGGGGGGGGGCTCAACACCAAAAAGGGGCACTTGCTCAGAAAAAAAGGGCACCTTCCGTCGGTGTGAAAGTGCACAGAGTAAAAGAATATAAGGTTAAGGTTAAGGGGACGAACAGGAGCGGAGTGCCCATCTCTCTTTCGAAGCGATTGGGCCAGAAGAAAATTGAGTTTCAAAGTTACACAAATGTATTATTATCAGTGTGCCACGAATCGAATGTACATGGCATTTGATGTACATGTACAGGGTGAGTCGAAAAGAAAATTGCCCAAAATAATGATTTTTTTCCTTTAAAAGCCATCAAATTTGAAACACCAATAAAGTTTGAAAAGAGCATCTTATTCCACTAATCTAAGACATTATTGCTGAAATTGATCCATGCTATCATGAGTTATGAACGTTTTACTTAAAGAACCATTTTTTTTTATAGCTGTCCATGGAATGGCATTAGAAGTTATTAAGCTGGGTGAGTATTACATATTACGCGTCCGCGTCTCATTATACTCAATTGACATTCATCGCCAAATAGTCAGTGGACAGCCGAGTTTTGTGATATCTTTATTGAAATATACATAACTTGGGAATAGAGTATGCAAAATACGTGAAATTTTCACAGTTAAAAGTCAATACGTCAATAAGATGTACTTTATTCTTATGTTTTGTGTGTGGGGGGGTGTGTGTGTGTGTGTGAATGGTGCAAACCAAATATTTGTAAAATATATTTCAAATTGGGTATTTTTCTTTTTGACTTACCCTGTACATGTTGTGAAATTTTACCAAATTTGGCTAACGAACGATGACCAGTGGTTATGCCTTTTGGGGTGTTAACAGCGCGAAATAACTGTCAGGGTTTTCAAGATCCAAGTGTTTTATTAAAGGCAAGGATGTCTTGAAGTGCTTCGGGAAGAGCTTCTACGAGATCACGTGCAATCATCTCAAACCTTGGCAGAAAGCCTTGTTTAGTAATCTCCCGCACGGTAGTGTAGTACGAAAAATGTACGACAAAGGCCCTTCCTACAACGCAGTTGGGATTCTTGACTTTGCCGGAGTAGATGACTGTTAACCATAGTTCCTCGCTTCCACGAATTGGTCCACTTTTCAACATGGCTTTCATGTCAATGAGGTTTGAATCCATTAAGAGGAAGTTGATGCTGAAGCGAGCTCTTTCAGGGGTCAGGTACCGTCCGTCATATAGTAATTTCTCCAGTGATTTGTTCTCGTAGTGATAGAAGAATGCCTCCAGTGCCACCACAGCACAATCCGCTGATTTCCAGCCGCACTTTGGGAGACCTTCACGGCTGAACTCAAATTTCAGCTTCTTTGGGTTGATAGTCTCGTTGTCAAAGATACCCATCTCTTGGTGGATATAGCTACTGCGCCAGTTAGCACCTCCTGTGTTGGCGAAATGAATGAAGCACTCGGAGGTGTTCTGTTGCTCAATCAGCTGCCTGAAGGCGCCGGGGTGGATGTACACGATGTCGTCGTCCATCTTGAAGTACTTTCTCTCTGAGTGCCTCGCCATCTCATCGAAAATCTCGTACACAAATCTGCCAAATATAGCAACAGTCACCTTTTTGTTTATGCGATTGCGAAATCGGAGCTCAAAAACCTCCTCCTGCAGAACTTTGTTGGCGGTTTTAGTCAACTCGGTCAGTTTGGAGAGGGTTTGCTTGTCATACATCACCATATAGTAGTGGACCTTGTCCAGAACTCCACCATTCTTCCTCAAGTTGCGATAGATGTAAGCAAAATTAATACGGAGGTATTTCCAGCGTCCGGTGATAATACAAAGGATGTTTTCAGAGTTTGTTTTTTGGGCAAAGCTGACCTGCGTCTTCAGTAGCGGCTGCACTTCAATCCGTTTAGGTTGCACTTGCACTGGCAACGGTTGCTTCCTTACTGTCGATTCCAGCAGACGATTGAAGCAGCCGACCATTGTGCATGTAATTAATATGAAAATCAGCAAAGCTTTGCCGGACTGTATGAGAGCATTTTTACCAATTTTGAATCTTGCTGGCATTTGCTTTCGGCCAGCCATGTTCACGGCATAAGGCCTCATCACTGCAGTTCCACTGATTAGCTTGTTTGAAACAAGTTGTTTCTTTGAATCTCTGTGCTGGGTTTGCGTGGTAATTCCGTCATCCACCAGGTTGGTAGTGATACTATAGAGGGGAACATAGGACACTGGGTATCTATTTGTGCGGTGACCTGTGAAGTACGATGATGTCATCAAATTTGGTTATCACAGTGCAGTATTAAAGGGCTTGGAAAATAAAACAAAAACATACACGAAGGAATTTACTAAATGTAAGAAAGCAGCCTTGCATCAACTTGGATACGATGTCATGCATAATGATACAATTCTTTTTTCCAGAATTAAATGGAACAAAAATGGAGATAAAAATACAGGGTTCCCAACTTTTCAGTACGGTAGAAACGCTGTAAGAGCAAAAGTATATTGTAAACAAAATAATGAAATAAATTGTCTTTATAATCTCAAGAAACTTTTTCTAAAAAAGTCGTATGAAAGTGGCCAGGAATCGCCTTAGATTGCACCACAGAGCATTCATATTCCAAAACTTTTAGGAGCCCTGCAACGCTAAAAGGGCCGGGTTGGAATCCGCTCCCCTGCCCCCTCAACGAATTCAATGCCTCAGACTACAATGCCACAGAATTCCACACGCATGAATAGTTGGCAGAAAATATATGGAATGTGAGACAACTGAAGTGAATACCTGTCTTTTATCGGCTTCCGGAGAGACTAGGAAGGCACAATACCGCAATGAATTGTGGCGCCATCGGAGTTACGCAGATGATGGGTAATGGACCCCAAAGCAATTAACTTATCATTGTAGCAAATTTGACTATTGCATTGAAAGTTGTTGACAATTTTTCATTGTTTTTTCAATAAGGATCCTGGCTAATACCTTTCCCCTGAAGGTTACTTTTGTCGTTTTAAAGCTTCGTTGACGCAGTTCATTGTTGGCATCTGTGCCCGAACTTCACAGATATACGCAATAATAATACACTGACAAGTTCATCCTGCGGTTACACCCAATCATCGATTCTCAGCCTTAGACTGGCAATATGGCACCAGCTGTCAATGAAACCAGCAATGCTTACTCGTCATGGCATGGGCCTTATTCACGAGTTGGCCATTTTTGTCGAGTTCCCTATTTCATTAATTATTAATAGTGTAATGAATGGCGCCAGACTATTTATGCAGGCACAATGCAGCTTTATTTTATGTCATTTTTTGGGGTTAAATATGGATTTAAACATTGGGGAATGTTAAATGACAAATTTCAAATTATTCATTGAAGCAGACTGGAATTAACTTGCTTTCATATCTATTCGCAAATTCAAAACATTAAGATTTTACCTAACTTTCAATCCAATATGGCCGACTCGAATAAGGCTCATTGTTTAATTAATCACTTCCAACACACGTATATCCCAAAGTTAAGATACAGACAACCTGGGACAGTAGGCATATGGAAGAAACAGTATACAAATATAAAATGGTTTGAGGGTGGATAGTCGATATTCGCTCCCCGAGGTATTGGAAGTTGACAAACTAGCTAGTTCCCGAGGCGAAGCCGAGGGAACTAGCTAGTTTGTCAACTTCCAATACCAAGGGGAGCTAATATCGGCTGACCATCCGAAATAAACCATATTATATTTGTTTTACTATACCTCATACATATCAGAACCGATTTGGGGTTTTTTTTTTCGTTTCATAAAGGAACCTCAAACAATTTTTTTTTTTTAACTTGTCCAGTTCACCAAAAGAATCGTGTTGCTCAACTTCACTAGTTCAGTTCGTTTACCATACAGTGCAGATGTAAATACAGTAGCTTGTGTACAATATTTATGCTTGTGTATCCAGTAGTTTCGTTTGAATATAAAAGCTGGGGTTCATGTTTTACCCTCTGCAAGTTTTTCCTCATAAAAACGCAGTAGACCGATACAATATCCTTCCCTTGCCCCAAATTTGCCATCTACCGATCATAAAGATGCATTTGGTCCTTAAATCTTTTATATTTACCATTCCCTGTATAAAACAAATAACACTGCAAATATAACTTAGAGCTACATCGTTTGCTGAGTTAGAACTATTTTTTTGGCTAGTTAAGTTGTGAATATTTCGTCGATCGTACCACGATCTGACCTATCTGAATTTTTGACGAATTTGGGTTTTTAGCATATTCTGGTTATGCATGATGAAATCTTTATTTTCTGAAAATTTCAAATTCATAAGTGGCCTAATTAGCTAATTAAAAATGTTGACCTATCGCTACAAAATGCTAAATTATCATTTTCACGAACTGACGCATCGAGATAGGTCACTTCGTGAAACGCGTAAACAACGCTGTCAGTTTTCCACGAAGTGACTTATAGAGTCTGGTACCTGGACTTAATGTGGCCCCTATCACTTTCTTATGAAATTGAGTTACCAGGGTCAAGTCTTTAGCGTTATCAAAAACAACGGCGGCGTACACATGTCGTTTGATGGCTGAACGAAACTAGCAAGTTTCAACCGAGTTTCTGATTCTGTAAACGTCTGTAAGTATTGTTACGAACCCAGAATGCTTGATTACGGAAATCTAGCGCCCTCTGGATCACTCTGTCCATGAAGTACACAATCTTCTTGTTGTCTTTTATAGTTCCTGTATTTTACCTAATTATCGTAAATTGCCAACTTGCACTTTCATTCCCAGGGTCTCTTACCAAGCACAGCGCATGATGCAATACCACGCGCGCTACTGTATGCATTATTCATGTAGCGATGTACATGCGCGCGACTGACCACACCTCCCTTCGCCCCAGCGAGCTAAGTTCCTTTCCCCATAGCATGCGTGCTTTGGCGATCTCCGAGAGACTGCTCAGCGGCACGCAGCATTTCTCTCCCCCGTGCGTTACCATGAACACTAACCGGAGTTCACGGTCCAGTTTTCTAGTCCCGTACTTAGCTCGAGGGAATGGAATGTTACCTTGCGTGGTCGCGTAGCTGGGCGTGGTAAGACATCCTGTGATGTAAATAACCTGTGACATAGCTTGTCACTCACTCCATCAAGGTTGCTCGAGATGTTGTGTAAACACTTTTGCACTCTGATCTAACTATTTGCACACATCTCTCTCTGTATTTGCACACTTCTCTCTCCATGTTTTCCCTTTGTAAATGCACACGTTTCTAGTCTCTTGCACTAGGCACTCTTAGTAAATCATGTGACTAGTCATGTGACCCTTAGACATGGAAGATTACTATTGGTTAATTCCTAAATCAGTGCTCATGCATTATTTAATCCCGAGACTTCTACTGCCTATAAATACCGGAGGTTTTCCTCACTTTCGGCAGTGCGGCGAACCACGAAACCAATGTAGTGCGACCGAACCCTAAACCCAAAGTTGTGCGGCGATCTTATATGTTGTGCGGTAATCGTATGATGTGCGACGAACTCGACTCTGACAGACCGATTGTTGTGCGACTCTTGTCACTACGAAGTATCGGCCTCCCTCGGTGGTTGAGGCGCGGTGAAGTAATAGTGCAATCACTAGTACTAGTGTTATTATGAAGCATCCTTCTCCTAGATCCCTCGAGGAGTGTGAGAAGCTGGTGAAATAGTAATACACTAGTCCCAATGGTGCTGTGCGGTTTCGAATGGCCATTGGACTGCTAGTCTTAGCTTGAACATGTTGTGCGGTTGTCTGGTGTTCTAGCCCAGCCAGAGCTAGTTCATCCCCGTCACCACAGCGGACCGCTCCCGATGTGGTCAGCCGGCTCCCCGTAGCCATTCCCCCCGTAGTTCAGCTATGCTAGCCCGGTCTGTCATAAACACTATCCTTGGTGCGTAGTGCCTCGATTGACCTTGGATACCCGATACGCCACATGCACACTTTGGTTCGAACTGTAGTGCGGCCTGGTACACTTGCTGGCCACGTCCAGTTACCGTTGCCTCACGGTCACCGTAGCGGACCGCTCCCGCTTCGGTCTGGCCGTCGAAACCCGTACCGTGCCGGTGCCCACTCAGTTCGTATTGGTTGACATGGTTTGCCATAGTACATAGTACATGTATAGACTTTGTAGACACAACCTGTTATCTCTATAACGCTACCAAAGACTATCAAAAGGAGAAACCTTATAGGTTGATGAAATCTAACAAAGTTATGTAAAAGTGAAGAGATGAATAAATCAGTGTATTGA